>NC_134688.1:107059027-107412027 GCF_050947455.1 Rhinoderma darwinii | reverse complement strand
TTTTTTTAAATTCAGATTTTATTTATTTATCATAGGTGCATGACAGCGAAATGACACATTGCACAATTCTGTAAAACATAGATATGACATGTGAGCACCAATGTAAATTATACAGTCATTGAAAACACGAAAGAAAGAGAGGGGACCAGAGGGGTGAGGGAAAGAGGGGAGGGAAAGGGTGGTATGGGGAAACTTATCCTCAGGGTCCATCCCATAGACAGACATCCCAGACGAGGAACACGAAAATCCAGTGACGCACTTTTAGGATATTAGATCAAGATACTCCGAAGAATTCTCAAAGCTTACCCACGTAGACCATACTCACATAAACTTATCATGAGTGTCCCGTAGGGAAGCTGTAAGCTCCTCCATCCGTTTCACTTCTTGGATCTTCTGAAACCAAAGGCGTATCGATGGAGCCTCCACTTGTTTCCACATTGCCGGAATGCACGCACGTGCCGTGTTGATCAGATGTCGTACTACGGACTTCTTGTATGTGGAGATCGGGATGTCACACAGATGAAGCAGGAAGAAGCCCGGAGATCTGGGCAGCGTGTAGTCCGTAAACCGAGATACTACAGTCCAAACCGTCTCCCAGAACGTTTTTAAATGATGACACCCCCAGAACTTGTGTAAGAGATCCCCAACCCCAGCCCCGCATCTCCAACACATAGGAGACACCTCTGGGTAAAATTTATTAAGCCTGGAAGGGACCATGTACCACCTTGTCAGTATCTTGTATCCTGCCTCCTGAATTCTACTTGATATCGAGGACTGATGGGTCATGATATATAGTCGAGTACGCTCCCCCGTGGTAAAACTCCTGCCTAGATCTGTCTCCCACTTAGCCAAGTATGCGGGGTGTGATTCTGCCGTTTGGGAATTTATGAGATTGTAGTTTACCGAAAGAGCGTGACTGACCGTGCCCGACATTGTGCATTGTATTTCAAATGGTGTAAGAGCACGCGAGAAATCAGCTGCCGGAGCAAGGGATAGCAGAAAGTGACGGAGCTGGGAGGCCTGCCAAGGCGGAAGGTGTCCCGGATCCGCTCTGTCCACTAATTGAGCTGCCGTCTGCCAACTGCCATCAGTGATATAATGGCGGGCCTGTGTCTCCCCACTAAGCGTTTGCGGGAAAACGGCCCGGATCCACACCCTGGCTGAAAAGCGGGGTTGTCCAATATTGGGTATAGCGGAGATGGTAACGGGGAGATCCGTGAATGTTAAAACGTCTGCGCCTCAACACGCAGGGTGGGGCCTATAAGCGAGTGCGATTTTGCTGAGGTTGGGATCTGATCCAGTAACCACGGAGCCGCCGCGAGAGGAAGGGATATGAAGGATTGTTCCAACTTGACCCATGGTTTGGACTCGGCATGTCTACACCAGTCTAAAATACGCGTCAAATGTGCCGCCTGGTAATAGCGGTGGATATCCGGCAGGCCCAGACCACCGTCAGATCTCGTGCGGGTCATAATCGCTCGTGCAATGCGTGCGGGTTTGTTCGACCAGATAAACTTAAGAATTAAAGAAGTGAGTGAGGTAAAGAAAAGACGTGGTATGTAGATTGGGAGAGCCTGAAAGATGTACAACAGCCGCGGCAACACATTCATCTTGAATATGGCGCAACGGCCGAACCAGGTGAAGGTCTCTTTCGAGCATCTCTCAAGGTCTCCCTGGAGTGTCCATAATATGTGCGGATAGTTACAGGTATACAGATGTGAGGGTCGACTTGTGAGCCGAATACCAAGATATTTAATGGAACTAGTCGCCCACTTAAAGGGGAAGGAATCCGCCAAGGTTGCCGTCTCCTGGGGTGGGAGGGAGACGTTCAGAGCCTCAGATATTTGAAAATTAATTTTAAAGTTAGACAGCGCTGCAAATGACCGGAATTCGGCCATCAGGTTCGGCACCGAAATACGGGACCGTGAGAGGAAAAACAATAAGTCGTCCGCATATGAGGCGACTTTATGAGTCGTGGTCCCCACCTGTACCCCCGCAACATCTGGGTTGGTTCGGACATGACATAAGAAGGGCTCCAGACATAGCGTAAAGATCAAAGGAGATAATGGACAGCCCTGGCGGGTTCCGTTGGAAATGGGAAAGGAGGAGGAACGATGTCCGTTAACCTTCACCGATGCCGAGGGGGATGAGTACAGACACAAAATCCAGCTGAGCATTCCCCGGCCCAGACCTATGTAAGATAAAGTCTCCTGGAGGAACGACCAGTCAATCTGGTCGAACGCTTTCTCGGCATCGGTGGAGAGCACAAACGCTGGGACCGAGGAGGCGGTAATGTGCTCAATGATGTTGACTGCTCGAATGGTATTATCTCTGGACTCTCTCGTAGGGAGGAAGCCCGTCTGATCCCCATGAATTATTGTCAATAAAAGTGGTGCGATTCGGGTAGCCAAAATCATTGAGAAAAGTTTTAAGTCTATATTTAGAAGGGAGATGGGCCGGTAACTACTGCATTGGGAGGGATCTTTATCCTCCTTGGGGATTACTGTGATGTGAGCCCTCAACGTGTCTGTAGGCAGCGATCTACCTTCTGTGATGGAATTAAACGCTGCCAAAAAAGGACTGGTGAGGAGGGGAGTACTGCAAGAAATTCCTCTGCCGTAATCAGGGTGTCTAGGCTGGACACCGCCTCTTGCGGTATCTTACGTAATCCCGAGGATTGGAGATAAGATCTGATGACATCCCGTCTAGAACTCGGAAGAGGAATGCCTTCAGAGTCTTTTAGGTTGTATAACTTAATAATAGGCGCAAAAGTTTTCCGCAATTTGTTCCGGCGAGTGTACCTGTATGCCCTCTGGTGTAGTAATGCAGGGGATATACGTGCGTGTCCGCTGAGTCCGCAAAGCCCGTGCTAACGTGCGGCTCGGCTTATTGCCAAATTCAAAATAATGTCTACGGCATTTAATAAGAGATGCCTTGGCTACCGCGAGTGTCAGGGTGCGCAGTTTATCCCGTAACCTTATTAGTTCCGCACCCGAACTCGGGTTCAGTAGCCTTTTATGAGTGAGTTCCAGGGCGTGTAATTTCCCCACTAGGTCTGTAAGTACCTTTGCACGTTCCTTTTTGAGTCAGGAGCCAATTCGTATGAGAACTCCTCTCATAACGTATTTATGATCTTCCCAGACTGAAAGAGGGTTCGAATCGGTCGTAACATTAGCGTCCAGATAAAATCGGAGTTCAGACATCACTTCCTCCAAGACTAGAGATGAGCGAACCGGGACAACCGAACCCGGTTTCTGTCCGAACATCGGGAAAAGTTCGGTTCGCAGCGAATCCGAACTTCACCGGGTTCGGCCGAATCCGTTTTGACCGAACCCGGCTACATTTTGGCGCCTGCCACATGTTAGATGTAAAATGGAGGATTTCACAATATCACCTGACATCAGGCTACCCCATAATGCCTTGCAAACGGCTCTCCCAGCCAATCGGGAGGCAGCATAGGGGCGGGCTCAAGCCTGCAATAAAAGTCTATGCACGGAGCTCAGCGGCCATTTTACAGACAGGAGCTGTATGGATAGCATCTCTGTGCAGTTAGGGAAAGCTTTAGCAATCTAAAAGCCAGGAATCCAGCAATCGAAGGGGCTCATCCACTATTCACTACACAGCCAGTGTGTTAATACCCTTTTATAAGGGGCTCATCCCCGTTGCATCCAACTTGCAATACAGGCAGCCTTTGTAGTAGTACTATAATGCCCAGCATTCCCTGAGTGCACCGCGGCGTGGCCGATAGAAATTCTCATTCATTGCCATTTGCCAAGCCAGTGTCAGTGTGAATACGCTTTTAGAAGGGGCTCATCCCCGGCCGTTAACATAACTAAATAACAATCCAAATTGCAATACAGGCAGCCTTTATAGTAGTAGTAGTAGTAGCACTACAACGCCCAGCATTCCGTGAGTGCACCGCGGCGTGCCTCATAGAAATTCTCATTCATTACCATTTGCCAAGCCAGTGTCAGTGTGAATACGCTTTTAGAAGGGGCTCATCCCCGGCCGTTAACATAAATAACAATCCAACTTGCAATACAGGCATCCTTTGTAGTAGTACTACAAGGCCCAGCATTCCCTGAGTGCACCGTGGCTGATAGAAATTCTCATTCATTGCCATTTGCCAAGCCAGTGTCAGTGTGAATACGCTTTTAGAAGGGGCTCATCCCCGGCCGTTAACATAACGAAATAATAATCCAACTTCCAATACAGGCAGCCTTTGTAGTAGTACTATAATGCCCAGCATTCCCTGAGTGCACCGCGGCGTGGCTGATAGAAATTCTCATTCATTGCCATTTGCCAAGCCAGTGTCAGTGTGAATACGCTTTTAGAAGGGGCTCATCCCCGGCCGTTAACATAACGAAATAACAATCGAACTTGCAATACAGGCAGGCTTTGTAGTAGTAGTAGTAGTACTACAACGCCCAGCATTCCCTGAGTGCACCGCGGCGTGCCTGATAGAAATTCTCATTCATTGCCATTTGCCAAGCCAGTGTGTGAATACGCATTTAGAAGGGGCTCATCCCCGGCCGTTAACATAACGAAATAACAATCCAACTTGCAATACAGGCAGCCTAGTAGTACTACAAGGTCCAGCATTCCCTGAGTGCACAGCAGCGTACCTGATAGAAATTCTCATTCATTGCCATGTGCCAAGCCAGTGTCAGTGTGAATACGCTTTTAGAAGGGGCTCATCCCCGGCCGTTAACATAACGAAATAACAATCCAACTTGCAATACAGGCAGCCTTTGTAGTAGTAGTAGTAGTAGTACTACAACGCCCAGCATTCCCTGAGTGCACCGCGGCGTGCCTGATAGAAATTCTCATTCATTGCCATTTGCCAAGCCAGTGTCAGTGTGAATATGCTTTTAGAAGGGGCTCATCCCCGGCCGTTAACATAACGAAATAACAATCCAACTTGCAATACAGGCAGCCGTTGTAGTAGTACTACAACGCCCAGCATTCCCTGAGTGCACCGCGGCGTGGCTGATAGAAATTCTCATTCATTGCCATTTGCCAAGCCAGTGTGTGAATACGCTTTTAGAAGGCGCTCATCCCCGGCCGTTAACATAACGAAATAACAATCCAACTTGCAATACAGGCAGCCTAGTAGTACTATAATGCCCAGCATTCCCTGAGTGCACCGCGGCGTGGCTGATAGAAATTCTCATTCATTGCCATTTGCCAAGCCAGTGTCAGTGTGAATACGCTTTTAGAAGGGGCTCATCCCCCGGGTTTTGATTCAACTTGCTGCACTCCAGCAGTGAAATGTCTGGTAAAAAAAAAGGTTGTGAAAGGATGGGGTAGAGGAAAAAACACCCATGCCATGTCCTCTTCCAGTCCAAATGTTGGATCTGTTGGTGCCAGACCCAGTACCAGCATTTGTGGCACAAGACATGTGCCCAGTTCCACTAGTAGCAGCAGCCATGTGCCTGCTGGTAGTAGTAGCAGTATCAGCAAGCCAGACTTGTCCATCTCCTCCGGTGGGCGGGTTACTTTAGACAATACGGCCATTGTGGACTGGTTGGCTGGCTCGCGGTCATCTCAGCAGGAAGACTCTGACGATCTGGCTTCAAGCCAGGTTTTGTTGGATTCCAGATCCTCTACAGTTCCTTGGCACAGTGACAGTAGTAATATAGGTATTTCTAGCGTTTCCATTCCATCATCTATGTCTTCACTCCCCCTTCCTAGCGGGAAGCCATCTTTCCTGAGAGTCCTAAGAGACATCTCCTCGGGTGCGAAGGAAGATACTGAACAACATAGTGATGATGATTTGTTTTCCGCGAGTCAGCCAACGGAGTGTGTTGCGGTGGTGATGGAGGTGGAAGCGGTGTCCGAGACGCATAGCTGTGGTAGTGGGGGTGTTGGTGGTGGTAGCCGTGGTGGCAGACGCAGTAATGAGGGGGGGCATGGAGCCCGCCATGATGTCACATCACATTCACAACACAGTGACAGAAGTGGCGGGGATGATCAGGAGGGCTATGATGATGATGTGGTTTTAGACAGGACGTGGGAACCAGGTGACGAGGTGATGACGGCGTCAGAGGAGGAGGGTAGTAGTGGCGGCACTGGCCATGATAAACAGCCAAGCCGATGTAGGGGCAGAAGTCAATCTGCAAAACGTTGCAGCGGTACGGTCAGCTCAGGAGCCGGTGACGGCGACACTGATGCTGGTGTAGGCTCCCGAAAAAATCCTGCCAGACAAGGGGCAAGCTCGGGTGGTGGTGGTGGTGGTGGTGGTGGACGTGGTACTACCTCTTTACGGTACTCTGCCGTACTGCGGTACTCTGGCAATTTTTCTGTACCTTCCCGGAGGACGAAAACATGGCACAGTGCCGTATCTGCAAGCAGAAAGTAAGGCGTGGGCAGGGCAGCAATGTAGGAACTACCGCTTTACGTAAACACATGGAGCGGCATCACAAGGCCATGTGGGACAATCGACATGCCCCACCATCATCATGTACATCTTATGAAGACCCCTCTGCCACTGCTGCTGCTGCTCTGAGTCCCTGTCATCTAAGTAGTAGCCAGGCCTTATCCACCATGTCGTTGTCATCATCATGATCATCACTGTCATCTAGTGCTCCTCCTATGTCCCGTCAGTTATCCATTATGGAATCGTTGTCCAATAAGTAACAATATATACCCAGTCATCCACTTGTCGTGCGGCTTAATTCACACCTGGCTAAGTTGTTGGTGGTGCAGTCACTGCCGTACCACCTGGTCGACTCCGCCGGCTTCAAGCAATTGATGGCGTGCGCTCAGCCTAGGTGGCGAATACCTAGCCGACATTACTTCTCCAAAACAGCTGTCCCTGCCTTGCTCAAGCACGTGGAGGAAAAGGTGTGCCAGTCCTTGCAATTATCCGTGTGCAGCAGGGTACATGCCACCGTCGACACGTGGAGCAGCAACTATGGGCAGAGACAGTACATGTCTTTCACGGCCCACTGGGTCAATATTTTGCAGTCCGATGCACCACCGCAGCAATGCCAGGCATTACCACCTCCACGCTTGTATCTTTCTGGTTCAACTCCGGACACCTGGCGCCTACCATCCTTCTCCTCCTACTCCTCCTCCTCCTCCTTGCCCTCCTCAATGGAGGTCTTCCCGTCCCCGACAGGACACAGCGTATCTTCCACTCCTCCTCCCTCCTCTTTACATAGGTGCAAGGTGAAGCGCCACAACGCTGTCTTACACCTGCTGAGCCTGGGCGAGAAATGCCACACAGGGCAGGTGCTGCTGCTGTGCATCAAGGAGGAAATCGCACGCTGGCTGTCTCCTCTGAAACTCACACTGGGCAATGTTGTCTCTGATAACGGGAAAAACGTTGTGGCTGCACTGCGTCTAGGTCACCTGACACACGGTCCTTGCATGGCACATGTGATCAATCTGGTCATAACACGCTTCTTAAAGTCATATGTTGGTTTGAAGGGTGTGCTGGCCATGTCCAGGAGGGTTTGCGTTCGCTTTAGACGCTCGTATGCATTTAAGCACGCCCTCCTGGACTTGCAGCCTCAAAACAATCTCCCAGAACACAGCCTGATTTGCGACGTTCCAACACGCTGGAATTCCACCCTGCACATGTTGGACCGTCTGTACGAACAGCGGAAAGCCGTGAATGATTTCCTGATGCAGCAGACGGGCAGCGTTTGGAGCCAGTGTAATTTCGAGTTCAGGCACTGGCAGCTGGTTAGAGACGCATGTCGCGTTTTGAGGCCCTTTGAAGAGGCCACACGATTTGTGAGCCGTGACGCTAGCGGAATGAACAATGTTATGCCGCTGATATTCATTATGGAGCAAACGCTCACAGCGATGATTCAGCAAAGGATGGAGGAAGGATCACATCTGGCTATGGATGTTGAGGAGGAGGAGGAGGAGGATGAGGATGAGGAAACCGGACCTGAAGAGGAGCTGGATTTGGAGATCGAATCACAGGAAGGGATAGGGGACGAGGCAGCCGCACAACCTGACAGTGATGGTGATGACGAGTCTGACGATGACCTTGATGATGGACAACCATGGCAGTATGGGGTGGAGATGGAACCCTCTGAAACCCTGGCCAGGATGGCGAGCTGTATGCTTCGTTACTTGCGCGCTGACTGTCGTATTGTTAGCATGAAGCAAAGAGATGAGTACTGGATAGCCACACTTTTAGACCCTCGGTATAAAGCCAGAATGGGGGAGTTTATTGCGCCTTCCGAGAGGGAGGCAAAATTGGCTTATTATCGAGAGAAGCTATGCAGCCAGCTTGTCACGGCTTTCAAACGGCAAACACCTGCTGCAAGCATGTCTGACCGGGGGGCCACTCTCCGCTCCCCACTGTCTCATCGTTCCACCGCCTCTGGCAGAGCTACCTCTGCAATAGGCGGCAGCAGCTGCAGCAGCAGCAGCCAATTCAGTTTTGAAAATATGATGAAATTTTTTTTACATCCAATACCCCGACCTGACACACATCGTATTCACCAAAGGGATGTTCATCATCACCAGCTGCAGCACCTAAACAACCAGGTTCACGCGTACCTGGACTGTGCCCTTTCTCCGTCAGAAATGCTGATCCCAGACCCCATGGACTTCTGGGTCAGCAGATTGGATCATTGGCAAGAACTGGCCCAGTTTGCCATGGGTGTACTGTCTTGTCCACCCTCCAGTGTAGCGTCAGAGAGGGTATTCAGAGCGGCAGGGGGCTTCGTCACCCCTAAGCGAACAAGATTGTCCGCCAACAGCTTGGAAAATCTCACGTTTCTGAAAATGAATCAAGCGTGGATCGGTGAGGATTTTAAAACCCCTGTGCCTGATGCCACTGATTAGATCTGACATTGCTGCTGCTGCTGCTGCCGCTGCCGCCTGCTACTGCCGCCTGCTACTACGGGATTCTGTCCTGTCCACTCTTTTTTTAATGTGCCGCTGTTGGTGCTGCTACTACTTCTACCACCAATCCACCCCCAGTGCCGTCTGCTACAAGCAGGCCTGCCCCACCACAGGGCTTTGTCCTGTGACTGTCTAGTCTCTTTTAATGTGCTGCTACTACTACTACCACCCTTGCTGTCTGTTGGCTACCTCTACTACCACCAATACACCTCCACTGCCGTCTGCTACAAGCAGGCCTGCCCCACCACAGGGCTTTGTCCTGTGACTGTCCAGTCTCTTTTAATGTGCTGCTACTACTACTACCACCCTTGCTGTCTGTTGGCTACCTCTACTACCACCAATACACCTCCACTGCCGTCTGCTACAAGCAGGCCTGCCCCACCACAGGGCTTTGTCCTGTGACTGTCCAGTGTCTTTTTGTAATGTGCTGCTACTACTACTACCACCCTTGCTGTCCGTTGGCTACCTCTACTAACACCAATACACCTCCACTGCCGTCTGCTACAAGCAGGCCTGAGGCCTGCCCCACCACAGGGCTTTGTTCTGTGACTGTCCAGTGTCTTTTTTTAATGTGCTGCTACTACTACTACCACCCTTGCTGTCTGTTGGCTACCTCTACTACCACCAATACACCTCCACTGCCGTCTGCTACAAGCAGGCCTGGAGGGCTTGTGAAAAGCCATTGCTTGTTGCTTTTACATCCATGTATGGATGAACCCCGGCAGGCATCTGCCAATAAAAAGGGTACATTTTTGGAGGGCTTGCACTCAAAAGCCATTGCTTGTTGCTTTTACATTACATCCATGTATGGATGAACCCCGGCAGGCATCTGCCAATAAAAAGGGTAAATTTTTGGAGGGCTTGTGAAAAGCCATTGCTTGTTGCTTTTACATTACATCCATGTATGGATGAACCCCGGCAGGCATCTGCCAATAAAAAGGGTACATTTTTGGAGGGCTTGCACTCAAAAGCCATTGCTTGTTGCTTTTACATTACATCCATGTATGGATGAACCCCGGCAGGCATCTGCCAATAAAAAGGGTAAATTTTTGGAGGGCTTGTGAAAAGCCATTGCTTGTTGCTTTTACATTACATCCATGTATGGATGAACCCCGGCAGGCATCTGCCAATAAAAAGGGTAAATTTTTGGAGGGCTTGTCAAAAGCCATTGCTTCTTCTTTTACCACCTTATATGTATGAACCCTGGCAGGCATCTGCCGCCAAAAATTGTTAATTTTTGTACCTTTTTTAACAATGCATTAAGCATACAACATGCACAAGTGCAGTGGTTTCTGTTAGTTATCACCGTGTCCCATCCGTTTTCCTATAGCCATACATGTTGGCGTAACTTTGACACTAACTTTGCCTTAAAGACAGCTCAAAAGTACTTGGATACACTCATGGGTGACCTAAGAGTGTTATACAGGGCTTCTAGGGCTTTTAAACAGTGTTATACACGATTTTTAGGGGCTTTCTTGTATTACAGGTTCGGTCAGAATCAAACTTTTTCATGAAATTCGGCGAACCAGCCGAACCAAACTTTTCAGAAGTTCGCTCATCTCTATCCAAGACCATAGGATCCTGTAGCAATGAGTCGTTCAGCCGCCACTGCCACGGAGTCGAATGTAAGGAAGGGAGGGACATGGTTAAAGTGATCATGGCATGGTCCGAAAATGATATGCAATCTATTGAGGCCGAGGAAAGAAGTGTAAGCTGAGGATGACGCAGCAGAAAATAGTCTATACGTGAGTACGTATTGTGCGGGTGAGAAAAAAAGTATAGTCTCTCTTTTGTGGGTGTAGTATGCGCCAGGGGTCTACCATTTGATGTGCGTGGAGCAAACGCTGTAGACGACGGGTAAAGGGCTTTGCAACAGCTGGCTGGGTTGACGTGTTATCTACTCTGGGGTCCAGGGTCATATTAAAGTCACCGCCTAACACCAACGTCCCCTCCGCAAAGTCATCTAAGGCAGTCAAGACCTCCTCCAGTAATGTCAGTTGACCCGTGTTTGGTAGGTAGATGTTGGCTAAAGTCATGGTGCAGTCTGCCATCTTACCTTTCATGAATATGTATCGTCCCGCGTCATCTGTGTGACATCCCAAGCACTTCCAAGGTACGGAGTTCGCTACAAGAATGGATACACCCTTGGTTTTAGAGTCCAGAGAGGAGCTGTGGTATACATCTGGGAATCTCGAGTTGCGGAGCAACGGTAGCTGGTCGGAGCGGAAATGCGTCTCCTGCAAGAAGACCACCTGAGCCTTTTTTTTCCAGAGAAGACGTAGCAGTGAAGATATTTTCTCCGGTATATTCAGGCCCCAGACATTTAGAGAGGCAATAGTTAGGTTAGACATAATGCGAACAGTGTTATGGCCCCGAGGATAAGGAACGGAGCGGGAGCGGAGAAGTAGATCAGACAGAAGAGGAAAAGGGAAAAGTAGGGGGGACAGAGAAGTGAACAGTAGCGAGAGAAAAAGTAGATCCCAGAGGCTCCAAGGGCACCACCGGCAAAGGGGAAGCCGACAGGAGAGCTGCCAGGAAGTCCTGTGAGAGCTCCGGCAGGATGCACATGGTCGGGGCAGTGGAGGACGCCATGACACCTGCAGCAGCGCTGCCGTCAGACTTCTGCTGTGGAGCTGGCGCTGGCTGCAGGAAACGCACTAAGGAGAGCTCGCGGGAGGCTCTGGGTGTGCCGGGCTTAGATTTGTCCCTTTGCATGTCGTTCGGGACCGGTGTCGGGTAAGTATACACTGCACAGTCGTCTGATGTGTCTGGAGCTCCGGGTCTGTGCTGCCTCACGCCACCATGTCCAAGCCACGCCCCCCCCGCCATTTACTCCTTAATACAACAAAGTATGTTTAAATTCTGTTCATAGGTAACATACAGCTGAGTTGTAGTTTTGTTTAGGCTGCATTTACTAATATTGATAGCCATTGTCACTTGCTCCTCGTGTTTTGTTTTGATTTATGTTGTGTGTGTTCCTTTTCTCCTTTTTCTTTTCTAAAAATGATAAAGAGTTAATAAAAAAAAGAATACAGTTGGAGCTGATCTGGGTTGCATTGAGGATACAGAAATTAATTGAGCATGCTCTGTTGGTGTAGGGTAGTTTGCAAACTTGAGGGGTTCAAGGTGTGCTGACTGTGGCGGGTTGGGGTGTTTTTAGTTGGTGAAATTGGTGGGGAAGGGATTCATCGTAGGTATGGTCCCCCTCAAATTATACAATTATTGGGGTTCTGGCTTATTTGGACTCCTGCTGGATGGTGTTTCCGGGAGGGGGAATTCAATATAGCCATCTGCGGCTGGTTACGCTGCCCCTGAGCCTTTGGGGAAATCGTCTGAGGTTAAATAGAGGCATGGGCAGCCTAGCTCCGTTTTCTTTTTGGTAGCTTCAAGGACCACTTTCTGTCTGGGTGATTTTAATGCGAAGTGTATTAGTGGTGTGATTTTGTGTTGCATGTTTAGCATGTACGACTGGAGCTTTCCGGATGTAGAAGCTAAGCATAAACAAAAAACATGATGTGAACAGGGCCTTAAATAAAGACGATAGAAAAACATCTGACATGTCACACAATAATTTGATGATACGTTTTTAATAAAAGCATTAATATGTGCCACTGAAAAATACAAACAACTCCTTATTAGATGTACCGTATTTGACCAAAAATTAGTATTATTACATCTCAGTCAGTGATGAAATTTTTATTTGAATTACAACACATTTTATTCTAAATTAGCCACATTTGGTTGTGCTTTGTACTGCATGGGCTGGCTTAGGTGCAGAGCGACACAGCAAAAAGTCAGATACCGTGGTAGGGAGGTATGATACAGGGATGTAGAAGAGCTTAGAGTCCCAACCAGGAGAATATCTTGTCCAAGGGTACACAGCAGTCAAGGCATGCTCCATATAGTTTGTAACCTGGTACGTCTTAGGACTGGCTGCTCCTACTAAACCCTTCAAGGCCTGCTCAACTGTAGAAGAATAAGTGAAAATGTTATGCTACCAAATATTACGTTCTCCATTTGTTCACACAAATAAGTATTTTCAGTGGTTCTTTCTAAACAAACAAACACACAAAAAACAGCTTGCCAAAATTCCCATTTTTTGCAAAAGAGTCAGAGCCTTAAAGGGGTGTTCCCATCTAAACATTTCTGGCATATCCACAGGATATGCCATAAGTCGGTGATATGTGTGGGAGAATTGGGGTTCCGTATCCCCTGTTTAGTGATTCAAGCCAGATGCACACCCTTTAAAAAGTCAATGGAGAGGTGACCGCGTAAAATACACAGCGGAAAAAAAAAATAAAAAAAAATGGTATGTGTGAATGGAAATCCTTATTATGGTTGCATTATAAGACTTGTGGTTGACTGCTGGGAATTTTACAAATAATGGATTAAATACATTAAGAGCTTCAAGATAAAACTCAATGTTAGGGTGAAGATACAATATGCTTAGGTAGTCATGTAAAGTGAAAGGTATTAAATGTTTGTCATATGACACACAGCTTCTGACTAAGGGTATGTTCACACGCAAACTCAAAAACGTCTGAAAATACAGAGCTGTTTTCAAGCGAAAACAGGTCCTGATTTTCAGAAGTTTTTGTAGCAACTCGCGTTTTTTGCAGTGTATTTTACGGCTGTTTTTGGAGCTGTTTTTCAATGGAGTCAATGAAAAACTGCTCCAAAAACGTCGCAAGAAATGACCTGCACGTCTTTTGACGCGGCGTCTTTTTACTCGCCGTTTTTTGAAAACTACGTGTAAGATTACGCCTCGTGGGAACAGAACACCGTAAATCCCATTGCAAGCAGTGGGCAGATGTTTGGAGGCGTAATTCGAGGTATAAACGGGCCAAATTATATCTGAAAACACATCGTGTGAACATACCGCATAAGGCTTCTGAATTACTTATTGACCCGTATATTCAGGGCTTGTCCACACGTAGGGTTTTTCCATCCGGAATTGCGGACGAAAAATAAACAGCAGAATACAGTAGCAGCAAAGTAGGTGAGATTTAACAAATCGCTGTGTAAAAATTCCGACCACAAATTCTGACCTGCGTATTTTTCGGACCGCAGCATGTCAATTCCTGAGGCGGAAAGTGGACTGAATTTATGCTTTTTTCAGAGGAGATTTCACCATCTCCCACCATTATGAAAAACGCAGCACAATACGCACCATTTTCTGCAGTAAAAAAAACACAGGAAATGGTGCGTTTTTTCCACAGCTGATGTCTGCTACTTTCAACAGAGTTCCTGCAGAAATGTTCTGCATTTTAGTTACGTGTGGACAGGCGCTTTTGGTGTGTTGTTCTGGGCTTTAAACCTGTGCTATTGTAAATGCATACCTCCTAAATGTCCCGGATTCAGCGGGACAGTCCCGGAATCTGGGCGGTGTCCCGGACGGACAGGGGTATGTCCCGCTGTCAACTGTGTCTGCATCCTCAGGACGCAGATACAGTTGAACCCAATTCTGAATCAGGGAACTATCAGCTCCCCGCTTCAAAATTAGTTCAGAGTGGAGGAGCAGAGTGTGCTCCTCCACACGCCGAGGACTCCCCGGGCACAGAGCTTTAAGCACTGTGCTCGGGGAAGCCCTTGATGTCACAGACTATATATGAGTGGTTACTCCTTGAGTTGCCGATGATCTGGCCAGGGATTCTGCTCCTAGAGGGAACCCCTGAGGTCACTGTTCATTTATGGACATTGACGTCAGGGGCTCCTCCTGGAGCGGAATCCCTGGCCGAAGTCGGCAACGGGGATTCCGCTCAAGGAGTAGCCACTGACCATATATGGACAGTGACATCAGAGCTTCCCTCTAGGAGCGGAATCCCTAGCCTCTGCTTGCTCTGGCTGGGGATACCGCTCCTACATGGAGTCCCAATGGTGCTATCAACACGGGGGGGGGGGTGCTATCTTCAAGGGGGGTGTGGCACTATCGACATGGACACTGGCACTATATAGGGGCACTATCTACAGGGGACACTCCGGTGCTAGGCCAGCTAGGGGGGAATTATACAGTATGGGGCAGCTATGGGGGCATTATGCTGTATAGGGGCAGCTATGGGGGCATTATACTGTATGGGGCAGCAATGGGGGCATTAAACTGTACGGGGCTGTGTATGCCGCTTTTTTTGTCCCTATTTGTGATACTTGAAAGGTGGGATGTATATAAATGTATTCAAAAAACGATCTCCGATCTGTGAGACAGTTCGTCAATCGGCACTCGTTTGCTCCTTTCACAAGGAGCAACGATGATCGATTATGTATAGGAACGAGCAATCGTTATTACCATCATTCGTCCCTATACAATTCGATCATGTCTGCAACACATCACGCTGATTACACAGCGAGACGTGCTGCCGACTAGTGAGCATTTTATTGGCCGCACAAACGTCTCGTTCATCGGCTGATCGTTGCCCTGTTTACATAGGGCAATTGTCGGGAACGAGTGTTCATATGATCGTTTGTTTGTCCGATCATTGTCCCGTGTAAAATTGCCTTTACTCTCCATGCTCATTCTATTGTTCTGTTTTTTTTCAATGACCATTTATTACACCACTTCTCTGCTCTAATGTGTATATATATGTTTCTTCAGATATTTTGTAATACCATGACTGATGAAGAGACCTAAGCAGTCTTGAAAGCTTGCTGTTCATCATTTATTTTTGTTAGCCATTAAAATGCATCTCATCTGCAAAACTGCTATTTTGTTTCTCTTACTGAGAGCAATAAAACTTTATTGTACATATATATCATAGGTAACAATTTTTTTTTATTTTTAGCATCATGCAAAGGTCTGTTGTCATAATTTGTGGATACAAGTGTCTGTACTTGAGTCCGTAATGCCTCTGAGTTGCTTCGGCAACCGTTCTATAAGTCTGTATATTACGGCTGTGTTGTTTCCGCGTGTCATCCGTATTTCGCAGTCAGCAATAATACGAAGGTCAAGTGATTGGATTACCCAGTCATTTCCTAGTAACGTAATGCGCACAGCAGACCCATGGACTTGATTGGCGACATGGGTCCACAAAAACGGACAGGGATAGGACATATAATTTGCAAAACAGAAAAACGGATCCGCAAAAAACACTAATGTGTGCATGGCTTCATAGAGATGAATAGGTCAGTGTGCTATTCACAGAAAATTCGAATATCACACTGAAAAAAAAAGGTTGTGTGCACGAGTACTTACACTAAGCAGCAACAATGGTTTTCTGACACATTAAGCAGTATCTGTATACAACTTACATTTCTCATAGTATTGTTTGCCATAGCTTTCTTTAGTTCCTGTGGGAAGATTATCCCAGAGACGCTGTAAATTATTTATATGACGATCAACTGAGAGTGTCATCATTGTTTTGAAACAACCTGGTTCTATGAGGGAGACTTTCACTCCAAATTCACGTAATTCCCTCCTGTAGACGAAAAAAGTGTTGCGTTTGTGTTAGTTTTGGCAGCACCATAAATAAATAATAATCTTAATTTATATAGGGCCAACATAGTCTGCAGCCCTTTACATTTGGGGCGGTAAAGGCCTATTCACATCACCGTTGCACTTCCATTGAGGGGTTCCGTCGGAAGTTTCTGTCGGGTTAACCCCTCAACAGAAAAGCAAACGGAATCCTAAGCTTCCGTTTGCATCACCATTAAAATCAATGGTGACGGAAACGTTGCTAAAGGTTTCTGTTTGCCACCGTTGTGATAGGGTTGCGTTGTTTTGAAGGAATCAATAGCGCAGTCGACTGCGCTATTGATTCCGTCAAAAACTACGGAACCCTGTCACGATGGTGACAAACAGAAACCTTTAGCAACGTTTCCGTCACCATTGGTATCAACGGTGATGTGAACACAGCCTAACAAAAAAGTAAAATGACAAGTAATCCACACAAATAAGCAAACAATAAGAAGGTAAGACCCTGCCCATTTGAGTTTACAATCTAAATGTTCTGGGAGAAGACACACAATGATGCGATTGCGGGGAGACAATGGGTTATCAAGACAGCCGGGAATCATCTTGGTCCTCCTATTAACCCCTGGCAGATGCAGGTCTTAATATGAAAGTGTTGAAGTGTATTGTACCAGCGATCGCATGTTGTAAAAAAATAAATAAAAAGCAAATAGTGTTTTATTAGATTTCTTTAGAATATATAAAAGAAAAATCATTAAAAACAAAGTCAAATGTTTTCAATAAAATAATGTAAATAAATAAATAAAAACATAATTAGTATCGCTGCATCTGTAACGTACCCAACTATTAACCCCTTCCCGCAATTTGTCGTATACTTAGGGCAAATGGATGGCACCGGCTCAGAAGCTAAGTCGGTGCCATCATCCCCACATGTCAGCTGTATGTTACAGCTGATACCTTGCTGTAATGGCGGGGACCGAAATGAGCTCCAATTAACCTGCGATCGCTGCATTTAAGGGATTTGCAGCTCATCGGCACTCCAGCAATGCAATTGCTGGAGTAGCGGTAGCGGCAATGGCAAACAGAGGCCTAATACTGGCCTCCTGGTCTGCTTTTTACGGAAGCCTTCCAGACCCCGCTCGGAGGCGGGGCCTGAAAGTCTTCTGTAGCCAACGGCAAGATGGCATCGGCTCAGGAGCTCAGTCAGCGTCATCAGTGGTGGATGTCAGCTATATGTTACAGCTGACATCTACCTGCAGCGGCAGGAACTGGAGCTAACTCCGATTCCTGCCATTAACCCCTTAGGTGCAGCGATCGCAGGGCTGCCGATTGCTGCTATAGCAACAGGAGGCCTAACAATGGCCTCTGCTCTGCCATTACGTAAGGTGATTAGGCCCCACCCAGAAGGTGAAGCCTAATCGGCTTGCGGTCAGTAAACGACTGACAGATCTAATACATTGCACTACATAGGTAGTGCAATGTATTAGAAAAAAAAAATCAGACAGTTAGACCTTCAAGTCCCTTAGCGGGATTAAAAAAAGAAAAGTGAAAAAAAAGTTGTAAAAAAAATAATGAACGTTTCAAGTCCTTAATTATTGAAAATAAATAAATAAACCATACATATTTGGTATCGCCGTGACCGTAATGGCCTGAACTATAAAAATATTGTGTTATTTATTCCATGTGGTGAACAGCGTAAAAAATACGTAAGAAAACAATTCCAGAATTTCCGTTTTTTTGGTCACTTTGCCCTACAAAAATTGGAATAAAAGTCAAATCTATCCAAAAATGGTACCTATAAAACTATAACTCGTCTTGCAAACGATAAGCCCTCATACAGCTCCATAGACTAAAAAATGTAAAAAGTTATGGTTCTCACAACATGGCGACAGAAAAAAGACATTCTTTTTACAAAAGTAATTTTATAGTGCAAAAAGTTGTGAAACATAAAAAAGTGCTATAAATTTGGTATCGCCGGAATTGTACTGACCCGCAGAATAACGCATGGTGAACGTTTCATTAAAAAACCCCTAAAAAAACATTGCCAGAATAGCTGTTTTTTTGTCATCTTGCCTCCAAAAAAATAGGATAAAAAGTGATCAAAAAGTCGCAAGTACCGCAAAATGGTACCAATAATAACTACAGCTCATCCCGCAAAAAAAACAGCCCTCATACCACTACGTCTATAAAAAAAATGTAATTAGTTAAGGCTCCAATAAGTCAGGAAATAAAAAATATCCAGTTGTGCAGTCCCGAAGGGAAAGTTTCTTCTGCCCCTGTTATCCCAGGACAACAATTGCCAACAAAATCCCCCAAACTGCAAAGGTCCAGAGTGTGGACCAAAAGGGGGATAAGGAAGGACATTTATCAGTTCGACACTGGCCTGTGCAGAAAGGATTGCTTCACAGCGTAACACACATCTATAGATTATTTAACTTTTTTTTTTAGCCCATTATTATACCATCTGACTATGCCCCTGATGTACTCTGCCCGTCTTACATATGTCCCCATATTATAAACGGAAACACCAGCACTCAAATAAAACTACTACCAAGCAAAATCCACGCTCCAAAAGCCAAATGGCGCTCCCTCTTTCTGAGCCCTACAGTGTGCCCAAACAGCTGTTTACTTCCATATATATGGCATTGCAATACCCAGGAGAACCCTTTTAACTATTTTTGGGATGCTTGCTTACAGTGGCACAAGCTGGGCACGACTTATTTGCCACTGACTTGGCATATCTAGGGTAAAATGTAATTTTTACTTTGCACCATCTGCAGCGCATCCATTTATGGAAAAATCCTGTGGGATGAAAATGCTCACTACACCCCTAAGTGAACACCTTGAGGGGTGTAGTTTCCAAAATGGGGTCACCTCTGGGGGGTTTCCACTGTTTTGGTTCCACAGGGGCTTTGCAAATGCGACATAGCGCACAAAAACCAATCCAGCAAAATCTGCACTCCAAAAGCCAAATGGCGCTCCTTCCATTCTGAGCCCCACAGTGTGCCCAAACAGCAGTTAATGACCACATGTGCATTATTGCCATACACAGGAGAAATTGCTCTACAAATGTTGGGGTGCTTTTTCTCCTTAATTTGTTGAGAACTGAAAAATATTGAGCTAAAGCTACGTCTTATTGGAAAGAAAAAAATTTCTATCTTCACTGCTCAATGCAAACAAAAACTATGAAACACCTGTGGGGTCAGAATGCTCACTATACCCCTAGAAGAATTCCTCAAGGGGTGTAGTATCCCAAATGGAGTCACTTTTGGGTAGTTTCCACTGTACTGGTACCTTAGGGGCTTTGCAAAAGAGACATGGTGTCATAAAACCAATCCACCAAAATCTGTGCTCCAAAAGCCAAATGGCACTCCTTCTCTTCTGATCCTTGTCGTGTGCCCAAACAGCAGTTTATGACCACATATGGGATATTTCCGTACTCCAGAGAAGTTTCTTTACAAAGGTTGGGGTTATTTTTTTCCTTTATTTGTTGAGAAAATGTAACATTTTGAACTAAAGCTACGTCTTATTGAAGAAAACGTTTTTTGTTTTTTTTCACTGCCCAATTCTAATAAAATCTATGAAACACCTCTGTGATTAAAATGCTCACTACAGCCCTAGACTAATTCCTCAAGGGGTATAGTTTCGTAAATGTAGTCACTTTTGGGTAGTTTCCAATGTACTGGTACCTTAGGGGCTTTGCAAAAGCAAAATGGTGCCAAGAAACCAATCCAGCAAAATCTGAAGTCCAAAAACCAAATGGCGCTCCTCTTCTGAGCCCTGCCGTGTGCCCAAACAGCAGTTTATTCCCACGTATGGAGTATTTCATAGGCTGTTTTCTTTTCTTTTTTTTTTAAGCCAGAACAAATGCCGTGTGAACATGGCCTAAAGCGGGCCATACATGACTTTAAACATCCGAAAGATTTCCAACTACTCTTCCAACTGTTTACTATTTCAAAAACTGAGCTGCTGTATGGAGATCTCGTAATTTGAGAACATTGCACCATTATCTTTAATTTTTTTTATTCCTATGTTTTTTTATCATTTTGATTAGAGACGAGCAATTTGATTCTACGCATAGCAAATTCGTTATGAACTTCACAAAAGTTTCGGACTTTAGTGAACCTGAAACTTTTGGAATTCATTCTGCACTTATTGCTCAAAATGGCGGTCACCATTTTACACATCATAAGAAGGCAAGAAGACAGAGCAGAAGTATGACATATTAAAAAAACGGCACGTAAAAAGACGCTGTGTAAAAGAAGGAGCATGTCACTTCTTGAGCCAATTTTGATGCTGTTTTTCACAGGGTCAATTGAAAAACAGCTCTTAAAACGGCTTTAACCCCTTCGCGCCATTTCACGTAACTGTACGTGATGGGATGTGGTCTGTTCGCGCATCTCCACGTACAGTTACGTGAACGCTTTAAACTGTCACCGCACCGGGATGTGCGGCGGCAGTTTAAAACAGACGGCTGTCCGAGACAGCCTAGCAGTTGAGGATGCCGGCCGAGGACCAATCACAGCTGTCCTCGGCCGGCGATCGCTGTGATTGGTCCATCAGTGCAGATGGATCAATCACAGCTTAGTATAATTTATTTTGACAGGTAGAACATTGCATTTTAGGAAATACGGCTGTCCAAGACAGCCTAGCAACAGGGGATGCTGGCCGATGACCAACCACAGCTGTCCTCGGCCGGCAATCGCTGTGACTGGTCCATCAATGCTGATGGACCAATCACAGTTTATTATGACAGTTGGAGAGGGGAGCTTAGTGTAGTCTCCGTCTCTGACTGCTTCACTTCTGTCAGGGAAGCGATCAGAGAAGGAGCTATTGCTAGTTAGAGAGTAAATTAATAATTAACTATATAAATTAACCCCTGGATCACTCAGCAGCCAATCTACTGTGCCCTATACAGCTGTCCTGTGCCCTATACACCTGTCCTGTGCCCTATACAGGTGTCCTGTGCCCTATACAGGTGTCCTGTACCCTATACGGGTGTCCTGTGACCTATACGGCTGTCCTGTGACCTATACGGCTGTCCTGTGACCTATACGGCTGTCCTGTGACCTATACGGCTGTCCTGTGACCTATACGGGTGTGCTGTGCCCTATACGGGTGTGCTGTGCCCTATACGGGTGTGCTGTGACATATACGGGTGTGCTGTGACCTATACGGGTGTGCTGTGACCTATACGGGTGTGCTGTGCCCTATACAGGTGTCCTGTGCCCTATACAGGTGTCCTGTGCCCTATACAGCTGTCCTGTGCCCTATACAGCTGTCCTGTGACCTATATATTATCTCATCGCTATCGTCCTGTGTTCTGCGCCTAATTGGGACGTACCAAACTCCATCCACCTGCGTTTGACACCTGTTACCCGGGAGTTTTTGTAGCTATATTTTAAAAAATACCTTTGTTTTAGGGAATTAGTTATTCTATAAAATAAACAATAAAAAAAACACACAAAAAAAACACACAAAAAAACCCTAAAAAAAGACAAAAAAAGTTTTACGTTACTTTCAACACCAGTGACACTTTGTTACCAAGTTTACAGAAGAAAAAAAAAATGACTAAGCGTCTGTATACTGCCAAAGAGGCATGTGCCATGCTCTTTGAGGACTCTGATTCTGGTAGTGGGGAAGAGGTGACATTTTTAGTGTCCTCTTCGTCTAGTGACTCATCTACTGATGAACCGCCACGTAGGCATCCAAGGGTAGGCGTCAGTAGTGCACAATCGCAGCCCAGTACAGCTGACTCCACATGGATCCCCGCAGATAATTTTGTGCCCCAGGTGCCTGAATTCACTGCGACTCCAGGCATCAATGTAGATACCGCAGGCTTCATTGAAATGAACTATTTCCAACTGTTCTTCACTGATGACCTTGTAAATTTGATTGTGGCACAAACAAACATCTATGCGGAGCAATTTATTTCCCGCAATCCAAATAGTTTTTATGCCAGGCCCCAAAAATGGACCCCCACAAACCCCACTGAAATCCAGCAGTTCTGGGGACTTCTATTGAGTATGGGCATTACCAAAAAACCCAAGATACGTTCCTATTGGAACAGAGACATCCTTTATCATTCCCCTCTTTATTTTCTTGCCATGCCCAGGGCCCGTTTTGAAATTTTATTAAAATTCCTTCACTATAGCAATAATGATGAGTGCCCACCCCCAAACGACCCCAATTATGATAGACTGTATAAAGTTAGGCCAGTAGTTGACCACTACAACTCAAAATTCAGTCAGGTCTATACGCCCCAAAAATGCCTTGCAGTGGACGAATCCCTAGTCCACTTTAAAGGCAGATTACACTTCCGCCAGTACCTGCCCAATAAAAGGGCTAGGTATGGCGTGTAGCTGTATAAGGCCTGTGAAAGTGTGTCTGGGTATACACTGCGCTTTCGTGTATATGAAGGGAAGGATTCAAAGATCGAGCCACCAAACTGTCCCCCTGTCCTGGGAATAAGTGGGAGGATAGTATGGGATTTGCTCCACCCCATACTAGACAAAGGATACCACTTGTATGTGGACAATTTTTACAATAGCGTCCCCCTCCTGAAGTGCCTTTCTGCCAGGGACACACTAGCATGTGGCACAATTCGGCGAAATCAAAAGGGTCTCCCCAAGTCCTTTATAGAGCAGACAATGCGCCGTGGGGAAAGTAGGGCTGTTTGCTCCGAAAATTTGATGCTTGTCAAATATAAAGACAAGCGTGATGTCTTTATTTTGACTACACTGCATGCTGATCAATCCACCCCAGTTCCAGTCAGAGGAGCCACAGAGCAGACCATCAAGCCTGTGTGCATCCAGGACTATAACCAATTCATGGGAGGGGTGGATCTTTCGGACCAGGTACTGCAGCCCTACTGTGCCCTAAGAAAATCTAAGGTGTGGTATAAAAAATTGGCGGTATACCTCACCCAAGTGGCACTCTATAACGCCTTTGTTCTCTACAGAACGGCAGGCAATACGGAGACTTTCCTGGGATTCCAAGAAAAAATTATAAAAAAAATGATTTTTGGAGACCAGGAAGCAGAGGGCATCAGTGAAGGTAGCAGCACTTCTGGGATCTCCAGAATAATACCTGGCCAGCATTTCCCGGGAGTACTTCCCCCCACAGAAAAAAAACAAAAACCCCAGAAAAGGTGTCGAGTTTGCTCAAGCAGAGGGATTAGGAAAGACACCACTCACTACTGTATGACCTGTCCCTCTAAACCAGGCCTCTGCATCGGAGAATGCTTCCGTTTTTATCACACCTCTGTTGATATTCGTTAAATCTAATTTTTACTACTCCAATGACATCACATCCATTCCATTTATTTCTTAAATACCCCCTGGGCATTTATTTTCCAAATTAATTTGATATCTCAATAATACCGCCTCCCCCCCCCCAAAAAAAAAAATACAAATTCCCATTATACCCCTAGATGAATACTGTGCTTTGAAGGGTGCAATTTTATTAAATGAGGCATTTCTTGAACTTACTTTATGTTCTGGAGCCTCTGCAAACATAAGGTAGGCCTTCCCTTCTGAGCCCTACAGTGTGCCCAGGCAGCAGTTAATGGCCACATATGGGGTATTGGCCTTATCCAGAGAAATTGCACAACAAATTTTGGGGTGCTTTTTTTTTATTACCATTGTATAAAAGAAAAATTTGAGGATAAAGCAGAAGAAGCTTTATTGGAGAAAATTAAATTCTGCATTTTCACGGCCCAGTGTTTGCAACTTCTAAGAAGCACCTTTCGAGTCAAAATGCTCACTACACCCCTAAATAAATTCCTCAAGGAGTGTAGTTTACAAAATGGGGTCACTTTCTAGGGGTTTCCACTGTACTTGTACCTCAGTAGCTCTGCAAACGCGACATGGCACCCGAAAACCATTCCAGACAAATCTGAGCTCCAAATAGCGCTACTTCTCTTCTGAACCCTGTCGTGGGTCCAAACAGCAATTTAATACCACACATGGGGTATTCCCGTAATCGGGAGAAGTTGCTTTACAAATTTTGGGGTTCTTTTTCTCCTTTATTCCTAGTAAAAATTAAACATTTCTACGTTTTCTCAGAAAAAAAGTCGATTTTCATATTCACGGCCGAATTCCACTAAATTCTGCACAAAACCTGTGAGGTCAAAATGCTAACTAACCAACTAGAAAAATTCCTTGAGGGGTGTAGTTTCCAAAATGTGGTCACTTTTGGGGTGTTTCCACTGTTTTGGTCCCTCCAGGACGTTGCAAACGCGACATGTCACCGAAAACCAATCCAGCAAAATCTGGGCTCCAAAATCCAAATGGCGCTGTTTCTCTTCTGAGCCCTGTCATGGGTCCAAACAGCAGTTTATTACCACATATGAGGTATTCCCATAATCGGGAGAAGTTGCTTTACAAATTTTGGGTTCTTTTTCTCCTTTATTCCTAGTAAAAATTAAACATTTCTAAGTTTTCTCAGAAAAAAAGTCGATTTTCATATTCACGGCCGAATTCCACTAAATTCTGCTCAAAACCTGTGGGGTCAAAATGCTAACTATACCACTAGAAAAATTCCTTGAGGGGTGTAGTTTCCAAAATGGGGTCACTTTTGGGGTGTTTCCACTGTTTTGGTCCCTCCAGGACGTTGCAAACGCGACATGGCACCGAAAATCATTCCAGCAAAATTTGTGCTCCAAAATCCAAGTGGCGCTGTTTCCCTTCTGAGCCCTGCCGTGGGTCCAAACAGCAGTTTATTACCACATATGGAGTATTGTCGTAATCGGGAGAAAGTGCTTTATAAACGCTGGGGTTCTTTTTCTCCTTTATTCCTTGGAAAAATTAAAAAATTCTATGTTTTTTCAGAAAAAATGTGGATTTTCAATTTTACAGACTTTTTCCAATAAATTTAGCAAAAAACCTGTGGGGTTAAAATGCTAACTACACCCCTCGATAAATTCCCTGAGGGGTGTAGTTTCCAAAATGGTGTCACTTTTGGTGGCTTTTCACTGTTTTGGCACCACAAGACCTCTTCAAACCTGACATGGTGCCTAAAATATATTCTAAAAAAAGGAGGCCCCAAAATCCTCTAGGTGCTCCTTTGCTTCTGAGGTCTGTATTTCAGTCCAAGAGGACACTAGGGCCACATGTCGGATATTTCTAAAAACTGTAAAATCAGGGTAATAAATATTAAGTTGCAATTCTTGGCTAAAACCTTCTGTGGTACAATTTTTTTTTATTACAAATGAATTTTGGCAAAAAATTAGTAAATTTCACATCTATTTTGCTTTAATTCCTGTGAAACGCCTAAAGGGTTAAGAAACTTTTTGAATGCTGTTTTGAATACTTTGAGGGGTGCATTTTTAAAAATGGGGTGATTTATGGGGACTTTCCAATATATAAGGCCCTCAACGCCACTTCAGAACTGAACTGGTCCCTGTAAAAATAGCCTTTTGAAATTTTCTTGAAAATGTGAGAAATTGCTGCTAAAGTTCTAAGCCTTGTAACGTCCTAGAAAAATAAAAGGACATTCAAAAAACGATGCAACCATAAAGTAGACATATGGGGAATGTTAAGTAGTAACTATTTTGTGTGGTATTACTATCTGTCTTACAAGCAGATACATTTAAATTTCGAAAAATGCTAATTTTCACAAATCTTCTCTAAATTATGGTGTTTTTCACAAATAAATACTGAATTTATCGACCAAATTTTTTCACTAACATCAAGTGCAATATGTCACGAGAAAACAATCTCGGAATCGCTTGGCTACGTGAAAGCATTCCGGAGTTATTACAACATAAATTGACACGTCAGATTTGAAAAAATAGGCTGTGTCCTTAAGGCCAAAACAGGCTGTGTTAAAAAAGCCTCAAAAACGTTTTTGGTTTAAAAAACGACTGAAAGTCAGAGGCTGTTTTCCCTTGAAAACGGCTCCGTAATTTTCAGCCATTTTTAACCCCATTTTTAACCCCTTGAGGACGCAGCCTAGTTTGGGCCTTAAAGGGAATGTGTTGCCAGAAAAACATGTTTTTTTTAAAAAAATTAAACATTTAGTGTGTGGGTGATTAAACATTGTTCAAATTTTTTTTATTTTTTTCACGAGTCAGGAAATAGTCAGGAAATATTATAAATTAATTCTAATTTATAATACTACCCATTTTTGGTCACTAGATGGAGCTATTCCCAAAATTGCAGCATTGCAACATTGGGTTAAAAGCCCTCGCTCTAGTGAGCTCTCAGCATCCCCCCCTCCTTTATCCTGGCTAGTGCCGGGATAAACGAGGGGTTTGAACGGTGTAACCTCCTACACTGTGTGTCGCCATTTTTTGAGCTAACACACAGTGTAGTAGGTTTACATACAGTAGTAAACACACACAAACACGAACATACATTGAAATCTCTTACCTGCTCCTGCCGCCGCGGCTCCCTCCGGCCCGTCCGCTCCGTTTGCTGCCGCTGGTCCAAGTGCACAAATCCGGAAGCCGCGACCGGAAGTAGTAATATTACTGTCCGGCCGCGACTTCCGGACCACAGGAAAATGGCGCCGGACGGCGCCAATTTCGAATTGGACTGTGTGGGAGCGGCGCATGCGCAGTTCCCACACAGACGCCGTACACTGAAGTCAATGGGACGGGAGCCGTTCGCAGTCCCTATGGGACTGTGGCTGCCGTATTCCATGTCTGTATGTGTCGTTAATCGACACAGACAGAAATGGAACAAAAAATGGCAGCCCCCATAGGGAAGAAAAAGTGTAAAAATAAGAAAAAGTAAAACACAAACACACAAATGAATATAAACGTTTTTAATAAAGCACTAACATCTTTAACATATAAAAAAATAATTTGTGATGACACTGTTCCTTTAAGGCACAGAGCCCATTTTTCAAATCTGACATATTTCTCTTTATGTGGTAATTACTTCAGAATGCTTAAACCTATCCAACTGATTCTTAGTTTGTTTTCTCATGAGACATTGGGCTTTATGCTAGTGGTAACATTTGGTCAATATATTCAGTGTTTATTTGTGAAAAATAGCAAAATTTAGAGAACATTTAAAAAAAATAGCATTTTTCTGAATTTAAATGTAGCTGCTTGTAAGACAGAGGGTTTTTACCACCATTTTAGAAACTAGACCCCTCAAAATATTCAAAACAGCATTTAGAAGGTTTATTAACCCTTTAGGTTAATAATCGGTATCCGGATGTGAACTCCTGTACTGTCTTCTTTTTGTTGACGCACGGGTGATATATGGTGTGCTATCTGCACATCTGAAATCCAGGCTGCGGTTGAACACAGAGGAGGCTTAGACCTCTTATAAAAGAGATCAGCCGACTCTGTTTAGAACGACGTAGGAGATGCACTTTATTTCCTTACATACATAAAATAAAAACAAAAAATAGATACAAACAGGTATCCCTCATCCACTTTATACATTATGTATAGACATTTTCTGGATACACGGTGATTGCATTTATGGGTTAAGGAACAGGTTTGCCCTTCTCTGTGATGGTTATAACTCCGACGAAGTGTCCTTTGCGTATGCGCGTACAAAGCCTGCACGCGCAGCCCAATAGGATAACCTGTCGGCTTTCCTGTAGACTATGTCACGGAGTATGAACACTGGGTGAGAATAGGTGTGTAGACATGCGCAGTTTGAATAGGCAGACTCCGAGACTCGGCTTCGAGACATAGTATACTATGACTATTCTGGACTTCTGGGCAGTGAGTAATTAATTAAGATATAGATTACATCATGTGTTTATATGAAATGTGATGAATCAATTATAAGTATGACAGGGACTTGATCAGTGTATGTATTAGATGTTTAACCTCTTCCCGCGCTGCTCCGCAATAGTACGTCCTGCAGAGGGCTTGCTTCCCGCATCAAGACGAAGTTGCGGAGTTGTTCCCGGCGCATACTGTCCTAACGAACAGTGTCCGGGAACCGGCAGGTCAGCTGTCCCCGACAGCTGACACTCGAGCCTTGCCGGTCAGCGGACCATCGCCGCTGATTTTGGCAATTAACCCCATAAATGCGACAACGGATTGCCGTCGCCGCATTTAAGTGGTTTGAAGCACATCGGCAGCCCCCACTAAGTGATTGTGGGGGCTACCGATGCTTGTCGTGGAAATCGGAGGTCAGACAATGACCTTCGGGTTGCCATGTACGGAAGCCTCGGAGGAGCAGCCTCCTGCCGGTCCTCCGAGGCTTCATGTCAGTGTGACTGTCACGTCACAATGACAGTTGGAATGCATTACACTACGTGTGTAGTGTAAAGTATTCCAGCAGCGATCAAAGCTGCAAGTCTAAGTGTCCCCTAGTGGGACAAGTGAAAAAAGTAAAAAAAAGATAATAAAAATGTTTTCAAAAAAGTGTAAAAATAAAAGTTAGAAGTTATATAAACAAACACTGCATTTTTTTCCTATAATAAGTCTTTCATTATAGGAAAAAAATGAACACGTTAAAAAAAGTACACATATCTGGTATCACCGCATTCGTAACGACCCCAACTATAAAACTATAATGTTATTTTTCCCGCACGATGAACACCCCAAAAAAAAATCAATAAAAAACTACACCAGAATCGCTATTTTTTGGTCAGCACCCCTCCCAAAATAGAGAATAAAAAGTGATCAAAAAGTCGCATGTAGCTTAAAATAATACCGATAAAAACTACAACCCGTCCCGCACAAAACAAGCTCTTACACCGCTTTTTTGACTGAAAAATAAAAAAGTTACGGCTCTCAGAATATGGTGACACAGAAAATTAATTATTTTATAAAAAAGTGATTTTATTGCGCAAACGCTGCAAAACATAAAAAACCTATATACATATGGTTTCGCCGTAATCGTATCGACCCACACAATAAAGTAAAATTTTCATTTATAGTGCACGGTGAACGCCGCAAAAAATAAACTAAAAAACATTTTTAGTCACCCGGCTTGCAAACAAATGTTATAAAAAGTGATCAAAAAAATCGCATGTACCCCAAAATGGTACCAATGAAAAGTACAGATTGTCCCGCAACAAATAAGCCCTCACGCAGCTTCGGTGGTGAAAAAATAAAGAAGTTCTGGCTCTCAGAATATGGCGATGCAAAATGTGCAGTGTTTTCTAAAAGCGGGTAACATCCAACACCATTTATCAGTGCGACACCGGCCACGCATCTATGAGTTATTATTTATTTACCGCATTTTTATACCCTTTTATTATGCCCTGATGTTCTCCACACAGATTACATATGCCCCCCACATTATAAACTGAAATACCAGCAAAACCCCAAACAGAACTAACAAGCTAAATCTGCACTCCAAAAGCAAAATGGTGTCCCTCCCTTCTGAGCCCTGCAGCGTGCCCAAACAGCAGTTTGCGCCCACATATATGGCATCGCCATACCCGGGAGAACACGCTTAACGTTTTATGAGGTATTTGTCTTCAGTGGCACAAACTCTCCATACGCTGCGGGTGTCGGTTGTGTATTACAGCTGACACCCAGGACTAACGGACAGGAACAGCGATCGTGCGGTTACAGAAGTCTGTAAAAATAACAATATACTGCAATACATTAGTATCGCAGCATATTGTACCCGCGATCCAATGATCGCTGGTACAAGTCCCCTAAGGGGACTAATAAAATGTGTAGAACAATTAAAGTTATTAGTAGTGAGAAAGAAAAAAGTTTCAAGTTAAAAAAAAACAACCTTTTTCCATTTTTCTTCTAAAGTAATGTAAAAAAATAAACAGAATTGATATCGCTACGTCCGTAAAAGGCCGAACTATTACAATATACCATTATTTAACTCGCACGGTGAACACCGTAAAAAACTTAAATAATTTAAACCGCCAAAATCGCTGTAGTTTTCGTTTTTACCGCACGGCGAAAGCTGTAAAAACGAAAACCCCAAAAAATGGAATCAGATTTTTTTCCTATATTCCTATATTTTCCTATTTTTTTTCAGTTTCCCAGTACTTTTTACGGCACTTTAAATGGTATCAATAGAAACTACAATTCCTCCTGCAAGAAATAAGCTCTCACATCACTCTACTGACGGAAAAATAAAAAAGTTATGGCTCTAGGAAGGCGGGTAGTGAAAAACGAAAATAAGAAAGCAAAAAATGGATCAGTCCTGAAAGTGTTAATTCATTTCTAATGAAAAAAATGTATGACCACATGTGTGGTATTTCCGTACCCGGGAGAAAGAGCTTTACAAAAATTGGTTGTTTATTTCTTTTTTATCCCTTGTGAAAATGAGAAAATTCAACATTTTAGTGGAAAAAAATTGTGATATTAATTTTCTCAGCCTAATTCTAATAAATTCTGCAAAAGACGCGTGGAGTCTAAATGCTCACTATACCCCTAGAAAAATTCCTTCAGGGGTGTTTCCAAAATTGGGTAACTTGGGGGGCTTCCACTGTTTTGGTCCCTCCAGAGCGTTGCAAAGGCCCCATGGCACCGAAAAACAATCCAGCAAAATCTGTGCTCCAAAATCCAAATGGCGCTACTTCCCTTCTGAGCGCTGCCATGGGTCCAATCAGCAGTTTATTACCACATATGGGGTATTGCCGTAATCAGGAGAAAATGCTTTACAAATGTTGTGGTTCTTTTTTTCCTTTATTCCTTGTAAAAATTAAACATTTCTATGCTTTTTCAGAAAAAAAGTTGATTTTAATTTTCACTGCCTAATTCCACTAAATTCTGCAAAAAACCTGTGCGGTCAAAATGCTAACTATACACCTAGATAAATTCCTTGAGAGGTGTAGTTTCCAAAATGGGGTCACTTTTGGAGGGTTTCCCCTGTTTTGGTCTCTCCAGGGCGTTGCAAACCCGACATGGCACCGAAAACCAATCCAGCAAAATCTGTGCTCCAAAATCCAAATGGCACTCCTTCCTTTCTGAGCGCTGCTGTGGGTCCAATCAGCAGTTTATTACCACATAAGGGATATTGCTGTAATCAGGAGACATTGCTTTACAAATGTTGGGGTGATTTTCTTCATTATTCCTCGTAAATATTAAAAATGTCTATGTTTTTTCAGAAAAAAAGTAGATTTTCATTTTTACAGACTAATTCCAATATATTTAGCGAAAAACCTGTGTGGTCAAAATGCTAACTATACCCCTAGATAAATTCCTTGATAGATGTAGTTTCCAAAATGGGGTCACTTTTGGAGGGTTTCCCCTGTTTTGGTCCCTCCAGGGCGTTGCAAACACGACATGGAACCGAAAACCAATCCAGCAAAATCCTTGCTCCAAAATCCAAATGGCGCTCCTTCCCTTCTGAGCCTTGCTGTGGGTCCAATCAGCAGTTTATTACCACATATGGGATATTGCCGTAATCGGGAGACATTGCTTTACATATGTTGGGGTGCATTTTCTTTATTATGTCTTGTAAATATTACAAATTTCTATGTTTTTTCAGAAAGGGGTATAGTTTCCAAAATGGGGTAACTTTTGGGGTGTTTCCACTGTTTTGGCACCACAAGACCTCTTCAAACCTGACAAGGTGCCTAAAATATATTCTAAAAAAAGGACGCCCAAAATCCCCTGGGTGCTCCTTTGCTTCTGAGGCCGTTGCTTCAGTCCATTATCACACTAGGGCCACATGTGGGATATTTCTAAAAACTGCAGAAACTGGGCAATAAATATTGAGTTGCATTTCTCTGGTAAAGCCTTCTGTGTTACAAGAAAAAAATGTATTAGAAATGAATTTCGGCAAAAAAAATAAAATTTGTAAATCTGACCTCTACTTTGCTTTAATTCCTGTGAAACGCCTAAAGGGTTAAAACACTTTATGAATGCTGATTCGAATACCTTGAGGGGTTTAGTTTTCAAAATGGGGTGACTTCTGGGGATTTTCTAATATATAAGGCCCTCAAAGCCACCTCAGATCTGAACTGGTCCCTGAATAAATAGCCTTTTGAAATTTTCTTTAAAATATGAGAAATTGCTGCTAAAGTTCTAAGCCTTGTAACGTCCTAGAAAAATTAAAAGACGTTCAAAAAACGATGCAAACATAAAGTAGACATATGGGAAATGTGAACTAGTAACTATTTTGTGTGGTATTACTATCTGTTTTACAAGCAGATACGTTTAAATTTAGAAAATGCAAAATTTTTTCTAAATTGTGGTGTTTTTCAGAAATAAATACCAAAATTATCGCCACCATTTTTTCACTAACATAAAGTACAACATGTCACGAGAAAACAATCTCAGAATCACTTGGATAGGTAAAAACATTCCAACGTTATTACCACATAAAGTAACACATGTCAGATTTGAAAAAATCGGCTGGGTCCTGAAGGCCAAAACAGGCTGTGTCCTGAAGGGGTTAATATTTATCACTATGCACTTGCCATTATTTTCCTACTTAGGGATATATGTAATATGTCTCTATATTTTACAAAAACGTATGTTTATAATATTTTTTCACTAAATGGATGTAATCATACAATTATATGTTGCATGGTATTTAAACCACATGTTACACATTGCCAGAACTGCTTGAGAAAGGTCCGAACTAGGACTGAAACGTTGCAATCTACCATATGGGTGAATAAAAGCTTTTTTCACTTTCTTGATACCATTATGTGGAGTGCTGCCTATTCTTTGAATAGATAGATAGAATAGATAGATAGATAGATAGATAGATAGATAGATAGATAGATAGATAGATAGATAGATAGATAGATAGATAGATAGATATAGATGGATGGATGTGGATTAGTGTCAACGAGTGTTTCATAGTGAGGAGAAGAGCATAGATAATAGATAATAGTTTGGTATAGAGATAGATTTTAGAGAGAAATAGGAGTCAGTCAGTGTCAATGTGTTATGCTACTACTGCAGCTATACAATTCATTTCTTATATTAATGTGTGAATCACCAATCTTCATCACTTCGTTCATGAATCTTCAATAATATTAATCCTGGTGCGGATAGCGTGCCGCTGCCTGCTCATACAGACGTCACATGTGACGTCACTAATTGTTTTGCATATATCTAATAGTGCCACCAAAAATTGTCTGATATTTCTGACATTTATAAAGCGACAGCACTGTTATACTTCAGTCTGTGTCCAAGTGACGATTTTTTTCCCCATAAATGGATTTTAATCTAAAATCTGATGCTAGTAGCGTGCCATTGCCTGCTGATACAGACATCAAGTATATGATGTCACGTCACTCATTGTTATGCATATATCGAATAGTGACACCAATAATTGTTGTTTTGCGTCTATCATTAGTATAGCACCGTTATACTTCATTCTGTATCCGAGTGTAATTTTTTTTCCAAAAAATAGATTTTTAAATTTAAATCCTGGTGCTGAACGCGTGCCGCTGCCTGCTGATTTAGACGTCATGGACGTCACTCATTGTTCTGCATATATCTATTTGCTAATTATAGTGCCACCCAAATTTTGCATCAAACTTAACCAACAATGACAGCAGCAACAAGCAACATTATGTACTATGAGTAGATAGACTGTGTGACTGAATTTCTTTCTTCATAACTATAGGCCTTGTGTTAAAAATAACCAGCGCAGGCTCAGTGGTGCCTTATTTAGTATAAAATGTTTGGTAAAAGGCAATGGACGAGGTAATGTAAAAGGAAACACCTGTGCCACGTCATCCACCAGCAAGAATGTGGGTGACCGCAGCGCAAGTAGCAGCAGCGCTATCGACACCAGCCGACCCGTCAGTAGAAGCAAGCCACAGATGTCCTTCACCTCCAGTAGGCATATTATTGCAGACGACGCAAATTACATTGTGGACTGGATCTGGATTGCTTACTCATCATTAGAGATGAGCGAACCGGGACAACCGAACCCGGTTTCGGTCCGAACATCGGGAAAAGTTCGGTTCGCAGCGAATCGAAACTTCACCGGTTTCGGCCGAACCCGTTTTGACCGAACCCGGTCAAAAATATTATACAAATCGGCAGCCACTTGTTTCTATCAATCACTGATAGAGAAAAGAGGCTGCTGATTAAAAATAAAATAAAAAGCATTTCATACGTACCCGGTCGTTGTCTTGGTGACGAGTCCCTCTTCTTCCTCCAGTCCGACCTTCTTTTCTGACGCGGCAGCCTGTGATTGGAATGTCGGGCCGGATGTCGAGAGGGACGCGTCACCAAGGCAACGGCCAGGAGACCGGACTGGAGGAAGCAGAAAGTTCTCGGTAAGTATGAACGTCTTTTTTTTTTACAGGTTACTCTATATTCTGATCGGAATTCACTGTCCAGGGTGCTGAAACAGTTACTGCCGATCAGTTAACTCTTTCAGCACCCAGGACAGTGACTATTTACTGACGTCGCCTACCAACGCTGCCGTAATGACGGGTGCACACATGTAGCCACCCGTCATTACGGGGCCTCATGCACACGACCGTAAAAACACCCGTTATTACGGGTCGTAATTACGACCCGAAATAGCGGGCCCATACACTTCTGTTAGCCACGGGTACCTTCCCGTTTTCTCACGGGAAGGTGCCCGTGCCGTTAAAAAGATAGAACATGTTCTATTTTTTTATTTTACGGGCCGTGCTCCTATACTTTATAATGGGAACACGGCTCGGAAAAACGACCGGCTGCCCGTGGCCGGCCGTACTCATCTCCTGAAATACTCTGTGCTGCCTTAAACTCTGTGGACAGGTCAGGATCCTGTTTCTTTTAAATGCTGCTAGGGAACCCGCTCGATCCACTATATAAGGCTGCGCTACAGTGCAGCATTTAAAAGAAACAGGATCCTGACCTGTCCACAGAGTTTAACGCAGCACAGAGTATTTCAGGAGATGAGCGTGCAGATTCAGTGCTGCTGTGAACTCTGCTCTTACCATTACGTAGCTCTCAGTCTGTTACCTCTCCTCCACTCCTGTCCTCAATAACACCTTCACATGATTGGCAAGTCACCACGTAATGGTAAGAGCAGAGTTCACAGCAGCACAGAGTATTTCAGGAGATGAGCGTGCGGATCTTGTGCGGGGTGGTGACTTGCCAATCATGTGAAGGTGTTATTGAGGACAGGAGTGGAGGAGAGGTAACAGACTGAGCTACGTAATGGTAAGAGCAGAGTTCACAGCAGCACAGAGTATTTCAGGAGAGGAGCGTACAGATTCAGTGCTGCTGTGAACTCTGCTCTTACCATTACGTAGCTCTCAGTCTGTTACCTCTCCTCCACTCCTGTCCTCAATAACAACTTCACATGATTGGCAAGTCACCACCCCGCACAAGATCCGCCTGCTCATCTCCTGAAATACTCTGTGCTGCTGTGAACTCTGCTCTTACCATTACGTGGTGACTTGCCAATCATGTGAAGGTGTTATTGAGGACAGGAGTGGAGGAGAGGTAACAGACTGAGCTACGTAATGGTAAGAGCAGAGTTCACATCAGCACAGAGTATTTCAGGAGAGGAGCGTGCAGATTCAGTGCTGCTGTGAACTCTGCTCTTACCATTACGTAGCTCTCAGTCTGTTACCTCTCCTCCACTCCTGTCCTCAATAACAACTTCACATGATTGGCAAGTCACCACCCCGCACAAGATCCGCATGCTCATCTTCTGAAATGCTCTGTGCTGCTGTGAACTCTGCTCTTACCATTACGTGGTGACTTGCCAATTATGTGAAGGTGTTATTGAGGACAGGAGTGGAGGAGAGGTAACAGACTGAGCTACGTAATGGTAAGAGCAGAGTTCACATCAGCACAGAGTATTTCAGGAGAGGAGCGTGCAGATTCAGTGCTGCTGTGAACTCTGCTCTTACCATTACGTAGCTCTCAGTCTGTTACCTCTCCTCCACTCCTGTCCTCAATAACACCTTCACATGATTGGCAAGTCACCACCCCGCACAAGATCCGCACTCTCATCTCCTGAAATACTCTGTGCGGCTGTGAACTCTGCTCTTACCATTACGTGGTGACTTGCCAATCATGTGAAGGCGTTATTGAGGACAGGAGTGGAGGAGAGGTAACAGACTGAGAGCTACGTAATGGTAACAGCAGAGTTCACAGCAGCACTGAATCTGCACGCTCATCTCCTGAAATACTCTGTGCTGCCTTAAACTCTGTGGACAGGTCAGGATCCAGTTTCTTTTAAATGCTGCACTGTAGCGCAGCCTTATATAGTGGATCGAGCGGGTTCCCCAGCAGCATTTAAAAGAAACAGGATCCTGACCTGTCCACAGAGTTTAAGGCAGCACAGAGTATTTCAGGAGAGGAGCGTGTGATTGGCTGCAGAGGCCGCTGCAGCCTGTGATTGGCTGCAGAGGCCGCTGCAGCCTGTTATTGGCTGCAGAGGCGGTCACGTGGGATGAAGCGTCGTCCCTGGAGGCCGGCCTTCTGACGTCATCCTGACGTGCGTGACCGCCACTACAGCCTGTGATTGGCTGCAGCGGCGACATGGATGAAACGTCATCGCTGGAGGCCGGACAGGAGGAATGTAAGTATGAACGTATTTATAATTTTTTTTTATTACATTAAAATTGTATTTTCCGCGCGCCGAGCATGTACTGTCAAGGTTGCTGAAAGAGTTAGTGCAGCCCATTAACTCTATCAGCACCCTGGACAGTACCATGCTCGGCGCACGGAAATTACAGGTTCGGTCAGAACTAGTTCGGTCCGAATCAAACTTTTTTGTGAAATTCGGCGAACTAGCCGAACCGAGCTTTTCATAAGTTCGCTCATATCTACTCATCATCTCTGTCACAGCAGGATGATGTTCCATTTAACCTTGTGACTTTGAGCCAGTGTTTTCAGTGCATTTCTCCTGCTCCTCCTCCTGCTTTCCAGTTAACTTGCGGCCCAATAAAAGCATTTATTTTCTGTCATCTGTCTTCATGGACCCCTAGTAGGGTGCCTTCTTTTCTCCTAAGATATAGCACCCCGGGTGCTAAGGAAGATATTTAAGATAGTGTTCCTGTTGATGAGTTATATAAGAAGAGTCAGCATTTGGACTTCGAGGAGGAGGAGGAGGAGGATTAGGCAGAGGTGGAGGGCACGACTGAAATGCATAGCTGTGTCGGTGGTGGCAGTAGTGGCACTTTTAGACATGGTGGTAATGGCACTCTTAGTAAATTTAGAGGTGGGGATCATAAGGGGTGACACGGTGCCCATGACATAGTCCATGACATAGCACACTTACAGGGAAAATGACGATGATTGTGTGCATTGAACACGACATGGGAACCGGATCAGGGTGACAAGGAGGTGATGAAAACAACCTGATAGGGACAGATCTGCTTCTACTCTGGTCAGCTCAGAAGCAGGTAACTCTGCTGCTACTCTTTGTATAGGCTCAAAATCTGTCAGACCTAGGGCAAGCTCGGGTGGTGGTGGTAGAAATGTTGTGAGCATTGCTGGTGGTGGGAATTTTTCTATATCGCCGGCTGACAAAATAAAGGCAGTATGCAAGCTCTGCAGGCAAAGAATAAGCCGTGGCCATTCAGGCACATAAAGCGGCATCACCTGCTTATGTGGAAGTGAACTGGCCAGCAATGTGAGCAAGACCTCCCTCCTCCTTCTCCCCATCGTCATTCCAGTAGCCAGGCCACATCCACAAATAAAACATAGTCATTGTTGTCATCACCTACAAAATCATCATCTACTGCTCATTCGACTACTTCCCCTCATCCTCCATTCCATCGACAGTCATCCATAACGAAATGCCTGGGCAAGAAACAACAATATGCGCCCAGTAATTTGCTTGTGAGCCGAGTTGCTGGTGAAGCAGTCGCTGCTGTACAACTTAGAGGAGTCCACTGCCTTTAGGCAGCTGATGGCATGCGGAGTATACCTGGCCACCATTATTTTTCAAAGAAAATCATTCCTGCCTTGTACTCTCACGAGATGGAGAACGTGGACCACTCCTTGGAATTGACGCTGTGTGGCAAGGTGCACACCAGCACCAACACATGGAGCAGCAATTATGGCTAGGGACAGTACATGTTTTTCCCTGCCCACTGGGTCAATGTTTTACGCACATCCACCGTGTTCTCTTTAATGGACATCTTCCCGTCCCCAACAGCAACAGGGCAGAGTAGTTCTTCCACTCCCCGTCTCTTTTTTCATATGTGTAGGCTGAAGCGCTGCAATGCTGTCTTACACCCGAGAAGCCTGGGCGAGAGAAGCCACACAGTCAATGTTTATGTTGTGCATCAAGCAGCAAATTTCTTTGCCAACTACAACTGGGCAACATAGTCAGCAACAATGGTAGGAACATTGTGACTTTTCTGCATTTGGGGAAAATAACACATGCTCCGCACATCATAAATTTGGTGGTGCAAAGTATTTTAAATATATACTGTGGCTTGCAGAAGGTACTGCTGACCATGTCCAGGACAGTGTTTGTGCATTTCAGTCCTTCTTTGGTGGCTAAGAATACCCTCCTGAACTTGCCTTTGCACTGCCTGATCTGCGACGTTCCAACTCGCTGGAATTCCAGCTTGCATATGCTGGACTGTTTGTATGAGCCACATAAAGTGGTCAATGATACATCATGAACCAGACCACCAATGCAGGGAGCATGTGCTATTTTGGGCTCAGGCAGTGGCAGCTCATCAGGGACGCGTGATGCCTACTCAAGCCCTTCGAAGTGGCCACCAGATTTGTGACAAAGGACAACAGCGGCATCAATGATGAGCCCCCCGATATTTATATTGGAGCAAACGCTCACACTGATGCAACAAGGAATGGAGGAAGAACATATTCTACATCTTGCCCGCCACCCTGTGGCTTTTGGGGACCCGCATGGACAATGGTGCATGGAGGAGGAAGTGGGATTAGAAAGAGTTGTTAGTGTAGGGGGACATGGAGTTTTCACAGTCACAGCTAGGGGACGAGGCTGACACTCATTGTGGCAGACATGATGATGATGACAATGACGACACTGGCCATGACCAACCATCACAGTGCAGGGCAGAGAACAAATTAAAAAGCTGGCAAGTTGTATACTTGGTTGCTTACGCGATAACAAGCGTATCGTTAGAATCAAGCAAAAGGGATGGCTATTGCATAGGTATGCCTTGGACACAGGGTATTTTGTCCTTTTTCCGAAAGGGAGGCAAAAGTGGTGCATTACGAGGATACGACAATTTTTCTGCTTCACAGCTGTGTGAACATGGCCTAAGGGTTAAACATTTTTGTTGCAGTAACCAGGGTAAAAAAAAGGCTCACTGTATGCTGAAAACAACAAGTTTGTTGTTTGAACACATTGAGTAGTCATTAAAAGACACTGAACTCCAAAGGTCAGTGGGGAGCAGTATAGCACTGCTCAGCATCGGACTGGCCCACCGAAGGACCGGAGGATCCTCTGGTGGGCCCAGGCAGCGAGCTCATTTTATCCGTCAGTGGAGGAGAGAGACACTGTCTCCCTGCCCCGCTGCTTACTCTGTATGGGCAACCGATCGGCATTAGGGGTCGACGACAAACTTGGCAGTTGGCCCCCATACTCTCAGGACCCCCTGCCGACTATAGCAGCCATAGCAGCTGCTATGGGGCCCACACCATGAGGGGGACCACTCCGCCTGGCACATAACATTTATGGGCCAGACGGCATGGGCCCCCTCATGCTCGGTGGCGTCACTAGCACTGGAGGGGGCCTCGGTGCTAGCGGCTGCCACATTCAATTGTATCTGTGTCCTAAAGATGCAGATACAATTGAATATTATAGGCTGCAAGCCACATTAGGCCTGCAGCCTATAAGACACTGGGACGGAGTCCCTGCGCAGGCCGGCATGATGACATAATTGCATCACGCTAGCCTATGCAAGAGTGCCGTCTGAGACGATGGAGTGCTCCGTCCATCGTGGGAACTGGGCTAGGTAAGTAAAAAAAAAGTTTTGTCCGGGGGCTGGCTGTGTGGTGCTATTAACTAGGGAGGGGGGCTGTGTGGCACTATCTACTAGGGGGAGGTGTGTGGCGCTATCTACTGGGGGGCTGAGTGGCGCTATCTACTGGGGGCTATGTGGCGCTATCTACTAGGGGGGCTGTGTGGTGCTATCTACTAGGGGAGGCTGTGTGGCACTATCTACTAGGGGGGACTGTGTGGAGCTATCTACTAGTGGTGGGCTGTGTGGCGCTATCTACTGGGGGGGCTGTGTGGTGCTATCTACTGGGGAGGGAGCTGTGTGGCGCTATCTACTGGGGAGGGTTTGTGGCACTATCCACTGGAGCGGCTGTGTGGCGCTATCTACTAGGGGGGCTGTGTGACGCTACCTACTAGGGGGGCTGTGTGGCGCTATCTCCTAGAGGGTCTGTGTGGCACTATCTACTAGGGGGGCTGTGTGGCACTATCTACTAGGCAGAGATGTGTGCCACTATACAGGGGGAGGACTGTGTGGTACTATACAGGGAGGAAGGGGTGTGTGGCACTACATACAGGGTGGGCTGTGTGGCAATATACAGGGGGAGGGCTGTGTGGCACTATATGGGGGGCACTGTGTGTGGCACTATTATTATTGCGGGGCCTAAAGGGGGTACTATTATAGTGTGTGGAACCAAGTGGGCATTATTTCTATCCGGGGTACTTTAAATGGTGAGGTTTTAGTAGAGGGTGGGGAGGTGCTAGAAAAGCGAGATGTTTGTGTTGCAAATTCTAAAGAGGCAATTCATAGTCGGGAGAAGGCATCAGGGCAATTTGGGCTGGATGAAGAAGAAAAGGAAAAGGAAGAAGAAGACGTCACCGGTGAGTCACTGGATTTCACTCTATTGTATTAAAGGAGTTTTCCCATCTTAGACATTTAAGGCATATCCACAGGAAATGCCAAAAATGTCTGTTAGATGCAAGTCCCAGCTCTGGGACCCGCACCTATATCTAGAACTGGCTGCAGAATCCAGGGAGAGAGGGTCACACGTGCACGCAGCTCTCTCTATTCTGTTATATGGTTGTTATGGAAACAGCCGAGCAGCTCCTGCTTGGCTGTTTCCGTAATTCCCATAGAACAGAATAGAGAGAGCTGTGCACACGTGTGACCCACTCTCCTCTTGTCTCCGCCCAGATAAGAACACATGAGCAAATGGGTGAGGTGGAGAAAGAGATAGACCTCCTGTAGGGAGGCGATGGGGTCAGCAGCAGACATAAAGGAGGGGCAAATTACTGGGGGGTGATAAATGAGGAGGAGGCAATGGAGGGACGGGATTAATGGTGCTGGGAGACTCGCGTGATGACTCTGAGCCGTGCGCTGCCACAGGCTTGTCTCCCTCGTCCTCTGTCCTTTGCGGCCCTTCTAAGTTTCGGGCACCACCAGCGTAGGACAACCGGGTTGCTCCTAATGACGCCACACAGGTGCCCACATAAAGTCTTATTGACTCAATGTGCTGGCGCCATACTGATGTCATTAGGAGTCGCCCAGCGACTGTACGAGATTACATAAAGAGGCTTTGAGAACCTCTCCATATGTACATCTGCTACCTAAAGTACTTTACCGCCAGTGCTGTCCTTCCTGTTAAAAATGAATTCAGTCTTATGAGACAGAATATGCATGAGACAGATTTCAATATGTTTAGGAACTTTTACAGGCGTTAATGACAGCTGTAGAGACGCTATTGCAACCTCTGCACAGGAATACTCCTTGTTGATCAGTGGGAGACACAGGCTAAGGCTGAGGCTCTACGGAGATATATTGTACGACCATCTCATGCGAGATTGCAGCACAAAGTCACATTCTGTCACGTAGGGTTCATGGACCCACAGGGCTGTACCGCCTTGGTGGTATAGCAGCTGGCCAACAGGGCGCAGGTCAGAGTCTATAGTTCATATAGGGTACCTGTGGCAGCTCGGACAGTAGCAAGGCAGGCTTGGCTGGGACTAGGCAGTAGGTAGACGTCAGGTGTGGAGCAGCAGGACAGGCGTGGTATACAGCACAGCACGGCTACAGCTCAGCACGGCACTAGATCAGGATACAGGTTACAGGAACAGGGAACACTGAAAGCAGGAGCACTAGGAGACCATTTGCAAGACAGACAGGATACGACAACAACGCTCAGGCATAGAAGCAAGGGGCTGAACCCCTTTTATAGTCCAGGGACTTATGGGCTGATAGTACATTAAAGTCTGGTGCGCGCGCTGCCCATTTAAGAGCGGGCACGAGCGTGCGCACCCTACGAGATCCGGCTGAGGTGAGTTGACTCGTGGCTGCGGCTGACGGGGTAGGGAAACAGAGAGGTGAGCCCTAATCTACCTGCCACTCAGTCCCTGCCTACTTGCAACGACCCGTCCTAGGCGACGGGGTACAACTGGGCGACGGTCCCTACGCTCAGTAAGTGCATGACAGACAAACAGACAAGGGTACACAGAAGCTAGGGAAACGAGGCAGCTGCCCACGGAGACACCGTGAGCAACGAGAGTAGTGAACGAGCCGAGTCAAACCAGGAGTGCACGAGGTACAAAACGCTGAGCAGGAGAGTGGTCAGTAAGCCTTGGTCAATAACAAGCAGAGGATAAGTAGTTCAAGCAGCAGCAGCAGAGCCAGGAAACAAGCAGAGCAGAATCACAGGCAAAGGAGGAACAGGAAAGGCAGGAATAAATAGACAGTGGGCGGGAGCTAGCTCCATCTGGTCAGGCTGTGATAGGCTCTCCCACTCCTAAGCCTGCCATCCTGAGTGGTGGAAGATGGAGTCAGTCTCACAGACATAGGAGCAGGTGCAGACTGATTACCCACGGGCGTCGACCCAGAAGCTGTGTTTGGCAGATCCTTTACAGCTGCATCTTTGCGGTTGGTTGCCAATCGGCAGCCCTGCCATGCTATAGCAGGGCTGCTGACTGCTGCTAACAATGGCCTCCTGCTCTGCCATTATGGAAGCCAATTCGGCCCCGTCCAGAGGTGAAGCCTAATCAGCTTGCTGTCAGTGAATGACTGACAGATCTAATACATTGTACTACATAGGTAGTGCAATGTATTAGAAAAAGAATACGACAGTTGGACCTTCAGATCCCCTAGTGGGACTAAAGAAAAGTGTAAAAAAAAAAAAGCGTAAAAAAAGTGAAAAAAAGTTTTTCAAAATATAATAAAAGTTTCAAGTAATAAAATAAAGCACAATCGCCCTTTTTCCCTTATCAAGTCATTTATTATTTTAAAAAAATAAATACACCATACATACTTGGTATCACCGTGTCCGTAACGACCTCAACTATAAAAATATTATGTTATTTATTCCACGCGGTGAACGACATAAATAAACCCTGTAAAAAACTATGCCAGAATTTTTTTGGTCACTTTGCCCTACATACATTGGAATAAAAAGTGATAAAAAAGTTGCATGTATCCATAAATGTAACCTATAAAAACTATAGCTCGTCTCGCAAGAAAACAAGCCTTCATACAGCTCCATCGACGAAAAAATTAAAAAGTTATGGTTCTTACAACATGGCGAGAGAAAAAATACATTCTTTTTACAAAAGTAATTTTATTGTGCAAAAAGTTGTAAAACATAAAAAAGTGCTATAAATTAGGTATCGCCGGAATTGTACTGACCCTCAAAATAAAGTTAACATGTAATTTATAACGCATGGTGAACGGCGTAAAAAAAAATACGTACAAAACTATGCCAGAATTGCTGGTTTTTGGTCACCTTGCCTCCCAAAATATAGGATAAAACGTGATCAAAAAGTCGCATGTACCCCAAAATGGTACCAATAATAACTACAGCACGTCCCCCAAAAAAACAGCCCTCATGTCACTACGTCTATGGAAAAATAAATTAGTTAAGGCTCTAATAAGTCAGGAAAGAAAAATATGCAGTTGTGCAGATCAGAGGGGAACATTTCATCTGTTTCAAGAGGCGATTTATCAAGGCCCTAAAATTAGGGAACCAGGAAGGGTAGGACCCAAACATATCTGCTGGAAGCGAGGCTGCCAGTATAATAACAGAACAACACTTTCCCAGCAAAATTTGCAAACATGGCCTCCGCAAACCATTCCTGCTAAATTTGAGCTCCAAATGCCAAATGGCGCTCTTTCCGTTCTAAGCCTTGCCATGTGTCCAAACAGCCATTTATGACCACATGTGGGGTATTGTTTTACTCGGGAGAAATTGCTTTACAAATGTTGTGGTGCTTTTTCTCCTTTTAGTCTCTGTGAAAATGAGAAAAAATTAGCTAAACATACTTTTTCTTTGAAAAAAGTTTGATTTTCATTTTCTCGGCCTACTTCCAATGATTTCTGCAAAATACCTCTGGGGTCAAAATACACACTATACCCCTAGATAATTTCCTCAAGGGGTGTAGTTTCCAAAATGGGGTCACTTGTGGGGGTTTCCACTGTTTTGTCCCCTCAGGGGCTTTGCAAATGCGACATGGCCTCCGCAAACCATTACTGCTGAATTTGAGCTCCAAAAGCCAAATGGCACTCTTTCCCTTCTTAGCCCTACCGTGTGTCCAAACATCTGTTTATGACCACATGTGGGGTATTGTTTTACTTGGGAAAAATTGCTTTACAAATGTTGTGGTTCTTTTTCTCCTTTAGTCCTTGTGGGAATGAAAAAAAGTTGCTAAGCCTACGTTTTATTGGAAAATATGTAGATTTTCATTTTCGCAGCCTACTTCCAATAATTTATGCAATAAACCTGTAGGGTCAAAATGCTCACTATACCCCTAGATAATTTCCTCAATGGGTGTAGTTTTCAAAATGGGGTCACTAGTGGGGGGTTTCCATTGTTTCAGCATCACAAGACCTCTTCAAACCTGACATGGTGCCTAAAATATATTCTCGGAAAAAGGAGACCCCAAAATTTACTAGCTTCTTTGCTTCTGAGGCCTGTGCTACACTAGGGCCACATGTGGGATATTTCTAAAAACAGCAGAATCTGGGCAATAAATTTGAAGTTGTGTTACTATTGTAAAACCTTCTGTGTTACAAAAAAAATGGATAAAAAATGAGTTTCTGCAAAAACAAAATGAAGTTTGTAAATTTCACCTCTACATTTCTTTAATTCCTGCGAAATGTCTAAAGGGTTAAGAAACTTTGTAAATGCTGTTTTGAATATTTTGACGTGTGCAGTTTTTTAAATAGTGTGACTTATTTGGGGCTTCTAATATATAAGGCCCTCAAAGCCACTTCACAACTGAACTGGTCCCTGAAATTTTGACATTTTCTTGAAAATGTGAGAAATTGCAGCTACAGTTCTAAGCCTTGTAACGTCCTAGAAAAATAAAAGGATGTTCAAAAAACTATGCCAATCTAAAGTAGACATATGGGGGATGTTAATTAGCAACTATTTTGTGTGGTATATATGTCTGTCTTACAAGCAGATACATTTAAATTGATAAAAATGCACATTTTTGAAATTTTTTGCAAAATTTTGGTGTTTTTCACATTTAAATACTGAATGTATCGAGCAAATTTTGCCAGTAACATAAAGTCCAATGTGTCACAAGAAAACAATCTCAGAATCGCTTGGATAGGTAAAAGAATTAGAAAGTTATTACCACATAAAGTGAAACATGTGAGATTTGAAAAATGAGGCAGGTCAAAAATCAGGAAGGTCAAAAGTGGCCAAAGAGGGAAGGGGTTAATCAGCAAGGAGAATGCTAGAAAAACAAGACATAAAATGAAATACTGACCATTTTCTTAGCAATAATCTGAACCAGTCTTACCAGTATTACAAGTCTTTAACCCCATCTTACATAAACTCACCTTAAACTGTCTGAGAAAGCCTCCACGCCATACTTTGACACACAATATCCTCCACCAATAGTAGACAGTCTTCCAAAAGCACTAGATACGTTAACTATACGACCTTGGGCTTTTCTTATTAGAGGCAGTAGATGCAGAGTCACGTCCACCATACCAATCAGATTCACATTCAGGGCTTTTAAGAAATCTTCCTTTTTTTGCCATTCATTAGGAGCTAAAACAAATGCATACCCTGCATTATTTACCAAGCCCCAGAGTCCTGCAATTTATAAAAAAAAACAAAAAACAGCTGGCTATCAAATCATCTTCTATGTCTGCGTAAATATCAGCAAAGATAGAATATCTAACATTTTCAAGTCTTACTGGGAAATCTGTTTGCCTTAATGTGATCTGTCAGCTCTCATGACATTCATATATAAAGCCCTTGATGCTGCAACATCGCAATCAAGATAATCCCGCCACTATAAGGGTATGTTCACACGCTTAGCAAAAAAAAATCTGAAAATATGGAGCTGTTTTCAATGGAAAACAGCTCCTGATTTTCAGACGTTTTTAATTCAAAGTCGCGTTTTTTGCTGCGTTTTTAGCGGCCGTTTTTGGAGCTGTTTTTGTATAGAGTCTATGAAAAATGGCTCCAAAAACGTCCTAAGAAGTGATATGTATTTCTTTTTCGTGGCCGTTTTTCAAAATATGAATATGAAAAAAATATGAATTATGAATATTAATTAATTATATGAATACTATCCCACAGTAGGGTAAGAAAACAGCTTGGCAGCAGACAAACTGTACAGGAGAGGCAAACAAACCAGTGGAACTACTGATCCCAGGATACACCTAAAACCACTATACAAAAACAAGATCTCTCAGAGGATCAACAGATCCCACAGCACAAACAAACATATAGACAAGAACAAAGTCACCAACAAGAATCTGGAAAGAATTTAGCACATACCAGAAACAGTATAACCAGCACCTGAGTAATCTAGGCCCGAAGTATATATGTTAGGTTAAAAAAAAATCACTCCATTCGAATAAACCAAGCAAAGCTAAATGATGACCAAATCCAGACTCAGACCAAAGGCATTGACTACGCCCAAGCACAGAGATATCAGAAATTATTGATAGCAGCAGTTCTATTGCTAATCGTAACATTACCCACCCTTTAAGGAGGGCTGAAGAGCCCTTAATCCTGGATTTATTTGGATTGGCTGAATGAAGGGCTCATCAATTTATCAGCAAGGATATTTCTAGCCGGTTCCCAGGACCCTTCTTCTGGACCATAGCCAATCAACAATGTAATGGAGTTGTCTGCCACGCCACTTAGAATCAAGAATCCTCTGGACCACATACTCAGGCTGACCATGGACCAAAACAGGAGGAGGTCTACAGATCAATCTTCTGAAAGTAGACACAGGCTTAAAAAGAGAATAATGAAAAGTCCTGGGTATTCTCATGCTTTGTGGTAAATCCAACATAAAGGAAACTGAATTCATTTGTCTTAAAATCTTAAAAAGGACCAATAAATATAGACCCCAACTTGCCACATTCTTTCCTTAACCGGATGTTTTTGGTGGACAACTACACTATCTCCCACTTTGAACTTATATGACCTTCGCTGGCGATCAAACTTGCGTTTAGCTCGAAGGGAAGCTGAGCCCAAAGCCCCATGGACCTTACTCCACATTGACTTCAACATCATAATCCTCAGTCTGAGCAATGCAATGTCAAAACCCACACTGACAATAAATGCAGATGCCTTGGGGTGAAAACCATAATTACAGAAAAACAGAGAGACATTAGTGGATGCATGACAGACATTGTTATAAGCAAACTCTGCCCACAGCACAAACTGGTCCAGTAAGGAAACAGGAACAAAAAGGACGGAAAGATCCAAGGGCACAGCCGTATAAAGATATTGAATTTTAATTGTACACAGCACAAACTGGACCCAATCATCATGTAGTTCTGAAACATAACACCGAAGATATTTGTAATGATGGGGGTAAGGAAACAGACAAGTGAGCCCTAATCTACGCGCCACTCAGTGCCTGCCTACTTGTAACGACCCGCCCTAAGCGACGGGGTACAACTGGGCGACGGTCCCTACGCTCAATAAGTGCACGACAGACAAACAGACAAGGGTACACAGAAGCAAGGGAAAAGGGGCAGTTGCCCATGGCAACACCGTGAGCAACAAGAGTGGTGAACGAGCCGAGTCAAACCAGGAGTGTACAAGGTACCAAACGCAGAGCAGGAGAGTAGTGAACAAGCCGAGTCAAACCAGGAGTGTACGAGGTACCAAACGCAGAGCAGGAGAGTAGTCAGTAAGCCAGGGTCAATATGAAGCAGGGTCAAATAGTTCAAGAAGCTGCAGCAGGGCCAGGAAACCAAACGAGAAGAATCACAAGCAAGGAGGAACAGGAAAGGCAGGTATAAATAGACAGAGGGCAGGAGCTAGCTCCGTCTGGCCAGGCAGTGATAGGCTCTCCCACTCCTAAGCCTGCCATCCTGAGTGGTGGAAGATGGAGTCAGTCTCACAGACATAGAAGCAGGTGCAGACTGATTACCTATGGGCGTAGACACAGAAGCTGTGCCTGGCAGATCCTTAACAATATTGCTCTAATGTCTGGTTCGCTCTTCAGTCTGACTATTGGTCTGTGACTGAAAGGAGCTGGAGAAACCCAAATCAATACCAAAATTTGCACAAAAGTTCTTTCAAAATCTAGCTACAAACTGTGAACCCCTGTCAGATATACATTATTTTCAGGAATACCGTAATGTTTCATTTCTTGTTGAACAAAGTAAGTGGCCAGCTTATCAGCAGAGGGCAAGCCAAACAAGGATATAAAATGGTCCATTTTACTGAACCTGTCTACAACAATATTTTCCCCCGGATCTGGGCAACTCAACAATAAAGTCCATGGATATGTGTGTCCATGGTTTCCTGTTAGTGGTCAAAGGTTTTAACTGACCAAAATATAATACTCTAGATGTCTTATTGCGAGTACAGATGTCACATTCCCCAACAAACCTTTCCATATCTTTCCCCATATCTTGCCACCAAACAGATTGAGACAAGGTTTTACACATCTTAGTGATACCTGAATGACCAGCCAACTTAATACCATAACAATCTAACAACCATTGGGTGGGTTTCTCTGGAGGTGCCTAACATTAAGCCTGCAAAAGTAAATCAGAATTATCCTGTGTTAGCCCTGTCACAATTTTATCAGAAGGAATATTGAAAGAAGGTACAGGGGATTCCAAAAATTATTGATACTCAACAGGCAGACCCTGAAGACTGGTAACTGCGCCTAGAATCTGGAAACTAAAACATCTCAGTGAACAAAGACTTTCCCCAATGCACTAATTCTCATTAAGTCCAATCAAGCACTAGATTATGGAGGAACAACCAGGGATACCCCAAAATAATTGGATAGGAGGGAGAACAAACTAACAGAAAATATAGTCTCACAGTGGATACCTCTTACTGACAACTTAAGACCAGGGGTACGGTATCTTATTGATCCTCCAGACACAGGAATACCATTCAATGAACAAATGTCAATGGGTTTCTCTTGAGGTACAGGGAAAGTAACCAATTTCTTGCCCAAATCAAAATCTAAAAGATCTGCTGCAGGACCAGAATCGACAAAGACCTGGATATGCAAAGATATGCCCTCCCATTCAATCTTAGACCGCAACACCACAATATTTTTGGGATAAAATTTAAGTATGCCCAGAAGAACCTCCTCATTGACTTCCAGGCTCTGAAGTTTTCCCAACTTGAGGGGACACTTTTGAGCAAAATGTCCCTCTTTACCGCAATACAAACAAAGACCTAAGCGTCTCCTCCTATCTTTCGTTACCTTAGAGAGCCTCAGGGGACCCAGTTGCATAGGTTCCTCCTCAGCCACACTAAGATAAGAGACATCAACATGATGACACAAAGCAGTCTCCTTCTCTGACCTTCTCTCCTAATACGCCTGTCAACAGGGGCGTAGCTAAAGGCTCATGGGCCCCGATGCAAAAGTTCCTATTGGGCCCCCCCTGCAAATTTCTCATGGCCGACGGTCCGCAGCGTTCAGCTGCATCGCTGGGTCTCCTAAGTGACCCAACAATGCGCACTAGAAGCCAGGGGCGTCACTAAGGCTGGGTTCACACACACTATTTACAGATGTAATTCGGGCGTTTTAGCCCCGAATTACGTCCGAAAATGCGTCTCAAAAGCGTCGGCAAACATCTGCCCATTCATTAGAATGGGTCTTATGATGTTCTGTGCCGACGGTCATTTTTTTTACGCGCCGCTGTCAAAAGGTGGCGCGTAAAAAAGACGCCCGTGTCAAAGAAGTGCCTATCACTTCTTCAGACGTATATGGAGCCGTTTTCCATGGACTCCATGGAAAAACAGCTCCAATTACGTCCGTAATGGACGCAGCGAAAAACGCCTGCACATGCCTTTACGGCTGAAATTACGGTGCTGTTTTCTCCTGAAAGCATCACCGTAATTTCAGACGTAACGGACGCTGCCGTGTGAACATACCCTCAGGGCTTAAAATGTCAGGGGAAATAGCCCCAATACATATGTGTCCGCCCCCAAAAAAATGTGTGTGTGTGTGTATAGGAGACAGCATATCTATAGCACTACGACCCTATAAACTATGGATAGGATTAGATACATTGGCTCAGCAGACAGTATCACACATGATAGGATTAGATACAGTGGTTCACCAGACAGTATCACACATGATAGGAATAGAGATAGGGCCCAGCAGACAGTATCACACATGATAGATACAGCAGCTCAGCAGACAGTATTACACATGATAGGAATAGATACAGTGGCTCAGCAGACAGTATTAAACATGATAGGATTACATACAGTGGCTCAGCAGACAGTATCACACATGATAGGATTAGATACAGTGGCTCAGCAGACAGTATCACACATGCTAGGATTAGATACAGTGGCTCAGCAGACAGTATCACACATGATAGGATTAGATTCAGTGGCTCAGCAGACAGTATCACACATGATTGGATTAGATATAGGGCCCAGCAGACAGTATCACACATGATCGGATTAGATACAGGACTCAGCTCGCTGACATTGCAGCTCCAGCGCTGGACCCAGGAAAGGTAAGAATAATTTTGCTTCTTTATGTGTTACTGATTATTTTTGTGTGTTTGTGTTATTTTACAGGTTCAGTTGTTGGACTTCGGATTCGAGGACTCCAATGACAGCGTTTTTTTATTTTAAATAAAATGGTTAATGGGGGTTGTGTTTTTTTATCTCAATAAAAAATGTTTTCTATGTGCTTGTATCCTTTTAAACTTTATTATCACCGCCTTAGTAATGTCCGCTGGCTGATTGACATTACTAAGGCGGGGCTTAATGTTAGCCGCTGCAAAGGCCAACACTAACCCCCATTATTACCCCGATACCCACCGCCACCAGGGGTGCCGGGAAGAGCCGGGTACGAACCAGTACCCGACCATCTGTAGTGACGGTCAGGAACCGGGGCGGCCGCAGGCTGATAGTATTAGGCTGGGGAAGGCCAAAAACAGTGGCACCTACCACCCTGGTAATGCTGCCTGCTGCTGCTGTGTTGTATCAGGCTGGTTATGAAAATTGGGGGGGACGACTCGACATCGTTCTTTCCAATAATTTTTTTTAAATGACGTGGGGTCCCCCCATTTTTCATAACCAGCCAGATACAATAAAGCAGCAGCAGCCTAGCATCACCAGGGTGGGAAAGGCCACTGTTTTTGGCCCTTCCCCTCTTGATAATACCAGCTTGCGGCCACCCCAGTACCCGACCATCACTACAGATGGTCAGGTACTGGATCGTACTCGGCTCTTCCCAGTACCCCTGGTGGCGGTGGGTGCCGGGGTAATAAAGGGGGTTAGTGTTAGCCTCTGCACCGGCTAACACTAAGCCCCGCCTTAGCAATGCACGCTGTCAATCAGCCGGCGGCCATTACTAAGGCGGTAGTAATATAGTTTAAAAAAAAACATAGAAAAAATATTTTATTGAAATAAAAAAACAAAACACAACCCTCATTAACCATTTTATTGATAATAAAAAAAGCCGCCATCGAAGTAGTCCTGGAATCCGACGTAGTCCAATGACCGAACCTGTAAGAAAACACACAAAAAAACGATTAGTAACACGTGTTAGGCTTAGATACAGGGCCCATGAGTGATACTGTCTGTGGGACCCTGTATCTAAGCCTAACACAAGGTAGGCTTAGATACAGGGTCAAGCATACAGTAATATTATACAGTATAAGATTACTGTGTGCTGGGGCCCTGTATCTAAACCTACCGTGTGGTAGGTTTATATGCAGGGCCCATCAGACAGGATCACACATGGGCCATGTATCTAAGCCTACCATGTGATTGGCTTAGATACAGGGCCCAGCAGACAGCATCACACAATCTGTGATCCTGTCTCATGGGCCCACTAAGCCTGCTACATCGTAGGCTTAAAGGGGTTGTCCAGTCCCTAAACATTGATGGCCTATCCTCAGGATAGGCCATCAATAGCTGATGTGTCGGGGTCCGTCTCCCGGGACCCGCCAATCAGCTGTTTTGAAGGGGCCGCAGCACTCGTACGAGAGCTGCTTCCCCTTCATTTCACTATTCGCTCACACTGTGAATCGCTCACACTGTGAATCGCCGACACCGATTCACTGTGTGACCGGAATGAAGGGGAAGCAGCTCTCGTACGAGTGCTGCGGCCCCTTCAAAACAGCTGATTGGCGGGTCCCGGGAGTCAGACCCGTCCAGTCAGGGCTACTAATCTTACCTTCCTCTTCAGCCGCGGCGGAAGTCCTGTCCTCTCCATGTTGTGCGCGGCGCATAGCGCTGTGACGTCATGCGCTGCGCACAGCGCTTGACGTCAGGACCTCCGCTGCGATCCGGAACCAGGAAGGTAAGTACAGTCTGTTACTATAGTAACAGGGGCCTGCGGCCCGAGTTACTATAGTAACTTTTTATTGATGTGGTGCGGGGGGGCTGTGGGCCCCCCTGGCTTCGGGGCCCGGTCGCAATTGCGACCGCTGCGACCCCTATAGCTACGCCAGTGCCTGTCAATATTAATTGCTAAAAACATAAGGCTATTAAGAGGATCATACGAGGGAAATTGTACCATGGCATCCTTTACCTGATCAGAAAGGCCCAAACTATACTGACCACGGAGGGCGGCATCATTCCAATCACCAACAGTCACCCACCGTCTATGTTCTGCTGAATATTCCCCAACTGTTCTGTCTCCCTGTTTCAAAGCCCGAAGATGAGCAGCCACTGCATCTGTTTCATAATAGAGAACCCCAAAAGCTGACAGGAATGTTTCCACACTTAGTAATGCAGGATCTCCAGGCCTAAGACTAAAAGCCCGGGACTGTGGATCCCCTTGCAACAGAGTCTTAATAATTCCAACTCTCTGGGTCTCTGACCCTGAAGATCTAGGCCTCAAAGAAAAATACAATCTACAACTCTCACAAAAGTTTCTAAGCTGAGAGTGATAACCAGAAAAATGGTAAGGTAAAATTATACGAAGTTCAGGAAAATCCGCCGGAGTAACATCACCCCCTGCATATTAAAAGTAAGTTGTTCCTGAGAAACCAAACGGACTAGAACATTCTGCATCACAGAACCCAATGTCTGAATCGAATCAGTCAAACGCTGCACAGCATTAGGGTCAGCCATGATGTGGCTCCCGGTGGGGCTGATTATAATGTTACAGCGCTGGTGGTGCTCAAGACCACAACACCAGACAATCGCCATCACATGGGTGAAGCACGCATAAACACTGTGTTAGGAAACGTCCGTCCCTTTAAGATTACCATGACTACTAGTCTAGCTTCTGGGCGGTTATGGTTTTAGTTGTTCAGCCTATCCTTTTTCTCGGTCTTTCTTCCTATCAAGTGTAAGACTGGAGTACTTAAACCTGGGCTGCCTCTCTGTTCTTTGCTTGTGATTTTCCTTGCTGCATGTGTTTGAGCAAGCTTCTGACTATACCCCATACCTTTGACTATTTGGACTTTTTGGAACTGGACCTCGGCTTGTCTCTGGATTACACTTTGCTTACGGATTTGGACATTCTGCTCCCGGCTGGTACTGACCTCTGCTATTCCTGACATCTTTATGTTTACCCTCTGCCTGTCTTGTTACCTGTTCTAGTATTGCCTGCATTGCACCTCTTATCCAACACCAAACTCTGTTAAAACAACCTGGGTTCTATGCAGCAAAAACCATCCTGTCTTAGAGTAGCCTTAGACACTGTTGATCAGAGTTGTGACAGATTTGGGGTTGTGGATTATTTGCATGCTCAGTCCAGACGGTCCCCAGCAGCCTTTGGGGAATCGCTCACATAGTAATTCCATAAAACTTCAACCTTGGGAATTGCTCAACCAGTGATTCCATTACACACTGACAGAAAACAAAAGGCACAAGTAACTCACCCGCATATGAGCGGGACCGAACACTGAAGGTAGAAGAAAATGGAGATGATTAATAAATTGAGTGGATGGCAGATGAATAGCATGCAAGCAGTTAACAGATGAATAGACAGTGGACAAGAATTAACAGTACTCACTGACCCTATCTGAATACTATCCCACAACAGGGTAAGATGACAGCTTGGCAGGAGACCAAATGCACAGGAAAGGAAAACAAACCAGTGGAACTACTAATCCTAGGATACACATAAAACCACTATACAAAAGCAAGATCTCTCAGAGAACCAACAGGTCCCACAGTACAAACAAACATATAGACAAGAACAAAGTCACCAACAATAATTTGGAAAGAGTTTAGCACATGCCAAAAACAATATGACCAGCACCTGAGTAATCTAGGCCTGAAGTGTAAAGAAAAGTATGCCACCCTAATTAACCAGGAAAAGATAAATTATGACGAATTCCAGACTCAGACCAAAGGCATTGCCTTTCAGCATTGCCAACAATAGTTAATCTACCCCAGTTTATCTTATTGTTCATTGGCTATAAGGGACCAGGGGGACTGGATTGACATAATTTGCTGTGCTGCTGATTGTTAATTGCCTATAAAGTTTGATCCATAGCACTTACCATGATGTCAAATGTTTGAAGGAAATAGTGGATTTTAGATTGATACATGCTGTCGGTAGGCTGTCGGTAGGCTAAATACAGCTATGCTGCTGTTATTTCTTTCCCTGTTAACCCTTGCTGCCCTGAGTAACCCTTGGTGCCCCTGAGTCCCTGTGTTAACCCTTGCTGTCCCTGAGTAACCCTTACTATCCCTGAGTAACCCTTGCTGTAACCCTTGCTGTCCCTGAGTAAACCTTACTGTCCCTGAGTAACCCTTGCTGTCCCTGAGTAACCCTTGCTGTAACCCTTGCTGTCCCCGAGTAACCCTTGCTGTAACCCTTGCTGTCCCCGAGTAACCCTTGCTGTCCCTGAGAAACTCCCTGAGAAACCCTTGCTGTCCCTGAGTAACCCATGCTGTCCCTGAGAAACTCTTGCTGCCCCTGAGCTAACCCCTTTCTGCCTGAGTCCCTGAATTAACCCTTACTACCCCTTGCAGTCCCTGAGTTAACCCCTTGCCCTAAGTTAACCCTTGCTGACCTGCTCATCCCCTGTTGTATCCCTGGTTAACCCTTGAAACACTTAACCCTTCCCATTGTTAATTCTTTACCTCATTAACCCTTAGCGTACAGGGACAGTTATATTAGGAGAGAGTGGGACAGAGATAGTGACCGTATGAGAATTACAAGTAACTTATGTGTATTGTATTGTAACATAACTTCTATGTATGTTTAGGTAAGTGGGTGGCGGTATAGATTAGAATTGTAATACCATGTTTATACTGTACTGTGATTAGTTACTGTATTTTATATATGAGAGTGATTACTGTATGTTAATAAATATCTTTAGTTACTATACGGTCTTATTCCCTTAAGTAGCAGCAAAAGCAATTAGAGCGACGTTAGTATAAAGGAAAGGTAGGAGAACTAGGCATAACCCTAGTGACCCTGATTATAAAGGAGGTAGTAATAGTGGGTGACACGAGTAGGTGAAACCCGCTAATACCCCACCCCCTTTTACAATAATCAAGGAGAATATCGGTTCTAATCCATCACATAATCCTATTCATATACAAAGCAGAGGCTGCCAAATCCCAGAAGCAGAGCAGATGACCGGCTAGAAGTACATTCACAATTAGGCCTACAGCATGCAACTATTATAATTCAGATAGAAAAACACTTTAATATACTCATAGAAAATACATTTAAAAAACATATTACTCACCAAGTCGATGTCCATGTTGGCTCAAACTCAAAAATAATCATGTGATCAATTTTTTCAAACTGATACAGGGATGTGGGGGTTATATACAGGGATGATGGCTGATATATACAGGGATGATAGTGGGTTGTGTACAAAGATGATGGGGGTTATATACATGGATGATTGCTGCTCCAGCTATCATCCCCATATATAACCCTCATCATCCCTATATAAATCAACCATCATTCGGGGTTAATCAGCCTTCATCAGCTCCAAGTTCTGCTAGAGTGACGTGATCTGTTACCACTCAGGCTGGCAGGCTGAGGAGAGGGATAACCTATCACAGCCTGCCCTGACGGTTCTGCTCCCGCCCTTGGTCTATTTATACCCTAACTTGCAGCATGTTCCTTGCCTGTGATTGTCTGGTTTCCTGGCTCTGCGATTCCTGCTATTTACCTGATTGACCGCTGTTACTTATTGACCCTGGCTTGACTGACTATTCTCCTGCTCTGATTTTGCTACTACGTACTCTCCTGGTTTGACTCGGCTTGTTCACCACTTCCTGTTGCTCACGGTGTTTCCGTGGGCAACTGCCCCTATTTCCCCCTTTGCTTCTGTGTGCCCTTGTCTTGTGTTGTCTGTCTTGCACTTATTGAGCATAGGGACCGTCGCCCAGTTGTACACCGTCACTTAGGACGGGCCGTGCAAGTAGGCAGGGACTGAGTTACCGGTAGATTAGGGCTCACCTGTCCGCCTCCCCACCCCGATTCATCATTACATAATCACAGGCCCAATACCTTTTCTTACCCAGGTCCCTGACTCTACTATGGACCCGCTTGAGGCCCTGGCTCAGCAAATGCAGGGTCTCTCCCTACAGGTCTAAGACCTGGCTCAGAGGTTCAACCAGCGTGATGCTACCCAGGTAATGCCCTTCACCTCACCTCTTGAACCCCACCTCACGTTGCCTGACTGGTTCTCAGGGGACCGGAAGACTTTTTCTCTTTTCGGGAGAGTTGTAGACTCTATTTCCAATTAAGACCCCACTCCTCAGGTTCTGAGAGCCAGCGAGTGGGTATAATTAGGTCCCGGCTCCAGGACGGCCCCCAGGAATGGGCCTTCTCCTTTGCTCCTGACACCCCTGAACTTTCTTCTGTTGACCTTTTTTTTCTGCTCTCGGGCTCATCTATGACGAGACTGACAAGACTGCCTTTGCCGAGAGTCAGCTGGTGACCTTACGTCAGGGTAAGGGACCCGTTGAGGAGTACTGTTCTGACTTTAGGAAGTGGTGTGTAGCTTCTCGGTGGAATGACCCTGCCTTGAGGTTCCAGTTTAGATTGGGTCTGTCGAACGCCCTGAAAGAACTGTTAGTTAGCTATCCCACTTCAGACTCTCTAGATCAGGCTATGGTTTTAGCGGTACGTCTTGACCGACGTCTCAGGGGACGACGACTTGAACGTTCTGGTGCCTTCACCTCTGGCTCCCCTATGATGGCTCCAGAGGTTCCGTTGCTTCGTTCTTCCACGGAGAACTCGGATGAACAGATGCAACTCGGGGCCTCCGTGTCTCCCCAACAACGTAGAGATTTCCGCAGGAAGAATGGTCTCTGCTTCTACTGTGGGGATGACAAGCATCAATTGAACTCCTGTCCCAGGCGCAAGAATAAGCAGCCGGAAAAATTCCGTGCTTAAGTGACCATCGGGGAGGTCGCTTGGGCGCACAGGTATTTCCCGTAAACATGAAGCCTAAAAAAATCTTGCTCCCCTTTCAGGTCTCTTTTGATGGAAGGTCTGCCACCGGCAGTGCCTTCGTGGATTCAGGGTCTGCTGCTAATATTATGTCTGTGGAATTTGCTATGTCTCTACCTATGCCATTAATTGATTTGCCTAAACCTGTCCCGGTAGTGGGTATAGACTCCACTCCGCTTGCTAATGGTTATTTTATGCAGCATACCCCTGTTTTTGAAGTCATTGTTGGCTCCATTCATTTGGAGCAGTGTTCTGTGTTAGTGATGCAGGGGTTATCGTCCGATTTTATTTTAGGCCTTCCTTGGTTGCAGACGCATAATCCCACTTTTAACTGGAATACTGATGATCTTACTAAATGGGGTAATGAATGCATGACGTCATGTTTTTCTACTAATTTGGTTTCTCTGGTTGAGGAGGTGAACACTCTACCCGAGTTTATTCTGGACTTCGCTGATGTCTTTTCTAAAAGGGCCTCCGAATATTTACCTCCTCATAGAGAGTACGATTGCGCAATCGATTTGGTACCAGGAGCTAAGCTCCCTAAAGGTAGGATATTTAATCTCTCTTGTCCTCAACGTGAAGCGATGAGAGAATATATCCAGGAAAGCCTGGCCAAGGGTTACATTTGCCCCTCTACTTCTCCAGTAGGTGCTGGCTTCCTCTCCGTGGGGTAGAAGGATGGTGGTCTTAGGCCGTGCATCGATTACCGAAATTTAAATAAGATCACTGTAAGGAACCAATATCCCCTTCCTTTGATTCCTGATCTCTTCAATCAGGTTCAGGAGGCCCAATGGTTCTCTAAGTTCGATCTTCGGGGGGCTTATAACCTTATCCGGATCAGAGAGGGGGATGAGTGGAAGACTGCGTTTAATACACCCGAAGGTCATTTCGAATATCTCGTCACGCCCTTTGGGTTGTGTAATGCTCCCGCGGTCTTCCAGAATTTCATAAATGAGATTTTAAGAGACTATCTGGGGGTATTTCTTGTAGTGTACATTGATGATATACTTGTGTTTTCCAAGGACTGGTCCTCCCACATTGAGCATGTCAGGAAGGTGCTCCAGGCCCTTCGGAAAAACAAACTCTTTGCAAAAATCGAAAAATGTGTGTTTGGGGTACAGGAGATACCATTTTTGGGTCAAATCCTCACTCCTAACAAATTCCGCATGGACCCTGCCAAGGTTCAGGCTGTGGCAGAATGGGTCCGCCCTGCCTCCCTGAAGGCCTTACAGTGTTTCCTGGGGTTTGCTAATTATTACAGGAGATTTATTGCTAACTTCTCGGTCATCACTAAGCCTCTTACGAACCTCACTCGTAAAGGTGCTGATCTCCTCCACTGCCCTACGGAGGCGGTCCAGGCTTTTGAGATCCTTAAGAGGTGCTTTGTCTCTGCACCAGTGCTGATTCAGCCTAACCAAATGGAGCCATTCATCGTGGAGGTTGACGCCTCCGAGGTGGGAGTGGGTGCTGTCTTGTCCCAGGGTACTAGGTCTCTCACCCATCTCCGTCCCTGTGCCTACTTCTCCAGGAATTTCTCCTTCACTGAGAGAAACTATGACGTTGGCAACCGCAAACTCTTAGCCATTAAATGGGCATTTGAAGAGTGGCGCCACTTCCTGGAGGGGGCTAGGCACCAGGTAATGGTCCTTACTGACCACAAGAATCTGATTTTCCTAGAATCTGCCCGGAGGCTAAACCCTAGACAAGCTTGATGGGCGTTGTTTTTTACGAGATTCAACTTTGTGGTTACCTATAGGGCTGGGTCAAAAAATATTAAAGCTGATGCTCTGCCGCGTAGCTTCATGGCCAGCCCTCCTCTTGAGGAGGATCCCGCTTGTATTTTGCCCCCAGGTATAATCATATCCTCTGTGGATTCTGACTTAGTCTCCGAAATTGCGGCTGATCAAGGTTCTGCTCCTGAGAACCTTCCTGAGAACAAGCTGTTTGTTCCCCTGCAATTCCGGCTAAGGTTGCTCAGGGAGAATCATGACTCCGCACTATCTGGCCATCCAGGCATCTTGGGTACCAAGCACCTCGTTTCTAGAACCTATTGGTGGCCTGGGTTGCTTAAAGACGTTAAGGCCTACGTCGCCGCTTTTGAAATTTGTGCTAGGTTCAAGACTCCCAGGTCCCGACCTGTGGGCTTACTATGTTCTTTGTCCATTCCCCAGAGACCTTGGACCCATATCTCCATGGATTTTATCACCGATCTGCCTCCAATGGCCAAACTGAGAGGACTAATCATTTTCTAGAACAATACTTAAGGTGTTTTATCTCAGACTGTCAAAATGATTGGGTCTCCTTCATTCCCCTCGCTGAATTTTCCCTTAATAACCGGATCAGTAACTCGTCGGGGGTCTCCCCCTTCTCCTGTAATTTTGGGTTTAATCCACAGTTCTCCTCCGTTTCACCTGGTGGTTCCAAAAATCCTGAGGTAGATGTCGTTCATCGGGAACTGTGCACAGTCTGGGCCCAGGTTCAGAAGAACCTTGAGGCGTCCCAGAGCATCCAAAAGACTCAGGCAGATAAAAGACGTTCAACTAACCCACTGTTTGTGGTCGGGGATCTGGTGTGGCTGTCTTCTAAAAATTTGCGCCTTAAAGTTCCGTCCAAAAAATTTGCTCCCCGGTATATAGGGCCGTACAAAATCATTGAGGTCCTCAACCCTGTCTCCTTCCGGCTGGAGTTACCCCCGTCTTTTCAGATACACAACGTGTTACATGCCTCCCTCTTGAAAAGCTGCTCCCCGTCCTTGGCTACATCGAGGAAACCTCCGGTCCCTGTTCTCACTCCGGATGAGGTAGAATTCGAGGTAGCCAAGATTGTGGACAGCAGGATGGTCCAAGGCTCCCTACAGTACCTGGTCCATTGAAGAGGATACGGGCCTGAGGAGAGGACTTGGGTACCCTCCCGGGATGTTCACGCCGGTATTTTGCTCAAGAAGTTCCATCTTCGGTTCCCCAACAAGCCAGGGCCACCTGGGAAGGGTCCAGTGGCCCCTCATAAAAGGGGGGGTACTGTAAAGGGTTTGCCAGACACAGGTTCTGTGTCGACACCCGGGGTTAATCAGCCTTCATCAGCTCCAAGGTCTGCTAGAGTGACGCGATCTGTTACAACTCAGGCTGGCAGGCTGAGGAGTGGGATTACCTATCACAGCCTGCCCTGATGGTTCTGCTCCCGCCCTTGGTCTATTTATACCCTCACTTGCAGCATGTTCCTTGCCTGTGATTGTCTGGTTTCCTGGCTCTGCGACTCCTGCTATTTACCTGATTGACCGCTGTTACTTATTGACCCTGGCTTGACTGACTATTCTCCTGCTCTGATTTTGCTACTACGTACTCTCCTGGTTTGACTCGCCACTGCCTGTTGCTCACGTTTTTTCCGTGGGCAACTGCCCCTACTTCCCCCTTTGCTTCTGTGTGCCCTTGTCTTGTGTTGTCTGTCTTGCACTTATTGAGCATAGGGACCGTCGCCCAGTTGTATGCCATCACTTAGGACGGGCCGTGCAAGTAGGCAGGGACTGAGTTGCGGGTAGATTAGGGCTCACCTGTCCGTCTCCCCACCCCGATTCATCATTACAATACAGTGATGATTTCTGGTATATACAGGGATGATAGGGAGTTGTGTACAGTGTTGATGGGGGCTATATACCGAGATGATAGGGAGTTGTGTACAGGGATGATGGGGATTATATACATGGATGATGGCTGCTCCAGCTATAATCCCAGTATAAAACCCCCATCAACCCTGTATATATCAACCATCATCCCTGTATATACCAGCCATCATTCCTGTATATACCAACCATCATTCCTGTATATAACCTCCATCATCCCTGTATATACCAGCCAGGCTGGTATATACAGGTATGATGGGGGTTATATAGAGTGATGATGGGGATTATATACAATTATATACAGGGATGATGGCTGGTATATACAGTGATGATGGGGGTTATATACATGGATGATGGCTGCTCCAGCTATCATCCCCATATATAACCCCCATCATCCATGTATATATCAATCATCATCCCTGTTTATACCAGCCATCATTCCTGTATATAACTTCCATCATCCCTGTATATACCAGCCAGGCTGGTATATACAGGGATGATGGGGTTATATACAGGGATGATGGGTAGTCCGCCATCATCCCTGTATTAACCCCAATCATCCCTTCTTCAAGCAGCCATTATCCCTGTATAATTTCAGAACAGGATACATTGGGGAGGGGTGCTTGCTCACCCTCACCCCACACGCAGGCTGCCTTCATCTGTTCCTTGTGGGCAGCCTTAGAAGCGTGCACTAGCAGAGGTGCCTAGCGTGCGCGCACTTCTCCTAGCTTGAGTGACTGTGTGGCCGCGCACAGTCATGTGAGAGTGGTGGGAGAAGAGCGGAGGGCCCCACCATCTCAGTAAGTGGGCCCCAAAATCTCAGTGGGCCCGGGGCCACCGCCCCCCCCTGCCCTCTCGCTAGCTATGCTACTGGTGCAGTTACTTGTGGCGTAAATCTGCTGCAGAAGTTTACACCATGTATTCATATGGGGGGGGGGGGGGGGAACAAAATCTGCAACACATACATGAACTAAATTTCTGTGCAGTAATTTTCCGCTACAGAAATACTTTTTGCAGCATTTTCTGTATGTGTTGTGGATTTTGGAAGCAGAATTTCATCATAGACTTCAATGCTATCTGAAATTCCACACGAAAATACACAACACAAATACACAGCAAATTCGCCACGGAAGTCTGCAAAAGTAATTCTGCTGAGGAATTTGGTACGGAATTACTGTAGCAGATTTTTACGTTACCTGCACCCTTAAGCTCTCCTGACATGTCAGTTTTTGTAAATACTTGTATTCCCCATTAAATAACAATACTGGAGTACCTTTTTTCTAGAATTCTGTATTGTGCTGCTCCTCTGTTATTCCTCCTGGAAATCTATAAATAGCTAACTGGGTGTTACCATTCCTCTTGTTAATAAGGTATGTGACTTCACAGTCTGACAGCACTTATTGGACACTATCAGAGTGTGTAGAGACACACAAGGGAAATAGCAAAGCCCAGTTGTCAATTCATTAATACATTTGCAGAATGAATAACAGAAGAACAGTACAAAACAGAATTTTAAGAAAAGATGCTCCAGAATTATTATTTTATGGTGAATGCAAGTATTTATTAAAACAGACATGTGGTCCTCTTTAAAGAAAATCTCAAGCAGACACATGAAATAATTCCCGTCACCCCATAACCTAGCCCACATTATAACAGTGTTGTTTTATTTTCGCAGATGTAATCTCTAACTTGCTTTTTAGAAGAGAATAATCTAGTTTCTCATGATGTTAGAAATCCCTGTCTGCATGTCCCATGATGCCTTTCTCAGGCATCACATAGGGAGATCACTCCTATCAAAAACAATCGTATAGATTATATAAAATTGCGAACAGCAGGTCTAAGTTACAGGAGAGGCTCCAGACTACTCCTGCGCAGCAGCATACATGTCACATGCATTGTGTAAACTCCAGTCCACTGCAGGGATGAGAAAAGAGACAGCAGTGTCATCAGAAATCATGATTACAGGTGAGAATTCACAATTGAAACCATGTTTTCCACAGTTGCTTCCCCTTCAGACTCTTATCACACATATAAAATAAGGTTTATACCCAGCGGTGGACACATGATGTAGAGGGTCTCTGTGCTGGAAAAGTATGCTTTCCAGCTGAGAAATTAATCAGCGTAAAAAAAAAATTTTGCTGTGTATAAAATCCCTCACCAGTAATTGTGAGCCATGGGAACTACTGTATACGAAGGACTAAATTCACACATAGCGTAAAAATATAAACTGTGGAACTAACCTAAAAAAATCCTCTACATATTTTGCAGCCTGCTTACAATCCGCTGTGGATTTTTTACTTTGTTTGTGAATGGGCTGCGTTAAAATTGCATTGTACTATACATTTTTGCAGGATATCGGTTCAAATTTCGCAACCGGAATTCGCAACAAATATACACAATGTGCGAACCCAATTTACAGTGGGCCCATTGCCTACTGCATAGGTTTCACTTATGGTATGTTTATCACTTTTAAAGCTTTTTCTCCTTTTACTGGATCCCATGGCGGGTTCGAAATAAAGTAGAAGCAGCAATAGATTCAGAAAACAATTTTGGGCCTCATTGATGAAATCTAGCGCAGACAAGCAGTTGCCCAAAGTAACCTGCTTTCATTTTTGGACCTGCTATAAAAATATAAGCGCGGATGTCTAATCGGTTTTCATGGACACCACCACCAGTTCTATGTCTGCACTAGTTTACATACATCTGGCCTGTTTTTTTTTTGTTTTTTTAGGTGCAATAAGGGACACTGGGCAATCCTATGGCAGTGGTGAAACATTATAGGGGGCACTGGCCAAAACTAAGCCAGACAGGCATTTGTCTGCCAATACTGCGTTATAGTACAATTATGAAAAATTAGCTCTGAAAAAGGATTACTGAAATATGGTAAAATAATCATAATCTTCAAAAACTGTACAGAAATTATATAGGTAAGGAAAAGCAAATAATCACCTGAATTTCCAACTGTGGTTGACACATGTTCGGCAGCAGAGCTTACATTTTTGCTGTCAGTAACGTCCAGTTTTATTGTTTGCAATCTACTAGAGGTCTCTTTCTTTAGGTTCTCTGCCCCATCATCTGTCAGACAAGCAGCCAGAACCTTCATTCCACGTTTATCTAACTGCTTTGCCAGTAGGTTTCCGAATCCAGTGTCACATCCAGTGATAAAGACGTATTTGTCTGTAAGATTCTCCAGGATCAGACTTTGCCTGTACCATCTGTATATGAAGATCAGACCAAACACCACCAGCAGAGGGAGCCACATGATGAGTCATGCAATCTTATCCTGCAAAAAGATTGGTTAATTCAAGATAATTTTTATTCCATGCACAAGTAAGCAATAGTGAAAAAAAAAATATTACAAAAGTAGATCTCCAGGTCTGAACTGGTAATTCAACTTTTGAACAATTTATCCGAATGGGACTGTTATAGACATCTCCTGCTCTTCTTTACTAGGCCACAACTAAAGCCTGAGCTGGCCGAGTCAGAATAGGAAATATTCACATCACACAATGACATCACACAATGACACTATGATAAATGCTCTGTCATGAGCCGCACAGGAGTTTGTATAGTTATGGTTCCCATACTGGATTTAAGCATGCGAGCCACTGACTGCCAGGCAATGTCCCCTTAAGGGAATTACCCAGCAGACATTATTCTGGGGAGCTATGACTTTGGCTGGAGGGAGCACATAATGGTTGTGTGCCTCCCATCTCAACAAAACACCTGGGGATGGAAGGTTCTTCCTTTTCTCCTTTTTTCTTCCAGCCAAGGAAGAGAACACCAAAAAGTATATCATCCCAACTTTTAGTTTAAAAAAAATGGCAGATAATGCTCTTATGGTTCTCCTGCAGGACATAATTGCCAATGAAGGCTCCAGCTGGCTTACCCCACTGTTGGCTAGTGGTGCAGGATCAGGGCAAGCCTTAGGAGTGTGCGACACGTGCAGGTGCACAGGGCGCTGCAGCCTCCCATCATGTAGGGGCGCCACTGTGCAGGCTGTTGGAACTCTATATTCTCTGCTCCTCGTTACACACATGGAGGAAGCAGAGGCAGAGCAGAGGAGGAAGCTCCGCCCACAGCCCGCCCTGCAAGAAACCTGAGAGATGGTAAGTTCCTTTGTGTGTGTGTGTGTGTGTGTGTGTGTGTGTGTGTATATATATATATGTTCCAGTATGTGTGTGTATATATGTCTCTGTGTACGTGTATATCTTTCTATGTGTGTGTCTGTATATATATATATCAGGAACAGAAGACAAGTAACAGCACCAGGACTTCAAAGTTGGGGAGATGTTGGTTTATTCACCACCAGGTGGAAAGAATGAGCAACGTTTTGGTTCACACCTGAACCTTTACACAGTTAGGTTCAGAATTATTTGGACAGTGACACAAGTTTTGGCATGTTACTGTTTACCAAAACATATTAAATATATAGTTATCTAATAAATATGGGCTTAAAGTGCAGACTCTCAGCTTTAATTTGAGGGTATTCACATCCTAATTTGAGGAAGGGTTTAGGAATTACAGCTCTTTAATATGTAGCTGGCTATTTTTCAAGGGACCAAAGGTAATTGGACAATTATCTCAAAAGATTTTTAATGGGCTGCATGGGCTATTCCCTCATTAATTCATCATCAATTAAGCAGGTAAAAGGTCTGGAGTTGATTACAGGTGTTGCATTTGCATTTGAAAGCTGTTGCTGTGAACCCACAACATGAGGTCAAAGGAGCTTTCAATGCAAGTGAAACAGAGCATCGCTAGGCTGAAAAAAATGTAAGAAATCCATCAGAGAGATAGTACAAATGTTAGGAGTGGCCAAATCAACAGTTTGGTACATTCTTGAAAAAAAAAAAAGAGTGCACTAGTGATCTCGTGAACTCCAAAAGGCCTGGACGTCCATGAAAGACAACAGTGGTGGATGATAGCAGAATCCTTTCCATGGTGAAGAAAAACCCCTTCACAACATCTACCCAAGTGAAGAACACTCTCCTGGAAGTAGGTGTATTAGTATCTAAGTCTACCATAAAGAGAAGACTTCATGAGAGCAAATACTGAGGGTTCACCACAAGGTGCAAACCATTAATCAGCCTCAAAAATAGAAAAGGCCAGATTAGACTTTGCCAAACAACATCTAAAGAAGCCACCCAGTTCTGGAACAGCATTCTTTGGACAAATTAAACTAAGATCAACCTTTACCAGAATGATGGGAGGAAGTAAGTATGGAGAAGGCTTGGAATGGCTCATGATCCAAAGCACCCCACATCCTCTGTATAATATGGTGGAGGCAGTGTGATGGCATGGGCATTGGGCATGCATGACTGCCAAAGGCACTGGGTCACTAGTGTTTATTGATGATGTGACTGAAGACAGAAGCAGCCGGAGCTTTGCTGCCCAGTAATGAATGTGGGGATGGTTTCCCTGATAGCGTGGATTAATTTTTTTGAGCGCATCCCTAGTACCCCCAGGGTTGCAGCACAGGTCCTTATAGTTGGGCGATCACTTGTGGGTCGCTGAACATCCCGTGGAGTTTGGCTTCGTCATGGAAGAGATGATACCCTATTTGAATCTGGGTCAGAAAGGGCAGTTGCCGCCAGACATAGGAGACGGGTCCGATCATATAGAGGGTCCCATACTGGAGATTGGGCCTCAGTTCGCAGATACCATTCACATAGTGAACACAGCAGAAGGCACTAGTGAGTCCCTCGCAGGGGCCAGTTGGCTTATCACTCTTTTTCATCATAAGGTGTCAGCACAAGTAGTCATCCCACCTAGCATTCACAAGGGAGTCGGAAACATAGGCAGAGCAGATGATCTGCCAACGGGGGGCAGCGGGGAGGTTTGTCTACTCCTGTTGCTGCGGTTTCCAGTACTCCTCCGCAGCCTTCCATCCTGGCTCCGATGTACAGACCTTGAAGCAACTGTCTGGTGAGTTGTTTTGTCTTCAAGTTTGGGACGAACCCGCCACTAGTGGTAGGGGGTGATTTACTTGATGTTAAATATATATATATATATATATATATATATATATATATATATATATATATATATATATATATAGATGTAAAAACTCTCAAATATATGTTGACAAAACTTAGTTTTACCCAGTCGTTGTCTTCAAAAGAGGTGGTTAGCGCACTGCCTGAGAAAGTTCCAGCTAACACTAGTATGTTATTTAGGAATTCATTTTCGAGGAGAAGCACCTCTGGGAATGCATTTACCTACGGAGATTTAAGAAAAAATTATAAAATGTGAGTTTGACGATATTTGGCCGCTGGCATCTTTGGACCACTTTAGCACTAATAAAGAGGCGTTTTGAAAAATCAGAGAATAAAAGACCAAAAGGCGGCTAAGACATTCGGGAATTGGTTGAGTCAATGATGGAATCCTGAGGGAGGAGTCGGTTGTGTCTTATGTTTCCTTTGACTGTGCCGTGCAGTTAGCTTCAAAGCTGGTCCTGGCATTTTGTTGGCTAAAATCCGACAGTCGACTTTCCAACTGAACTCCATCCATCCGGACTGGTCTGTTTTATGTAGACATGTGTTTGCCGATGGATTGTTCCATCTCCTGCAGTTACTTAAAGATGTTCAGCAGTTTCCTCAAGTGGTTAGTCAGGCCAGAGACGGGCAAACACTTCGGTAATACATTATTTGGATGTCTTTCTAATTATTGGCCCCAGTGATTAAGCTGTTTGCACTTAGGGTATGTGCACACACTTACTAAAAAACGTCTGACAATACGGAGCTGTTTTCAAGGGAAAACTGCTCCTGATTTTCAGACGTTTTTTAAGCAAACTCGTGTTTTTCGCAGCGTTTTTTTACGGCCGTTTTTGGAGTCAATGAAAAACGGCTCCAGAAACGGCTCTAGAAGTGACATGCACCTTTTTTTCGCGGGGGTATTTTTAAGCGGCCGTTTTTAAAAACGGACGCATAAAAAAACGGCCCGTTGGAACAGAACGCCGTATTTCCCATTGAAATCAATGGGTGGATGTTTGGAGGCGTCCTGTTTCCGATTTTTCAGCCGTTTTTCAGCCGTTTACGGTCCGAAAAACGGCCGAAAATAAGCCTTACACATTAGATTCCTTCCGTTTTTCTGTCCCTTTTTTGGTGTTTCTTTATTGGAAGACAAGACTAAGTGGCTGTCCTTTTTGGGTATAATGATAGATATGTACAGCATGGTCATCAGTCTTCTGGATGACAAGTGGTGTCGTCTCTGAGTGGCCAATGCATCGCTTCCCATAAGATGACATTGCAATAGTAACAGTCTCTGCTGGGGCAATCCGCATTTGCCTGTAGAATATTCCCTGTCACGTTTTTTTCATATCGGTTGTCTATGGCGACAATTGTAGCATCATTACATCCGTCTATCTAAGGTCTTAAAAGGCGACTTAAGAATGTGGCAATCTTTCTTGTGTTCTTATAAGGGCATATCGTGAACGGGAAGTTGGGAATACAGATTTACAACTCAATACCGATGATGCAGGATCGCAGAGGTATGGAGCCATTTTTGTATTAAACTGGTCGGCGCAATCTTGGCTGGACAATTGGTCTACGTGAGGTTTGATAAAAAACCTTACCCTTCTGGGACGGTTTTCTGTGATGATGGTGGTTAAAATATTGGGCTTTGAGATGAGGAATAAAGGGATCTTGTTTTGGTCGGACAACTAGAGCACTGTGGTTGCTATTAATAAATTTACATCTAGTTTGCTTCCCGCGCTGGCATTGCTTAGACAACTGGTTATTAAATGCTTAAGGCCTTATTCACACGAACGTATAATGCATGGAAATCACGAGCGTCGCACGGACCTATGTTACTGAATGGGGCCGTTCAGACTGTCAGTGAATTTCACGCAGCGTATGTCTGCTGAGTGAAAACGCACGACATGTCCTATATTTGGCCGTGTTTCGCGCTGCACGCACCCATTGAAGTCAATGGGTGCGTGCAAATCGCGCTCGGCGCTCGGAAGCACTTCCGGGTGCCGCGCGTGACTCGCGCAACAGCAGTAAAAACAATGAATGAAAACAAAAAAGCACCACATGCTTTTCTGTTTGTAAACATAAAAACAGAGTGTCATAATGATGCCGGCTGCGCGAAAATCAAGCAGCCGCGCAACATATGCTGATGACATACGGACCTTTTGCGCGCGCAAAACGGACACGTCCGTGTGAATAAGGCCTAATAGTGCACAATTCAACTTTGGGGGACGGGTCATTTGATTCAAAGATCATGTGACTCAAAGGGTATATGCACACGGTAGCAGGCTTTTACGTCTGAAAAGACAGACTGTTTTCAGGAGAAAACAGCTGCCTCGTTTCAGACGTAAAAGCTCCTCCTCACATTTTGCGAGGCTTCTCTGACAGCCGTAAATTTTGAGCTGTGCTTCATTGAGTTCAATGAAGAACGGCTCAAATTACGTCTGAAAGAAGTGTCCTGCAATTCTTTTGACGAGGCTGTATTTTTACGCGTCGTCGTTTGACAGCTGTCAAACGACGACGCGTAAATGACAGGTTGTCTGCACAGTACGTCGGCAAACCCATTCAGATGAATGGGCAGATGTTTGCTGACGTATTGTAGCCCTATTTTCAGACGTAAAACGAGGCATAATATGCCTCGTTTACGTCTGAAAATAGGTCGTGTGAACCCAGCCTAAGGGTATGTTCACACGCTAGCTGTGATTTACGGCTGAAATGACAGCCTGTTTTCAGAAGAAAACAGCTGCCTCGTTTCAGCCGTAAATGCTCCTCCTCGTAATATACGAGGCGTCTGTGACGCTCGTATATCTTGAGCTGCTCTTCATTGAGTTCAATGAAGAACAGCTCAAATTACGTTGCAAAGAAGTGCCCTGCACTTCTTTGCCGAGGCAGTCAATTTACGCATCGTCGTTTGACAGCTGTCAAACGACGACGCGTAAATTACAGGTCGTCTGCACAATACGTCGGCAAACCCATTCAAATGAATGGGCAGATGTTTGCCGACGTATTGCAGCCCTATTTTCAGACGTAAAATGAGGCATAATACGCCTCGTTTACGTCTGAAAATAGGTCGTGTGAACCCAGCCTTAGGGTATGTTCCCACGGCAGCGTCCGTAACTGCTGAAATTACGGGGCTGTTTTCAGGAGAAAACAGCACTGTAATTTCAGCCGTAATGGCATGTTGAGGCACTTTTTGCTGCGTCCATTAGGGTATGTTCACACGGCCAAATTTCAGACGTATACGAGGCGTATTATGCCTCGTTTTACGTCTGAAAATAGGGCTGCAATACGTCGGCAAACATCTGCCCATTCATTTGAATGGGTTTGCCGACGTACTGTGCAGACGACCTGTTATTTACGAGTCGTCGTTTGACAGCTGTCAAACGACGACCCGTAAATTTACTGCCTCGGCAAAGAAGTGCAGGACACTTCTTTGCCACGTAATTTGAGCCGTTCTTCATTGAAATCAATGAAGCACGGCTCAAGGTTTACGAGCGTCTCAGACGCCTCGTAAATTACGAGGAGGAGCTTTTACGTGTGAAACGAGGCAGCTGTTAACAGTCTGTCTTTTCACACGTAACTGCCTCTCAGCGTGTGAACATACCCTTACGGACGTTAAATGGAGCTGGTTTTCCATTGAGTCCATGGAAAACGGCTCCATTGACGTCTGAAGAAGTGACAGGCACTTCTTTGACGCGGGCGTCTTTGTTACGCCCCACCTTTTGACAGCGGGACGTAAAAAACATGACCGTGTGCACAGAACATCGTAAGACCCATTCAAATGAATGGGCAGATGTTTGCCAACGCTATCGAGCCGCATTTTCGGACGTAAATCGAGGCGTAAAACGCCCGATTTACGTCCGTATATAAGCCGTGTGAACATACCCTTATTCTGAAAAACGCCACAAACAACGACATAAACAAGCAACACACATTGACACATCTGGTTTTTGAATTAGGCGAAAAAAAAACAATGGTGGTCTGTGGGAAGAAACTACGCTAACTGGCTGGAAAAAAAAATGACAAATCATCCGTATGCTGTAATTGCAAAAAACCCTACTGACGGAAAAAATAAATAAAAATAAAATAAAATGCATTATGTGTAGGGCCCCCTAAGACCAGGATTACACATGCAGTTTTGCTGCAGTTTTTGCACAAAATCTGCAACAAATCACAATGTGTAAACATAGCCTTAGGCCGGATTACCACATATCGGATACGCTGCGTAAAAACTGTGCAGCGTATCCAACCTGGAACCTGCAGCACCTTCCGTCCGAAAAACCGCACCACATTGTTGTACAGTTTTTCTAACTGAATATCCGCTGCTGAATGCAGCGCTGGGGTAAAAAAAAACATCCATAATCACACCCTCCCCCTTTTCTGCACGTAGTTCAGCCTCCCAAGATGACATTGCAGGCCATGTGACTCTGCAGCCTGTGATTGGCTGCAGCGGTCACATGTAATGAAACTTCATTCCAGGTCTGGAGGAAGAAAGACTTCTGGGTAAGTAGTACCATTTTTTTTCTCTGAGTTGCGTTTCCTGTGGTGGAATTGCAGCGATTCCGCCACAATAAAAACGCAACAACTCCTATCTGAACAAAATCTGTTGCGTAAGGCCCTGTTCACACAGAGTTTTTTGACGAGTTTTTTGGCGCGGAAACCGCTCCCCAAAACTCGTCAAAAACCGCCTGAAAATACCTTTCATTGATTTCAATGGGTGTTGGACGAGTTTTTTTTACCGCGAGCAAAAAAAACGCGTTGTGGTAAAAAGAAGCGACATGACCCATCTTGAGGCGGTTTCCGCCTCCAAAACCCCATTTCAATCAGTCAGAAAGGATAAAAAAACACCTCGACGAGTGTTTTGACGCGTTTTTGTCAAACCACTGTGCAAAAAACGTCTGGAGCAGTTTTTGCAGGAGGAATTTTTTGAACGTGTGAACTGAACCTGAACCTGAACTTCTCCATGTTTTGGACCCACTCCTAGTTTTGGATTACAAATATTGATGCAAAGTGCTGACAAAATACTGCCCTGTGAAAGAGGCTGTAAATACTGGATCACACACACACAGTTTTGATGCTGTTTTTGGCTAAAAATTTTTTAGCCAAACACAGGAGTGAACACAAGAGTCTTTTCTTTATAACTTACATGACTTTTGGATCCACTTCTTGCTTTAACAAAAAAAAAAAAACGGAGCCAAACAGTGCACCAAAAACCGTATCAAAACTGCATGTGTGATTGTGATCACACAAAATTTAGCTACAGTTTTTGACTCAGTTTTTTTTGAGCCAGAAGTGGATCAAATAGAAAGGAAAGGAATAAAGATCTTCAAGTATGCGGATGTAATATGCTGCGAATTTCATTGTTGCGACTTTGCATTGTTTACACTGTGTGTGTCCTTACCCTGAATGTTGACAATTAGGCTGGGTTCACACTGCGTTTTTGGTTGCATTTTTACTCATTGGGAATTCATAAACAAAAAACGCAACAAAAAAAGCAAAGTGTGAACCCATCTTTAAGTGCTAAGTAAGACTGGTTTCACACTGTGCGTTTTTAACATGTGTTTTGATAGATAAACTCCTATGTCTTTCAATGCAACAAAACGCACAGTGTGAACTCAGCCTAAATGTATCACAGCCAAATATTAACTGACACTAAAAAAATTAAAATTCTTTTATTTTGCCTTAATTTATTTACTTCAAACAATTTCTCATGCAATAATAAGAAACCATAATTAAACTATAATTGGATCTATATGACAAAAATCCTCACCTGTATTTGGGGTTAGTGCAACTTGCTATGTAATGGCTGAGCTATTCTATGGATTGCTGGTGATGTGGCATTTCTATCTGAGGACTAAGAAGCAACAGTATTAGCAACGGTTGAGGAAATTCAGGAATTCCTGGAATTCACTGAACAGGCAGAGGTGGGAGGGGGCAGTAGAAGGGGCCTTGCAATGTGGACAGTACGACAAATGCTGAACTTCTGCTGCTGGACCTTTTTTTTTTAAACAAATCATCTTTACTATGGCAGTGACATATAAATCACTAACAAGCTTATATGTGTATAACAGGCAGTGTATGGAACAAAGAACAAGATTAGAGAAATAGGTAACACTGAACATTACCGATTACTAATGAAACTATTTTTCTGAAATATCAAGTGTGTAAGGCCCCATGCACACATCCGTAAAAACTCCTGTAATTACGGGCCCATAGACTTCTATTGGCCACGGGTACCTCCCCGTATGCTTACGGGAAGGTGCCCTTGCCGTTAAAAAAGATAGAACATGTCCTATTTCAGACCGTAATTACGGCACGGGCAGCCCATAGAAGTCTATGGGGCTCCCGTAATTACGGGTGACTACGTGTGTGCACCCGTAATTACGGGAGCGTTGCTAGGCGACGTCAGTAAATAGTCACTGTCCAGGGTGCTGAAAGAGTTAAATGATCGGCAGTAACTGTTTCAGCACCCTGGACAGTGGCTACCGATCACAATATAGATAAAGCTGTAAAAAAAAAAAAAAAAAGACGTTCATACTTACCCAGAACTCCCTGCTTCTTCCTCCAGTCCGGCCTCCTGGGATGATGTTACAGAGCAAGTGCCCGCTGCAGCCAATCACAGGCCAATCACAGGCTGCAGCGGTCACATGGACTGCCGCGTCATCCTGGGAGGTCGGACTGGATGTGAAGAGGGGGACACGTCACCAAGACAACGGCCGGGTAAGTATGAATTTCTTTTACTTTTATTACGCAAGGGCTGTCCCTTCTCTCTATCCTGCACTGATAGAGAGAAGAGGCTGCCGATTAGTGCAGTGCAATTTTGCAGCCAAAAACGTGCCCGTAAATACGGGTGGAATACGGGTGACACCGGCACGGGTCCGTAAATACTGGTGCAATACGGGTCGAATATGTGTGACCAAGGACCCGTATTTACGCCAGTATTTACGGATGGACAAAAATACAGTCGTGTGCATGAGACCTAAGGCTCTGTTCACATTTATAAACATAGGTCTCACAGGTCAGGTAACCGGTTAAGTGCAGTCAATTAGGTATCAAAGCACTTCCAACAAAAAATAGCCAACTCCCATATATAGTAAGCAAAGCAAGAGAACAATGAGTCACAAAGCCATAAATAAATAGAAAATAGTATACATTTTATTATAATAAAAAAGACAAACATTATAAAAATGCAAAGAAGGATCTAAAGAACATTGTCTGTACATGGACCAAAACAAACAGTGATAGTACATCAGCCACAGCCGCCATCATTATGACACTCCGTTTGGACGTTTGTAAACAGAAAAGGACGTGGTGCTTTTCTGTTTACATTCAGAGTTTGACAGCTGTTGCGCGAATCACGCAGTTCGCACGGAAGTGCTTCCGTGTGACATGCATGGTTTTCACGCACCCACTGACTTCAATGGGTGTGTGATGCGTGAAAAACGGCGAAATATAGAACATGTCGTGGGTTTTACGCAGCGGACTCACGCTGCGCAAAACTCACGGACTGTCTGCACTGCCCCATAGACTTGTATAGGTCTGTGCGACCCGCGTGTAAAGCACGCGCGTCGCATGGACGTATATCACGCTCATGTAAATTATGCCTAAGGCTGGGTTCACACAACATATTTTCAGACTAAATTCGGGCGTTTTACGCCCCGAATTACGTCTGAATAAACGGCTCCAATACGTCGGCAAACATCTGCCCATTACTTTCAATGGGTTTGCCGATGTACTGTGCCGACAACCTGTCATTTTACGCTTCGCTGTCAAAAGACGGCGCGTAAAATTAGAGCCTCGTCAAAAGAAGTGCAGGACACTTCTTGGGACGTAATTGGAGCCGTTTTTCATTGACTCCTATGAAGAACAGCTCCAAATTACAGTCGTAAAAGACACCCCGCAAAACGTGAGTACATGCAATTACGTCTGAAATTCAGGAGCTGTTTTCTCCTGAAAACAGCTCCGTAATTTCAGACGTAATTGCAGTTATCGTGTGCGACCTCTTTTCAGACGTAATGGAGGCGTTTTACGCCTCGAATTGTGCCTGAAAAGACGGCTCCAATACGTCGGCAAACATCTGTTCATTGCTTGCAATCGGTCTTACGATGTTCTGTGCAGACGAGCTGTCATTTTACGTGTCGCTGTCAAAATACGGCGCGTAAAATGACGGTTCGTCAAAAGAAGTGAAGGACACTTCTTGGGATGTTTTTGGAGCCGTTTTTCCATAGACTATTGAAAACAGCTCCAAAATCGGCCGTAAAAAACGCTTCGAAAACGCTGCAAAAAACGCAAGTTGCTCAAAAAACGTCTGAAAATCAGGAGCTGTTTTCCCTTGAAAACAGCTCCGTATTTTCAGACGTTTTTTGTTAAGCGTGTGAACATACCCTAAGTTGTCCCCATAGTGCCTCACACACAGTATAATGCCAAATATCTGCACCCACACAGTATAATGCCCCCATAGATGCCCCTATACAGTATAATGCCCCCATAGATGCCCCTATACAGTATAATGCCCACACAGATGCCCCATACAGTATAATGCCCCCACAGATGCCCCATACAGTATAATGACCCGATAGTGGCCTCCACACCGTATAGTATCCCCATAGTTTATCCCACACAGTATAAGGTCCCCATAGTGGCTCCTACACAGTATAATGCCAAATAGCTGCCCCTACACAGTATAATCACCCATAGTTGCCCCATAGATGCCCCTATACAGTATAATGCCCACACAAATGCCCCCATATAGTATAATGCCCACACAGATGGCCCCATACAGTATAAAGCCTCATAGCTGCCTCATGCAGTATAATGCCCCCACAAATGCCCCATACAGTTTAATACCCCATAGCTTCCCCCATATAGTATAATGCACCGTTAGCTGCTCCATTCAGTATAATGCCCCATAGATGCCCCCATACAGTATAATGCCCACACAGATGCCCCATACAGTATAATGCCCCAGAGATGCCTTCATACAGTATAATGCCCCACAGCTGCCCCTATACAGTATAATTCCCCAAGAGCAACCCCCATACAGTATAAAGCCTCTTAGCTGCCCCCATACAGTATAATGCCCCCACAGGTGCCTTTATACAGTATAATGCCCTCTTAGCTGCCACCATACACCGCGACGAGTGGAAGAGATCCTTCTGCTCCTCCGCTCTGTGCTATGAGTGCGCCACAGCAGAGAGGCGCGGTGACGTCCCTGCATCGCGCCTGTCTGTGCCGAGCCGCTCACGGTTGGCATTACACAGTGAATGGTAAAGCAGGAAGCTCCTGGCTTCACCATTGGATTTAACTGTATCTGTGTCCTGAGAATGCAGATACAGTTGAAACCGGGACATAGCACTATCTGCCCAGGAAAGCAGGACACTGCCCGGAATCCGGGACTGTCCCGCTGAATCTGGGATGGTTGGGAGGTATGCAAGTCTGTCTACAACCTGTCTCCTCCATATATCTGTGCTATAATATCCTGATACCCAGTGTCGGATTATCATATGGGCTGCTCGGGCGGCCGCCCGGAGGCCCAAGGCTCCGAGGGGGCCCATGGCAGCCCGAACCGCACATCATTTTAAAAATCACTGTGTGGTAGAGCCGCTAATGGCCATTGAGAGGGAGGGAGGGAGAGAGGGAGGGGGAGAGAGAGAGAGGGAGGGGCGGGTGGGCGGACTGCAACAGAATGCAGCCGCCAGCGCAGTGCTGATGAGGAGGATGGATAGCAATAGCTGGATAGTAGCTAGCAGACGTGCGTCTGCTAGTCGTGGTAGAACACGCCCCTCTTTGACGCTGTCAGTGAGGAACGGACGAGAAGGGCGGTGGTCGAGCGACGAGGAAGAAGGTAAGTCTTCATGTTCGTCTCCTGCCAGCCTGCCACAAGCACCAACGGCAGATGCTAAAGGGGGATAGATTATACAGCAAGGAAGGGGGGGGGGGATTTCCATCTAAGTCACTGCAGAGGACTCTATGAAGGGGGGAATAATCGCCCCATAGAGCCCTCAGTATTTCAGTATTTATTATACAGCAGTGGGGTTGAGCGTGTAACTCACTGCAGAGGACTCTATGGGGGGACAATAATTTCCCCCCATAGACACTCAGCAGTCAGTTACACGCTCAACCCCCCCTGCTGTATAATAAATACTGAAATACTGAGGGCTCTATGGGGGGATTATTCCCCCCTTCATAGAGTCCTCTGCAGTGACTTAGATGGTTAGACCCCCCCCCCCATTTAGTATAATCCCTTCCCATAAAGCCCTCACTAGTTACGAATATATTACAAGGGTAAGTCAAATTGTCTGACTGCTGGGGGGTCTGAGCGACTAACTTCTGGGGGCTGTATAGGGGGGTCTGAGCGACGGGCTCTATGGGGGGGAGATACCCCCCCACAGAGATGTCAGAATCAGTCACTCAGACCTCCCTATAGAGCCCCCAGCAGTCAGACAACCTCACCTCCCTTTGCAATATAATCCCCCCATACAGCCCTCAGTTTTCCCATGTGAGAAATTTATGACATATCCACAGGACCACATAATTTGTCATAAATGTCAGCTAGATGTAGGCCCCACCTCTGGGATCCGCACCTATGTCTAGAACGGGACAGAAAAACAGATTGTGACCCTGGGTAGTCAGCAGGTACAATATATATAGTCAAAAGAAGGAATGCCTGCAGGCAAACAGAACCCTTTTTCCTGACTACCCAATATATTGGTAGAAAATAAATTTATTAACACTTTTAAATTTTTATTAGGCTACATGTAGCAAGGAACAGACCACATATACAGTTTAAAATTGTCACTGCCAGAAGCCGAAGTAGAGTGAATGCAAACAGCTGGCAGAGCCCAGCAGTGTGTGCAACCAGCCAAAAATAAATGCTGACTGACACCAGCAGGTCAGTCAAGAAACATGCTATATAGCTCCAAGCAACGCCTGGATAATTAGAGCAATAGATTCGGCTAAGGCAGGAATTAAAACCAACAATTAGAGCCCCCCCGACATGTTTCGCTACCTAGTAGCGTCCTCAGGGGTACACGGGGCTAATGGCGGCGCGACGAAAAACTACTACTCTTAAGGGAGTGTGAAGTGACGTACATGGGAAGTGGGTGTGAGGCCAAGCCGCCAATAGAGCGGAGTAAAACACAACAGGCGTCAAAGAAAAAGATACAGCCAATGAGTGGCAGCGTATCAAGGAGCCAATAGCGGATATCTAGCCGCACAGGCGCCCAGCCAAAACTGCAGAGACAGTGCAGAATCCGGGCGCCTGCGCAGCAGAGCAGAGAGGGGACTTAGAATAATGTCGAGTGACAGATCGGCGCAAGCGCCGTGGAAGTCACTCTGGACATAGTGCAAAGACCAGTAGACTTGACAATAGGAATAAATCAACGCGGCATCTGCGCCTGCGCAATAGGGCAATCAGAGAACTTAGGCGATATTAGGTGAAACAGGGAGACATGAAAGAACGGCGCAAGCGTCGTAAGTGTCCACTTAGACTTAGTGCAGGGACCAGTACACATACCCCGTCATCATCAAACAGTAAGACCGCAGCCGATACTGCAGGGACATCTCAAGATAGAGCACCTACACTATAAAGCCAGAAAGTATGCCCAATGCCACAGGGACATGTCAAACTCCACAAGTACCATCAGTGTCCCCTTAAGCTTGGCACAAAGACCGATAAATAGCTACCGCTACGGTAAAAAAATATATATAAACGCATGTATATATCGCTAGCTGTGAATACAGCCACACACAGAGACCCACAAATAAAGAATAAGACAAAGAAATGAATATTAACATACATCAAATAATGATAATAAAGGCCGCCATACTAAAAGATAAATATATGGTCAAGTATTAAATTAGTAGATGAAATGAATGGTGTATCAACATAAAACCGCTCCGTTGGGAGAGGACATGACATGGTAAGTATGAATAGAGACGATCGGACAAGCCAAAGAACGACGTATGAAAAATTAAAAATGAAAAATAGGAAAAATATGAATGTCCACACACAATACAGGAAAAAGAGCAGAGAACGAAATCACAGGAACGCACTGTACGTGAATCCTTCGTTAAGCCCCTGAGGGGTGATAGAGCCAAGACGGTGGATCCATCGTGCTTCCTCCTGTAGGAGTCTACAGTCCAAGTTACCAGCCCTAGGCCCCAACTTTAGCTGTGCAATACCCCAAAATTGGAGCAATTTGGGATTGTCGGGATGAAACCTATGCATATGTCTGGAGAGAGTGGTATCTTCCTTGAGGTTGATGGTACTAAGATGTCTAGACACTCTCCTCCTCAATTCCTGCAAAGTCTTACCCACATATAACTTCGGGCAAGGGTATCTGGCCAGATAAACGACCCCACTGCTCTGACAGTTGAGAAATTGTTTTATGTGATAAGACCTCCCATCCAAGGGGTTAATAAAACTCTTAACTTTGGGCATCAGGGGGCAGAAGGAACACCTACCACAGGGATGAAATCCCGTGACAGGTGATTTCAGCCAAGTAGATGAAGTATTGGAAGGCGTCGATGAATAATCGCTGTGCACCAAAAGGTCACGCAGATTTTTCCCCCTACGGTAGGTGATAGCGGGGTTGGCAGGAATGACATCTTTTAAATCAGGGTCAGCAGTAAGGATGGACCAGTGTTTTTTCAACACACCAACCACCTGGGAAGAACACACATCGAAGGTGCCAATGCAGCGAATGGCACTGGACGATGTTGGCACTGCAGATTCAATACCACGGTCAGAGAGTAGATCAGATCTATGGGACACCCTAGCCCTGGCATAGGCCCTATGTAGCCATTTTTTGGGGTACCCCCGTGCCCGGAATTTTAGATAGAGTCCATCGCATTCTTTCTGAAAAGATGATTCGTCAGAGCAGTTACGTTTGGCTCGCAAATATTGACCGATGGGTATCCCTCGTTTAAGGGCAGGAGGATGATGGCTATCCCAATGCAGATCTGTCACTCGGCATTATTCTAAGTCCCCTCTCTGCTGTGCTGCGCAGGCGCCCGGATTCTGCACTGTCTCTGCAGTTTTGGCTGGGCGCCTGCACGGCTAGATATCCGCTATTGGCTCCTTGATACGCTGCCACTCATTGGCTGTATCTTTTTCTTTGACGCCTGTTGTGTTTTACTCCGCTCTATTGGCGGCTTGGCCTCACACCCACCTCCCATGTACGTCACTTCACACTCCCTTAAGAGGAGTAGTTTTTCGTCGCGCCGCCATTAGCCCCGTGTACCCCTGAGGACGCTACTAGGTAGCGAAACATGTCGGGGGGGGGGGGGGGGCTCTAATTGTTGGTTTTAATTCCTGCCTTAGCCGAATCTATTGCTCTAATTATCCAGGCGTTGCTTGGAGCTATATAGCATTGTTTCTTGACTGACCTGCTGGTGTCAGTCAGCATTTATTTTTGGCTGGTTGCACACACTGCTGGGCTCTGCCAGCTGTTTGCATTCACTCTACTTCGGCTTCTGGCAGTGACAATTTTAAACTGTATATGTGGTCTGTTCCTTGCTACACGTAGCCTAATAAAAATTTAAAAGTGTTAATAAATTTATTTTCTACCAATATATTGGGTAGTCAGGAAAAAGGGTTCTGTTTGCCTGCAGGCATTCCTTCTTTTGACTATGTCTAGAACGGGGCCCCCTAATCCCCTAACTACATGTTTCTGCTCTCACTGCCTCCCGGCCCCATCCTGATTACTTGGTCGTGAGTTACGCAAACAGCGTAGCTTGCTGAGCTACGCTGTTACTGCAAGTCCCAAAGAAGTGAATGAAAGTTACGGAAAGTCCATGAAGTCAGGAAGTGGCCGGGAGGCAGCGATAGCAGAAAGAGGTAGAACAGGGTTTAGGAGGCCCGGTTCTAGAGATAGGTGTGGGTCCCAGATGTGGCACTCACATCTATCTGACAGGATCCACAGGATATGTCATAAATTTCCCTCACGGGAAAACCCCTTTAAAGTGAAACTAAATTTCTAAAAAAAACTTCTGACAGGTCATAGTGAAATGTCAGAAGTTTTGATCGGTGGGGGTCCGAGCACTGAGACCCCCATGGATCGCTAAAACAAAGTCGCAGAAGCGCTCAGATGACTGCTGTGCCACTTCCTTTCTGATCTGCTTTTCTCGGAAAGACGAGCAAGCGGTGTACGGACGTACACCACTCCTAGGAATGCCGATCAGTGGCGCAGCATTCAATTGTGCGCTTCTGCCGCTTCACTTTAGCGATCGGTGGGGTTCTCAGTGCTCGGACCCCCATCCGATTAAAAATTCTGACATATCAGTATGACATGTCAAATTTTTAAAAAAAGTTTAGTTACACTTTAAAGAGAGGTGTTAATTTGTTTTAATTATTATTATTGTTGTTATGTATTACTTTTTCTTTAATAAAACAGTGTATCAGTGTCTGGTGCAACTTTCTAAATACTTTTTATTAAAAATGATTTTTACTTTTTGAGATACAGCTGCTTTATATCCTGAATACAGAGCAGCTGTAGCTAGTGCAAAAACCTGTATCCGTCAGGTCAGTGGCACTGACTGGTACAGTGTCAGCAGGTTGGGGGGGTTGAATTGCATGTGAGGGGGGAAGGAGGGGGCCCAAGTTGTGTCAACAGCCCAGGGCCCATGGTACACTTAATCCGCCACTGCTGATACCTCCCCTCACGTAATCTCCGGTCTTCTGCTCTCCTCTTATCTGCTCCTCACATCATCATCTCCAAGAGTCGTGCTGAGCATCCGCTATACTCTGGAACTCTTTACCTGAACATATCAGTCTCTCTCCGACCGTCAAAACCTTCAAATGCAACCTGACAACCCAACTCTTGAAAAAAACTTACAAACGGCAAAAAGCCTTCAGCCACAACACTACTGAATGAATAGCTTTTACTCTATCCTACAGTCTTCCTCCCCCTACCCTTGTAGATTGTAAGCCCTTAAGGGCAGGGTTCTCTCTCCTTCTGTACCAGTCTGTTAGTCATTGACCTCATGTTTATTGTACTTGTTACTACGGTCTCATGTTGTTCTTACACTCTTTTTAATATGTACAGCTCTCTGGAATTAATGGCACTTTAAAATTATTCATAATAATAATCTAAAATTAAAGATACCCCGATGGAACACATTATAGTCAGTTGTGTCTATAGGTGACTATTTGGATACCTAGGATGACGGATCTGTCACAGCGTCGATATGATGCATCTATAAACAGAGACTTAGTTGATTGTGAATGAGCTCAGTATTCTCCGAATCTAACCATTGGATGAAAATGTGAATATTTGTTGATTACAAAATATCAAAGGATCTGTGTTTCAAATGGTTAGTGCTTTATACTTACTTCCGTTTTGTCTGCGCTATCCTAATGTACTGATGTCCAAAGCTAGTTGGAAGATGACCCTCTTCTGTGGGAATAAGTTGCAGCAAATCCTGTCAATGCTGTCCAGGGTGTGAAACATCGAAGTGAAGAACCCTCACCTGCCTGTCAGATCAATTATGAATTCAGTTGCTAGTAGCTTGCTTATTAGACGGTTGCGTCAGGTAGCTGTAGGGCTTGGTGGGTGTACCTCAGTCAAGATTAGACTGGGTTCACATTATTTTTGTGTCTTTTATAACAGACATTTTTGTTTTCTTAAAAAAGTATACTGCTAAAAAGGGATACAATTATATGCCAACTTTTTACTTTATTTTTTACAGATCCATCAAACAGATCAGTCATAAAATACATACAGTTGGCAATTGTTTGACATATCCGGTTTTATTTTTTTCAAAAGGGAACTTTTTTTTGTCTTTATTTTTTGTTCTTCAGATGGATCCAAACGTATACTGTGCCAATGTAAACCCTCATGTTTTGATATGTCTGCCTTTAAGTTCCAAAATATACACATGATAGAGATGTATTAGGACTACGCTACTGTTTGTTCTATGTAAGGCTTTATTCAGACGAACGGGAAAAACGTCCGTGCAACGCGCGTGATTTGCACGCGCGTTGCACGGACCTATATTAGTCTATGGGGCCGTGCAGACATGTTCGTGATTTTTACTCAGCGTCCGCTGAAAAAAAGTCACGACATGTCCGTTCTTTGGACGTTTTGCGTGAATCACGCACCCATTGAAGTCAATGGGTGCGTGAAAACCACGCATGTCGCACGGAAGCACTTCCGTGCGAACAGCGTGATTCGCGCATTAGCTGTCAAAAGGATGAATGAAAACAGAAAAGCACCACATGCTTTTCTGTTTACAAACATCCAAATGGAGTGTCATAATGATGGCGGCTGCGCGAAAAGCACGCAGCCGCGCATCATATGCTGCTGCCCCACGGAGCTGTTTAGTGGTTTTTGCGCACGCAAAACGCCGCGTTTTTGCGTGCGCAAAAACGCCACGCTCGTGTGAGTGAGGCCTTAGGGTATGTTCATACGCAGTGTTTTCAGACGTAATTTGTGCGTTTTACGCCTCGAATTACGCCTGAAAAACAGCTCCATTACGCCTACAAATATCTGTCCATTGCTTGCAATGGGATTTACGGTTTTCTGTTCCCACAAGGCTTAATTTTACGCGTCGCTATCAAAATACGGCACGAAAAAGAAGTACATGTCATTTCTTGGGACGTTTTTGGAGGCTTTTTTCATTGACTCCATTGAAAAACAGTTCCAAAAACGGCCGTAAAATACGCTGCGAAAAACGCGAGTTGCTACAAAAACGTCTGAAAATCAGGAGCTGTTTTCGCCTGAAAACAGCTCCGTATTTTCAGACATTTATGGTCACTGCGTGTGAACATACCCTTAGCCGTCATCAGCCTAGGAAAAATATTGATGGCTTATCCAAATAAATGGAGTTGACTTTCAGTACCATACATGATTGCATGGACAAAAGAGGTGTTTTGTCTTAAGGGGGATTCACACGAGCGTGTATTCGGTCCGTGCGGGCCGCGTGGTTTTCACACGGCACGCATGGACCAATACAAGTCTATGGGGCAGTACAGACAGTCCGTGCTTTTTGCGCAGCGTTTGTCTGCTGCGCAAAAAGCGCGACAGGTTCAATAACTCCGCGTATTTCGCGCATCACGCACCCATTGAAGTCAATGGGTGCGTGAAAACCACGCAGGTTGCACGGAAGCACTTCGACTGAAACAGCCCATCAGCTGTCAAAAGGATGAAAGCACCACGTGCTTTTCTGTTTCCGAACATCCAAACGGAGTGTCTTTGCGTTGAGCGAAGCCGGACAAGCGAACCGAACTTCACCGGGTTCGGCCGAACTCGTTTTGGCCGAACTCGGCAAAAAAATTATCGGTACGCGACGTCAGGAGATAGTCACTGTCCATGGTGCTGAAAGAGTTAAACTGTTTCAGCACCATGGACAGTGACTTCCGATCCCAATATACATGAACCTGTAGAAAAAAAAACGAAGTTCTGAATTACCGATAACTCCCGGCGTCTTCCTCCAGTCTGACCTCCCGGGATGACAATTCAGTCCAAGTGACAGCTCCAGCCAATCACAGGCCAAGCACAGGCTGCAGCGGTCACATGGACTGGCGCGTCATCCAGGGAGGTGGGGCCCGATGTCGAGAGGCGCGTCACCAAGGACGCGTCACCAAGGACGCGTCACCAAGGCAACTGCCGTGAAGTTCTCGGTAAGTACGAACTTTTTCTTTTTTTTCAACAGGTTTTTCGATATTGTGTTCGGCATTCACTGTCGAGGGTGCTGAAAGAGTTAGCTCTTTCAGCACCTTGGACAGTGACGGGCGTCGACTAGCCTCATCTCTATGATGGCGGCTGCGCGAAAATCACGCAGCCGCGCATCATACACGGATGACACACGCAGCTGTCAAATGGTTTTTGCGCGCGCAAAACGCCGCGTTGTTTGCGCGCGCAAAAACGCAACGTCCGTCTGTATCTGCCCTAAGGGTATGTTAACACAGGTTATTTTCGGCAGCTTTTTTGGCCGTAAACGGTCGAAAAACGGAAGAATAATCGGAAGCAGAAAGCCTCCAAACATCTGGCCATTGATTGCAATGGGAAAAACAGTGTTCTTTTCCGATGGGTCGTTTTTTTACACAGCCGATTTTCAAAACGACCGCGTAAAAAAACAGCCGCGAAAAAGAAGTGCAGGACACTTCCTGGGATATTTTTGGAGCAGTTTTTCATTGACTCTATTGAAAACAGCTCCAAAAAGGGCTGTAAAAAACACAGCGAAAATCACGAGTGGCTTAAAAAACATCTGAAAATCAGTTGCTGTTTTCCCTTGAAAATTATTTTCAGACATTTTGACTTTGCGTGTGAACATACCCTTATACTGCAGTGCAGGAGCCTCTTCTCATTGTTAGGGGGGATTCACACGAGCGTGTATTCGGTCCGTGCGGGCCGCGTGGTTTTCACGCGGCACGCATGGACCAATACAAGTCTATGGGGCAGTACAGACAGTCCGTGCTTTTTGCGCAGCGTTTGTCTGCTGCGCAAAAAGCGCGACAGGTTCAATAACTGCGTATTTCGCGCATCACGCACCCATTGAAGTCAATAGGTGCGTGAAAACCACGCAGGTTGCACGGAAGCACTTCCGTGCGAACTGCGTGTTTGCGCAACAGCTGTCAAAAGGATGAATGTAAACAGAAAAGCACCACGTGCTTTTCTGTTTCCGAACATCCAAACGGAGTGTCTTTGCGATTAGCGAAGCCGGACAAGCGAACCGAACTTCACCGGGTTCGGCCGAACTCGTTTTGGCCGAACCCGGCAAAAAAATTATCGGTACGCGACGTCAGGAGATAGTCACTGTCCATGGTGCTGAAAGAGTTAAACTGTTTCAGCACCATGGACAGTGACTTCCGATCCCAATAAACATGAACCTGTAAAAAAAAAACGAAGTTCTGACTTACCGATAACTCCCGGCGTCTTCCTCCAGTCTGACCTCCCGGGATGACAATTGAGGCCAAGTGACAGCTCCAGCCAATCACAGGCCAAGCACAGGCTGCAGCGGTCACATGGACTGGCGTGTCATCCAGGGAGGTGTGGCCCGATGTCGAGAGGCGCGTCACCAAGGACGCGTCACCAAGGACGCGTCACCAAGGCAACGGCCGGGAAGTTCTCGGTAAGTACAAACTTTTTCTTTTTTTCAACAGGTTTTTCGATATTGTGTTCGGCATTCACTGTCGAGGGTGCTGAAAGAGTTAGGGTATGTTCACACGGCGGGGGTCCGTAACGGCTGAAATTACGGGGATGTTTCAGCCTGAAAACATCCCCGTAATTTCAGCCGTTCCGGCATGTGCAGGCGCTTGAACGCCGCGTCAATTACGGCCGTAATTAGCGCTGCTATTCATTGGAGTCAATGAATAGCGGCTCCACTTACGGCCAAAGAAGTGACAGGTCACTTCTTCTACGCGGGCGTCTATTTACGCGCCGTGATTTGACAGCGGCGCGTAAATATACGCCTCGTGTGAACAGACAAACGTCTGCCCATTGCTTTCAATGGGCAGATGTTTGTCAGCGCTATTGAGGCACTATTTTCGGGCGTAATTCGGGGCAAAAACGCCCGATTTACGTCCGTAAATAGGCCGTGTGAACATACCCTTTTAGCTCTTTCAGCACCTTGGACAGTGACGGGCGTCGACTAGCCTCATCTCTATGATGGCGGCTGCGCGAAAATCACGCAGCCGCGCATCAGACACGGATGACACACGCAGCTGTCAAATGGTTTTTACGCGCGCAAAACGCAGCGTTGTTTGCGCGCGCAAAAACGCAACGTTCGTGTGTCTCTGCCCTAATGATAATGACTTTGGTGCCAACTGTCAAGCGCTAGTATTGTTGTAAGGCCCTGTTCATACCGAGTTTTTTGACACGTTTTTTGACACGGAAACCACGTCGGAAAACTCGCCAAAAAAACGGCCGAAATTGCCTCCCATTGACTTCAATAGGAGGCGGAAGCGTCTTTTTACCGCGAGCGGTGAAAAACGTGAGTGGTAAAAACAAGCAACATGTCCTATCTTCGGGCGTTTACGCTTCTGACCTCCCATTGACATCAATGGGAGGCGGAAAAGGCGAATTTTGCGGCGTTTTTGCCAGTGGCACTCAATGAGCGTGATCGAAAAACGCGGCAAACGGCGTGCAGGCAGATGAAAATCTGCCTCAAAATTCCAAACACAATTTTGAGGCAGAATTTTCCTCTTGCAACAGGGCCTAAAGTATATGCTACCAGTAGGACTTTATTTTCATAAAAGCTTCTGTTTCTGATTTATCCGTGTTTAACAGATTGAAACTGCCTGCCAAAAACAATAAAAACCTGAGGTAACAGAAACAATCCTATTTTGAAGTAAAAATGATAGAACAGAATGACGTAGAGACAAACACTAATGTCAACCAAGCCTTAGGGTATCACGACCTCTTTTCAGACGTAATGGAGGCGTTTTACGCCTTGAATTACGCCAGAAAAGACGGCTCCAATACATCATCTCCAATACGGCTCCAATGGGTCTTACGATGTTCTGTGCAGACGAGCTGTCATTTTACGTGTCGCTGTCAAAATACGGCCATCATTTACCGTTAGAGTATGTTCATACGTCTGAAAATACGGAGCTGTTTTCAAGGGAAAACAGCTCCTGATTTTCAGACGTTTTTTGAGCAACTAGCGTTTTTCGCAGCGTTTTTTACGGCCGTTTTTGGAGCTGTTTTCATGAGTCTATGAGAAAACGGCTCCAAAAATGTCCCAAGAAGTGTTCTGCACTTCTTTTGACGAGCCGTCATTTTACGCGCTGTATTTTGACAGCGGCGCATAAAATAAAGGCTCGTGGGAACAGAACATCATAAAACCCATTGCAAGCAATGGGCAGATGTTTGCCGACGTATTGGAGCCGTCTTTTCAGGCGTAATTCGAGGCATAAAACGCCTCCATTACGCCTGAAAATTGGTTGTGTGCACATACCCTTATACTTTGCTGACCCTGCTGATGAATGTTAGTGATATAACAGAATCATTGCCACCAGGCATTGCATTATAACCAATGTGTCCATGATGGTAAGGGTATGTGCACACGACCTATTTTCAGACGTAATGGAGGCGTTTTACGCCTCGAATTACGCCTGAAAAGACGGCTCCAATACGTCTGCAAACATCTGCCCATTGCCTGCAATGGGTTTTACGATGTTCTGTGCAGACAAAGTGTAATTTTACGCGTCGCTGTCAAAAGACGGCTCGTAAAATTACGCCTGCGTCAAAGAAGTGCAGGACACTTCTTGGGACGTATTTGGAGCCGTTTTTCATTCACTCCAATGAAGAACAGCTCCAATTACGTCCGTAATAGACGCAGCGAAAAACGCGAGTACATGCAAAAACGTCTGAAATTCAGGAGCTGTTTTCTCCTGAAAACAGATCCGTAATTTCAGACGTATTGCGTTGCCGTGTGAACATACCCTAAGGGTACCCTAATGGTATGTTCACACACAAACTCAAAAACGTCTGATTTTCACAAGTTTTTTATGCCACTCGCGATTTTTGCTGCGTTTTTAAGTCTATGAAAAACGGCTCCAAAAACGTTCCTAGAAGTGACCTGCACTTCTTTTTCGTGGTCATTTTTTTATGCGGCCGTATTTCAAACCGGCCGCGTAAAAAAACGGCCCGTCGGAGCAGAATGCCGCTTTTCCCATATAAATCAATGGGCAGATGCTTGGAGTTGTTCTGCTTCTGATTTTTCAGTAGTTTTTCGGCCCAAAAAACGGCCGAAAATTGGCCGTGTGAACATACCCTGATCCTGTATTGCCCATATGCCTGATTCATGCATGATGCATCTAAATTCCTCTATTACGTTAGTGCGCGTAACAAGCCTGGGTTATGGAGACTGACTTTCAACTTTCAACCACATGTAACAACCTACAAGGGATTCTTTACAATGTAAATTACTTAACTCCTTGACGAACAATGACCAATATATCCGTCCCAGGTGGGTGCTTGATCCTGAAAAGCAACAGATATATCCGTCACTGTGATCTCATGGGTACCGCCCAGTGTAACCACAAGATTGCAGCACGAGCGTGGCTGCAACCCACAATCGTGATCCTGCTGGGATTGGAGAATACTCTGAATAGCGACCGCAATATCTAAGGAGTTTGAGAGCCCTTTGGCGCCACTGCTGCCCACATAAAAAGAAACCCTTTTTTTCCACAACTTTTTTTTACTGTTTATAAATAGTATACCATATGGTATCGCTGCAATTGTAACAACCCATAGAATAAAGTATATATAATATTATTTATTCTGTATGGCGCAAAAAAATACTAAAAGACCAAAAAAAAACTATGGCAGATTAGCTGTTTTTTCCCATTGTCCGCGAAAAAAACTTTTATAAAAGTTCATCAATAAATTATATATACCCCAAAGTTATCCCAAGAAAAACTACAAAACATCAGCGCGCAAAACAGACACATTCGTGTGAATAAGGCCTAAGGCTGAGTTCACATGGGGCGGATATGCTGCGTAAAAACACACAGCGTATCCGCCATGTGCGCCGCAGAGAATTCCGGGCGAAAAACTGCACTGCTTTGCTGCTACTGTAATGATGCGTAATTTCCACAGAGAATATAGTTGGAAATTCCACAGAGTTTACGCTGAGTCTGGACGTGCTTTAAAAGTCACTGAGCTATTTAATATGACCCATACTACTACCAATGTTTGTCTGTGGAGATTGCATAACTGTGTTCCTAATTTTATGCACCTGTTTGCAATGGGTGTGACTGAAACATCTGAACCCAATAATTAGAAGGGCGTCTACATACTTTTGGTTATATAGTGAATGTTGTGTAATTTCCCCACCCGTTGCTAACATTTTCATTATTTCAAAGTCTATTGTCTTTTTTCATTCTTGTAAATACTTTAAATACGACTACGCTATTGATTCCGTCAAAACGACGGAACCCTTGCACAACGGTGACAAACGGAAACCATTGGCACCAGATCCTTCACATTGAAATTAATGGTGATGCAAACATATGGTTTTCCGTTTGTTTCAGTTTGGATTCCGTTCATGGCTTCCCCTGAGGGAAAGGTCTGACGGAACCCATGAACGGAACCCCGACGTAGATGTGAACGAAGCCTCATGTATCTGATTCTAGTTATACTGTTCTCAATTATTTTTTTATTGTGCAATTTTTTTGTTATCTCAAAATAAATAAATAAAATGTTTAGTACGGTACATTAAAAGAGGACATGTCTGTTTTAGTACATACTTGTATTCCCCATAAAATGACAATTCTGGAGCCACTTTTTTTTAGAACTGTGCGTTCTTTTATTGTTCCTCCTGGAAATGAATAAATAGACATCTGGGTGTTACCATTTCCATTGTTATTGGGACGAGAGTCGAGGGTCAGGGGGCCCCATTCTAGATAGAAATTCAGGTCCCACCCAAAGGTTAGGTCATAAATGTCCAATATAGGAAAACCCCTTTGAGTCAGGGCCATTTGGAGTTGGTTCCTGCCAGGATTGCCCTTTTCACGGAGGCTACACTGTTTTCTACATTCTATCCTTCAGGGATCGTGCCAGGGCAATTGCAGGGTGCAACCAGGGACAGTTAACTGTGCTAATTATAACCGCCCAAAATGTGTTCTCCTGTTAATGATCAATTAGTGTTTTATTAATATTTAACAAAAAGTAATATCCACAGAAGTAATGCAGTGCCAAAGATTTTTTAATTTAGATTGAGGTAAAAAACACTATCTGGCCAAAGGCTTGTTAGACATCCCATTCCAAAACCATGGGCACTTACATGAAGTTGGCCCCCTTTTACGGCAATTACAGCCTCCATTCTTTTGGGAAGACTTTTCACAAGATTTTGGTGTGATCTGTGGGAATTTGTGGCCATTCAACAAAAAGCACATTTGTGAGGTCAGACACTGATGTTGGATGAGAAGGTCTGACTCGCATTCACAATTCATTCTAGAGGTGTTCGATGGGGTTCAGATCAGGGCTCTGTGCAAGCCACTCGAGTTCCTCCTCACCAAACTCAAACATGCCTTTATGGACCTTGCTTTGTGCACTGGGGCACAGTCATGCTGGAACAAAAAATGCATTCCAATAACTGTTGCCTCAAAGTTGGAAGCAGACAATTGTCTAAAATGTATATTTCTTCATTTCCTGACACCCATGCATCTTCTTATGGATAGGTCATCTCTATCACAAACCACCCCTTGCCCAGACAACCCCTTAAAACTGTATTTGCTGCTATAATATTTTTCTCTCAAACTCTTTAACTGCTTAGTTGAGGCTTGAAGAAACACTACCTTTTTATTCTCCATTTATTTACAGTTTTAAAAATGAACATACAGTAAATTGATACAAAAACCAAGTATAATTAATATGATAATCAATGTATTCATAGAAAAATCATAGGTGGCAGCATATTGCTTTCTTTTTTCCAAGGACCAATAGGTTTTGGGACCTCCGCCATTGTCCCATTTCACTTTTCCCAAATGTTTGTATCGTGTGAGGTTTTACAAATTATGGAGGAACCCACTGAGAGGTGTAAGGTTCTTGAGGCTTTGTGGTCTGCCAGCACAGTCTTTACTAGAGATAATAGTGGTAGTCCTAAGAATGACACCCCATAAAATGTTAGCAAAAGCAACTACATATTATATATTAGATGTGTTAGCAATAAATTTTAAAGGAAAAAAAGAAACCATTTGGAATCCAAGTTACTTTAATAAAGATTACAATAACAATATTGTTCTATATACCTAGCATATTGTCAAAGAATATATATTGTAACTGCAGTGAGGAATATAAAAATATATATGTTTACATGATACAACGTGCTGGTTTGGGTGATGATCGACACAGCAGATAATCACATAAGACAGTAGGTAAGTAAGATAGAGGAAGGTAATAAAGCTTGCAGTCCAAGCCAGCAGAATATCTTGTCCATGGATAAACAGCAGTCAGGGCATGCTCCATACAGTCTGTGACATGGTAGAGTTTGGAGCTGGCAGTGCCAATTAGAGAAGTTAAGCCCTGGGCATCTGTGTGCATAAGTGAAACATAAAAATAATATACATGTTATTGATGAAACACACATAATGTGAATAATCAGCTCTTTGTGTATTCGCTGTCACATGTATCACTTTAAGAGCTGTAAGATGGAAATGTTCCCCTAATAGAAGAACTTGTTGACTTACATTGATAATAGTACAGTTCTCCAAAACAAGCTTTTGTTTCTGCAGGAAGATTCGACCACAAGTGCTCTAGATTTTTCAAGTGAGGTTCTGTTGACCCCAATCCTGTCCTAAAGGCACCTGGTTCAATAATAGAGATCTTCACTCCAAAATCACGAAGCTCCCTTCTGCATTGAAAAAATTAGATAAAGTATGTGAAAGTTGCACTGACATAAAATTATATATTCAAAGAACCCACTCAATAGTGGTAAGAGGAGTCCTTGTTGCCCAAGGACATAAATAAAGGGGTTGCAGAGGATGCATGTATGGGGGTGACACTGCCCCTCTGAAGTAGGAGTGGATAAGGTGGTGGGCAGAGTGGGGGAGCACAGCGCCTGAGCAGTGTGAGTGTCTGTGCTGTCATGACAACAGCGCCCAGCAGCGCTACTACATGCCGGGCAGGTACAGTTGTCCTGGCCCGGCATGCGGGGGGGTGGGTGGGGGGTAGGAGACGTAACACAGCAGTGCTGCGGCTTACAGCAGAGAGAGTGAGGAGAACAGGAGAGAGAGGGAGGAAAGCAAAGCCCCGGGTGGTGTAAGTGGCGTGACCACAATTAAATCCATAGGAAAGTGCTGGCCTAGTTGTCAGCATGGGAGCAGTTAAGGAGGCCCCATTGTTGAAATTGTAACACTTTTTTAACGCTGTTCTAAATAACAACCAATCAGTTATTAGTTTTCAACTGTAGGATAAACAAAATGCTAACAATAATAATAATATAAAACAAAACGACCTTTTGGCTTTGTGACCCTTAGAATTTCATCAACTTTTAAATGCCCCAATTTCCACAAGACTATTACGATACACTGACTTCGTATAAAGTAGAGCTTATCCAGACTTGGTATGATCTTTTGGTAATGTGGGAGCTTTGTGTTGGATGGTTTGGAATTTTCTATTTCACTTGTTCTACATTACCTACCTTTGGCCGCCATCAGGGCTCATATGGGCAAATGTATTCCTTATTTTATATTCCCTTTTATCCTTTTATTTTATATTCCTTATTCTGTATTCTTAAAACTAGTATCTGTGTATTTGTTTTTGATTGATTTCACTACATGTCCATCACCCATCTTCAGCCTGTCAGTGATGTCATTGGTTTTTTTTCTGACTTTTTTTTTATTTTATTAATCAGTAAGCCCTATTTTGTTTGCTTATATAAGACATGTTTGCTGTAATTCCTCAATACTTTTGGCCTGATGAAAACACAGGTACTGTGTTGAAACGCCTAGCCATAATAAATAAATAATAATTTTGCTCTACAATATCGGACTTTCCCATGATGTCAGCAACACTTTTTGGTTTCTTGTCATCATATGGGCAGCTGGTCAGGGGTGCTAATTTTCCTATTATGGAGTCAACATCCATCTTTTACCCAATTTAGGGTTGCCACTAGGCTGGTAAACCACTGGTCTTTCTGGCATTTACACTGGGAGTCTGGTGCTGGGAAAAAAAAATTCTGACAAAAGCAAGTGTCAGTATATTTGCATAATAAGACAGATTACTGTAATGTCCGTGGACGCTGACCACAAACTCCTTCCATCCAGTCGACGCACTTCTCAACAGAGATGTCTGCACATATGGCCGTCCTGTTCCACAGTGACCACCAGGGTGCGCTCGCGAGCTCAGTCCAGACTTAAGAAGCCAAAGCGCACGCAGGTGGAAGATTGAGCTGATTGCTCCCAGAGCACCCTGGGCTATAAAAAGAGCCCAGCCCCTTCCTCCCATGCCTGAGCGTTATTGTCGTACCCAAAGTTTGTCTATGCAAATGGTCTCCTAGTGTCATCCAGTTCCCATTGTATCCTGTATCCCGTGCTATCCTGGTCAAGTGCCGTGCTGAGCTGTAGTCGTGCTGTGCTGCATACCACGCCTGTCCTGCTACACCACGCCTGACGTCTGCCTGCTGCCTAGTCCCAGCCGAGCCTGCCTTGCTACTGTCCGAGCTGCCACAGGTACCCTATATGAACTATAGACTGTTACCTGCGCCCTGTTGGCCAGCTGCCATACCGCCAAAGCGGTACGGCCCAGTGGGTCCACGAACCCAACGTGACAATTACTTCTTATTTGGGTTGAATATACCTCCTTTGGCATGCCCATTTGAGCCTAGGAACGTCAGCAGTGTCATGACTAGTTTTTGCAGCGTTTTCAGAAAATTGCAGCAAAAAAAATGCCACAAAACCAGCACGTGTAAACAAATTCTGGACCTGCCCAGAATTTTTGGGAGGAAAAGATGGAAACCCCAACTCAATTATATACATTGGGTGGGCACCTGGGGAAGGCTTTCATACTTCTTCTCAAGCACAGTTACCCACCACTGATTTTGAAATGGAGAATAATATGATCTTTATGCAACCTCTAAAGCTTATACCATATATTTAGTGGTTCCATTGGGGAAGGAGAAACAGAATTGTAGTAAATGGGGACTGTGCATTTACACTTGTTTAAAATAAACTGCACCGTGTTGGGAACCAAGTTTGTAAATAAATGCCTATTTAATAGGACCTTTTCATTTTATAAGCTGGTAGCTACCATGCAGCGACCAGTGGGTATTTGGTGGATGGCAGCCCATAGGTGAATTAGAGCCTCTTATTTGCCTGAGCCTCTGACAGCTGTACAACCCGTACTGCACAGCTGGAGGCCCTTTGCACTACCAAACACTGGAACATATGTTATGCTTACCTAAGGCTATCAGACAAAGCTTCAACACCAAACTTAGATGGGCAATATCCTCCCCCAACGTTGGGCAGTCTCCCACCACAGCTGGAAACATTGACAATTCTTCCTTTTGCCTTCATAATGAGAGGCAACAAGTTCATTGTTACATCAAAGAGTCCCAATAAATTTATGTTTAGCATTTTAGCAAAATCTGCTTTTGTTTGCCAAATATTAGGAGCAAACAATCCAAAACCAGCATTGTTCACGAGACCCCATAAACCTGGAAAACACAGAGAAAACTTTGGTTAACAAGTTACTTAATATTTGAGAATTTCATATTTTTAGGGAATTTTAAGACATTGGTCTGTGGTCACCATCATCCAGGAAGACACATTCACACACATATACGACTGTATATGTAAACGATTGTCTTCGAGACATTTTCCTGTGTTCACAACCCTCGGAGTGTGCTAGCCAGGGCAGAGAAGAGGGGTGCTAATCCTTCCTTTCCCCATAGTTCATAGATCATTCCTTTCCCCATTTGCATTGCTCACAGACGTAAACCATCAGCATTGATAAGCGGTTCTGGCTCTCAGTAGTGCTCCCGATGCATTACCCGATGTATGTTGAGGAGAGGACTTTCCTAATACAGCATCCAATGTGGATTTACACCGGTTTTTTTTCTGTTGAATTCTTATGGAAATAGACAGATAAAACCTTCATGCCTCCTAATGAATTTGGCAGCATACAGAGGTACAATAGGACCCCATAAAAGTCTATGGGTACCCTATTATGGCTCCATATAACTCAGAGGTTATACAGCCACATGCATGTACCCTGAAATTACAAGTTTACAAGCCAGCTCCATAAATATGGGGATTTGGACTGCTTTTAATATGTCCTGAACACTATAAAGATGGGTGTTTAGATGCAGTAAAAAAAAATTCTAGAATATTTTACTCACCTTGATCTCCGGTAATAGTAGCGACCCATTTGGCAGCTGAGCTGACACTCTGACTGTCTGAAACATCTAGAATTACTGTTTTTAATTGACTTGATGCCTCCTTCTTCAGGTTTTCTGCTCCTTTCTCTGTTTGACAAGCTGCCAGAACCTTCATTCCACGTTTGTCCAGTTGCTTTGCCAGCACATTTCCAAATCCACTATCACATCCAGTGATGAACACATATTTATCGGAGAGATTCTCCAGTATCTGACTCTGTCTGTGCCATCTGTACAGAAGCATAAGACCCACCAACACCAGCAGAGGAAGCCACATGACGGGATCTTTCTGTGACCTAGGTAAAAATACAATACAAGGAAGCTAAAAAATGTTTATATTTTCTATTGTATTAAGCACCAAAATCAATAATATTATTCCTAAATATATCACATTGCAAATACTCCTATCACAAAATACAGGCAGGATGACCAATATAATGCAAAATACAACATCTTTATTAGCTACAAAATAAAATACAGAATATAAAATGCAACAACAAACCCATGATGCAAAGATCCCTACACGTAAATATTAACCCCTTAACGCACCAGGACGCACTGGTTTTTATTTTTTTTTAACGTTTTAAAATATAAAAAAAAGCTATATAAATTTGATATCACAGTAATCGTATTGAGCCACAGAATAAAACTAAGTTGTTGTTTTTACCACACGGTGAAAGACGTAAAAACGAAACCCAAAAAATAATGGGGAATCAAATTTTTTTTTCCAATTTCAGCACGCAAATATATTTTTTTCAGCTTCCCAGAACATGATATGGTACTTTAAATGGTACCAATAGAAACTACAACTCCTCCCGCAAAATATAAGCCCTCACACTACTCTATTACTCTATTGATGGAAAAATAAAAACTTTATGGCAGGAAGTGAAAAATAAAAATGAAGAATCAAAAAGTGTCCTCAAGGGGTTAAAAACCTCCTATAGCAAGAAATACATAGGTAAATACAGAAAAGTGCAAGTGCCTGAACAATAAATGATGTCTCATGGTCACGTCACACCACTATATTGTAATCATGCCTACTCCTTCCCCTACAGCCTTTTTTATTAGGTCATATATGGATACACCCCTGGGCAAGTTACTGTGCTCTGATGCCTACCCCTCGTGCATGTGATGTCATACACATCATGTGACCCGTTACTACAGTGGTCATGCCTAATTCTCTTATTCAAAGCCTAACTTTTAGAGGTGGTTAGCCACATGCCCCTAGACATATGGTCTGGGGGCCACGCCCACAATTTGCATGCCACCATGTTCTACACAAGGGGTTTCAAACACACGGCTGTCATCTGCGGCCCACGGGACACAGAGCCGCTAGTACAGGCTCTGCTCCGAGACTCTGTGGAAACCCCTGACATCGCTGTCCATATATGGACAGCGATGTCTGGAGCTTTCTGCAGAGTCGGAGTCCCAGAGCAGAGTGCTAGTAGCGCTCTGCCCGGGACACCGGCTATGGGATTACCCCTGACATCACTGTGCATATATGGACAGTGATGTCAGGAACAGAGCTGGAGTCCCAGGCAGAGCACTAGTAGCGCTCTGCCTGGGACTCTGGCTCTGGGGATGCCCTGACATCACTGTCCATATTTGAACAGTGATGTCAGGAGTAGAGCTGGAGTCCAAGGAAGAGTGCTACTAGCTCAGGGGTTGCCCCTGACATCACATTCCGGTCCAGGAGGATCCCCTGTCGTGACTGTCTGGTATTATCTACAGAGGCATTATGTGTGTGGCAGCATCTACAGAGGGCACTGTGGCAGCATCTACAGAGGGCACAGTGGCAGCATCCACAGAGGGCACTGTGGCAGTATTTACAGAGGGCACTGTGGCAGCATCTACATAGGGCACTGTGGCAGTATCTACAGAGGGCACTGTGGCAGTATCTACAGAGGGCACTGTGGCAGTATCTACAGAGGGCACTGTGGAATTATCTACGGACACTGGGCACTGGGGCATTATCTACAGAGGGTGCTGTGGCATTATCTACGGGTGGGTGTGTGGCAGTATCTACAGAGGGCACTGTGGCATTATTTACGGGTGGGTGTGTGGCAGTATCTACAGAGGGCATTTTGGCAGTATCTACAGAGGGCTCTGTGGCACTATCTAAAAAGGGGCTGCCTAATCTGGACATTCGTGTGTCTGCCAAATACTGCCAACTGAGCTGCCGGACTGCATTTAGCGACACTAAGGCCTCATTCACACGACAGGGTCCGAGTGTCGGCCGGGAAAATCGGCAGTTTTTGGCCGATTTTACCGGCCGATTTGGACCCGATTTGCATCCGTTTTTTTCCCTGACCGTTTTTTAATCGGATGAATTTTTTGCACTTTACTTTACTTTTATTTTTTTATTATTATGGTCTGTCCCTCAAAGGTCAAAAAAGACCTTTTTGGAACTTTTTATATTTTTTTTCTTTCTTTTACACCATGTTTTTCCACTGTAACTGGGGCTGCACAGCAGCCCCAGTTACAGGGGAAATCAGCCCTCTCATAGTGAAGATTGTCACTAACTGGGCTGTGCTGGGTCTAGTTAGACCCAGCAGCAGTCTGTCACTAACGGCACCCGGCGATCATGTGACCAGTCACATGATCACCGGGAGGAATAGAGACAGCGAAGCTGCTGCTGTCACTATTCCTATACACAGCGTTCATTGAGCGCTGTGTACAAGTAATCAGAGAAGACAGAAGCAGCGAAAGCTGCTTCTATCCTCTCCTCAGGGTCTCCGGCAGTCACTGACAGCCGGAGACCCGACATTCAGCTGCCTGATCGCGCGGGCAGCAAGTTAAAACCCGAGCCGTAAAAAGTCTATGGCTCGGGTTTTAAGGACCCTGACCGCTGGCCGTAAAAATACAGTCAGCAGTCGGGAACCGTAAAAAGCAGGGGACAGGAGCCAGTGCAGCGCTCCCTTCCACCTGCTGTACACCCCGGCCCTGCCACACAGTATCTCCAGCGTAGCCATTCATCCGAATGGCATCAACTCCTCCTCCTCACATGCACTCTGCGCTGTGAGGAGGAGGAGAGAGTGCACGAGCGACGGTAGACCCGGCCATCACTCGGGACACATTCCGGTGATGGCCGTGTATTACCCGGCCCCATAGATTTCTATGGGAGCCGGGCGGCCGGGTACCCGACCGAAAATAGTGCATGTCCCATTTTTTGACGGCCGATTTTCCCGGCCCGTCAAAAAATCGGTCATGTGTATAGCCCAATTAGGGGTCTATTATTCCTAATGCAGCCGGGTGCCGGCCGAGTTATGAACGGCCGGCACCCGGCCGGGAAACCCTGTCGTGTGAATCCCGCCTTATACTGGAAAACTGGATTGTTAAAATAAGCACATGGAGAAAACTTGCAAATTTCCATTAAGTTTAAAACTAGCGGTATTATTATAGTAATGTAGTATTATTATTATTATAGTAATGTAATATTGTTATAGTAATGTAGTATTATGATAGTAATGTAGTATTGTTATAGTGATGTAGTATTATAGTAATGTAGTAGTATTATAGTAATGTAGTATTAGTATAATAATGTAATATTATAGTAATGTAGTATTGTTATAGTAATGTAGTATTATTATAGTAATGTACTATTAGTATTGTAATGTATTATTATTATAGTAATGTAGTAGTATTATAGTAATGTAGTATTGTTACAGTAATGTAGTATTATTATAGTAATGTAGTGTTAGTATAATAATGTATTATTATAGTAATGTAGTAGTATTATAGTAATGTAGTATTGTTACAGTAATGTAGTATTAGTATAGTAATGTAGTATTAGTATAGTAATGTATTATTATTATTATTATTATTATTATTATTATAGTAATGTAGTAGTATTATAGTAATGTAGTATTATTATAGTAATTTTTTATTATTATTATTATTATTATTATTATTATAGTAATGTAGTATTGTTATAGTAGTTCAAATAACTAATTGATTAACAATTAATTTGTATTGTATCAAATTTTAAAGTAATACAGCCCGTCAACTACAAATTTTTTCTATATGTGGCCCAATTATCCGGCCGAGTTTGAGACCCCTGATCTACACCATGCTGCATCTACACTGTTCTGTTTACATCAGCAATACCACCACGCCCATTGACATCAACTCAGGTATCAGATGAGGACTCTTTCTGTATAATTAGGGGTGGTGCAAGTCATCAGTATATTTTGTTACCACATGTGTAGGGGAGGTTACAATTGGCCAGACTTCCTTTATATACCTTCGCTTAAAGAGGCTCTGTCACCAGATTTTGCAACCCCTATCTCCTATTGCAGCAGATCGGCGCTGCAATGTAGATTACAGTAACGTTTTTATTTTTAAAAAACGAGCATTTTTGGCCAAGTTATGACCATTTTTGTATTTATGCAAATGAGGCTTGCAAAAGTACAACTGGGCGTGTTTACAGTAAAAGTACAACTGGGCGTGTATTATGTGCGTACATCGGGGCGTTTTTACTTATTTTACTAGCTGGGCGTTAGGAATGGGAGTGTATGATGCTGACGAATCAGCATCATCCACTTCTGTTCGTTAACACCCAGCTTCTGGCAGTGCAGACACACAGCGTGTTCTCGAGAGATCACGCTGTGACGTCACTCACTTCCTGCCCCAGGTCCTGCATCGTGTCGGCCACATCGGCACCAGAGGCTACAGTTGATTCTGCAGCAGCATCAGCGTTTGCAGGTAAGTAGCTACATCGACTTAACTGCAAACGCTGATGCTGCTGCAGAATCAACTGTAGCCTCTGGTGCCGATGTGTCCTCGCTCGTCCGACACGATGCAGGACCTTGGGCAGGAAGTGAGTGACGACACAGCGTGATCTCTCGAGAACACGCTGTGTGTCTGCACTGCCAGAAGCTGGGCGTTCTGAAGAGAAGTGGATGATACTTCTCGTCAGAACGCCCAGCTAGTAAAAGAAGTAAAAACGCCCCGATGTAACACACATAATACACGCCCAGTTGGACTTTTACTTTAAACACGCCCAGTTGGACTTTAGCAAGCCTCATTTACATAAATACAAAAATGGTCATGACTTGGCCAAAAATGCTCGTTTTTTAAAAATAAAAACGTTACTGTAATCTACATTGCAGCGCCGATCTGCTGCAATAGCAGATAGGGGTTGCAAAATCTGGTGACAGAGCCTCTTTAAAGAGGCTCTGTCACCAGATTTTCAAACCCCTATCTCGTATTGCAGCAGATCGGCGCTGCAATGTAGATTACAGTAACGTTTTTTTTTTTCAAAAACGAGCATTTTTGGCCAAGTTATGAGCATTTTTATATTTATGCAAATGAGCCTTTCTTAAGTACAACTGGGCGTGTTTAAAGTTAAGTCCAAGTGGGCGTGTATTGTGTGTGTACATCTGGGCGTTTTTACTTGTTTTACTAGTTGGGCATTGTGAATAGAAGTGTATGATGCTGACGAATCAGCATCATCCACTTCTCTTCGTTAACACCCAGCTTCTGGCAGTGCACAGACACACAGCGTGTTCTCGAGAGATCACGCTTTGACGTCACTTCCTGCCCCAGGTCCTGCATCGTGTCGGACGAGCGAGGACACATCGGCACCAGGCGACAGAGGCTACATCCAGGGGCGTAACTAGGAAAGACTGGGCCCCATAGCAAACTTTTGACTGGGGCCCCCCCTTCCCTGGGTGTCACACAACCCCTTGTAGATAGTGCCTTTTTTACAAACCCCCCCTTTTGATAACGCCATACAGCCCCCCTTTTGATAACGCCATACAGCCCCCTTTGTAGATATCTACAGAGGGGGCTGTATGGCGTTCCCTACAGGGGGGGACTGTATGGCGTTCCCTACAGGGGGGGACTGTATGGCGTTCCCTACAGGGGGGACGACTGTATGGCGTTCCCTACAGGGGGGGACTGTATGGCGTTCCCTACAAGGGGGGACTGTATGGCGTTCCCTACAGGGGGGGACTGTATGGCGTTCCCTACAGGGGGGCCGTATGGCACTATCTACAGGGGGGTTGTATGGCGCTTTCTACAGGGGGACTGTATGCCGTTATCTACAGGGGGGACTGTATGGCGTTCCCTACAGGGGGGCCGTATGGCACTATCTGCAGGGGGGTTGTATGGCGCTTTCTACGGGGGGACTGTATGCCGTTATCTACAGGGGGGACTGTATGGCGTTATCTACAGGGGGGCTGTATGGCGTTAACTTGGCCAAAAATGCTCTTTTTGAAAGAAAAAAAAACGTTATTGTAATCTACATTGCAGCGCCGATCTGCTGCAATACGAGATAGGGGTTTGAAAATCTGGTGACAGAGCCTCTTTAAGATAGTTGGGTTAAGACCCCCAGATTAAGCAGGTGGCGAAACACGTGTTTGGGATCAGGGTCCCCGTCTTTTAGTATGTATTCTGTCCTCCTTTTTGTGCCTTTTTAATCTAATTGTTTTCCCTAACTCGACACTTGTAAGTATAGGGCTGCTGCATTTATTGTTCAGGTACTTGCATTTTGCTGTATTCACCTATGCATTTTTTTCTTTAGGAGGTTTTTAGTATCTACGTGTGGGGATCCTTACATCATGAGTTTGTCGTTCAATTTTATATTCTGTATTTTATTTTGTTTCTAATGAAGATGCTATATTTTCCATTATACTGGTCATCCTGCTTGTATTTTGTGATAGGAGTATTTGATTTGTTATTCAAGTGAGATCAATTATTGGTGATTTGCAAGTCCCCTGTTGGAGAAATATATCACATTGCGTTACGGATGTAGCCATCATTAACTTGACTCTGATAACTTGCTGCAGAGTGATATCACACAACAAAAGCCATTGAAAAGTCATTGAAAAAGTCAAGATAAAAGATCTAGCCATTGTTTATTTAATGTGTTAAAGTCAAGGTAAAGACGGCTACATCTGTATGTCTATACCATTACAATTTGATACTTCTTTTTAGATGTAAGTATTGTGCAGGATGGTCCATTTGCTTATATTCTCTGTATTAAATTACATTATGAATTATCAAGCAGGATGGCAAATTACGAAGATATGTATTCTCCATTATTTGAATGACCTTACCTCTACATAGTCCTGCTCGAGTCTCAAAGAAATGTGTTATCTCTATGTGTTCATCGTGTGGTCTTTATGCATCCATGCCTAGTGGGTTGGCAGAACACCCAGACAGGGGCGTAGCTAAAGGCTCATGGGCCCCGATGCAAAAGTTCTTATTGGGCCCCCCCCCCCCGCAAACTTCTCATGGCCGACGGTCCGCAGCTTTCAGCTGCATCGCTGGGTCTCCTAAGTGACCCAACAATGCAGCACTAGCAGGCGGGGCGTCACTAAGGCTGGGTTCACACACAGTATTTACGGACGTAATTCGGGCGTTTTAGCCCCGAATTACGTCCGAAAATGCGGCTCAAAACCGTCGGCAAACATCTGCCCATTCATTAGAATGGGTCTTACGATGTTCTGTGCCGACGCTCATTTTTTTTTACGCGCCGCCTTTTGAAAAAGACGTAAAAAAGACGCCCGCGTCGAAGAATTGCCTGTCACTTCTTCAGACGTCAATGGAGCCGTTTTCCATTGACTCCATAGAGAACAACAATGGTGAGCGAAGGCAATCGCCGAAACGCGCGTCGGGTTGGAACGTCTCATCCCTGCTTCCATCATGTCCACCGGTATGTTGTTCTATCTTTCCTGTCCTGTTTAGCAGATACAGCTTCATTGTGCTCACCATTGTTGTTCATCTTTTGATCTCAAGCACATTCTGGCACAATTTGGTTTATATTACCTATGTAACTATTTGTGATTATTACTGATGTTATATACTTACTTGGTAATCACCATAGCTACCGGCACCTGATTTTACCTCCCTGCTATTTGTGCTGTTGTCATTTGATGTACCCTGCTTGACTCCGTGCTGTTGTTCATTAGACACGGTTTCTTATGTGATTACATGTATTTATTTCTATCGCTACAGCATAATACATGTACATTGCTTACATGTGGACACAATATCCATACCTGGTATGTTTAATTGATTAGACGTCCTTTTTTACTGTGTGACTCATCCCCTATTTCCATTTTTATTTGTCTCATGTTTTTATTTTAATAAAGTATTGTTTGTATCTTTCTCTACATTTGTGCTTCAGTCGATCATATTTTCTTGGGTTGGTTTTCTGTCAATTTTTGATCGACGCACCAAGTATATCTTGGTTACTACGTAGGATCCAATATATAGTGCATCTAATATGGCTAGCAACGTTGCTTCACAGCTTATTTGGTGATACTCCCTAGCACTACTTTTCATTGCATCCTATCTGTTGGTATTTCATCGGTTTTGCACACATGATAGTATTAGATACATTGGCTCAGCAGGCAGTATCACACATGATAGGATTAGATACAGTTGCTGAGCAGACAGTATCACACATGATAGGATTAGATACAGTGGCTCAGCAGACAGTATCACACATGATACGATTAGATACAGGGCCCAGCAGACAGTATCACACATGATTGGATTAGATACAGGGCTCAGCTCGCTGACATTGCGGCTCCAGCGCTGGACCCAGGAAAGGTAAGAATAATAATTTTGCTTCCTTATGTGTTACTGATTATTTTTGTGTGTTTGTGTTTTTTTTACAGGTTCGGTTGTTGGACTTCGGATTCGAGGACTTTTCAATGATGGCGTTTTTTTTATTCTCAATAAAATGGTTAATGAGGGTTGTGTTTTTTTATTTCAATAAAATATTTTTTCTATGTTTGTTGGAACACTCGTCTAAATTTCAGTCTAATATATTTTGAGCCATTGACTTTCACAACAGTAATGGTGCCGAAAAAACCCGGGAGATTGCTCGTCTGATAGCTGTCACTGGAGAGGTCTGGCTTTACATCTGTGAATTTAAAAAAAAAACGGTAGGAAGGGAGCTTATTCTTAGGCCTTATTCACACGACAGTGATAAACGGCCATGTGTTGGCCGTTCTTTTCATGGCCGTCACATGGCCATTTTCAGAACAATGATGTTCTATGGGTGTATTCACACGGACGTTTTTTAATGGCTCGTGAATAATGGCCGTCAAAAAATAGGATATGTCATATTTTTGGCCGTTTTAACGGCCTGACGGCCCCCATAGAAGTCAATGGATCAGTTTTTAACAGCTGTCAATACTTGTAACAACCATTAAAAACGGATCTGTGACATGAGGCTTTGCAAGGGAACTACTAGTTCCCTTGCTGGCTATCGGTGTTTGATGACACACACTCACCAATTCACCAATGCAGTGCCGACTTCTCCTGGTCTGGTCACTAGTCTCGTGGGTTCTGCGAAGGCGGCGTGAAGACGTCATCGCCTTCGCAGATCCCGTGAGATTAGCGACCAGACTAGGAGAAGTCGGTACTGCATCAGCGAGTATGTGTCATCGCGTCGCCGCAGATCCCGTGAAGATGAGAGGCCTTACCTGAAGAAGCTAGCGCTGCATCGGTGAGTATGTAGGGCATTCATGTCAGGCTGTGTGGCATCACATACATCGGGGTTGTGCGGCATCCTATACAGGAGGGCTGTGTGGCATCTACAGTGGGGCTGTGTGGCACCTACAGTGAGGCTGTGTGGCATCTACAGTGAGGCTGTGTGGCATCTACAATGAGGCTGTGTGGCATATACAGGGGGTCTGTGTGGCATATACAGGGAGGCTGTGTAGCATCATATACAGGAGGTGTGTGGCATCATATATAGGGAAGCTGTGTGGCATATACAGGGAGGCGGTGTGGCATCATATACAGTGAGTCGGTGTGGCATCATATACAGGGAGGTGTGTGGCATCATATACAGGGAGGTGTGTGGCATCATATACAGGTAGGCTGTGTGGCATCATATACAAGGAGGTGTGTGGCATATACAGGGTGGTGTGTGGCATCATATACAGGGAGGCTGTGTGGCATCATATAAAAGGAGGTGTGTGGCATCATATACAGGTAAGTGTGTGGCATCATATACAGGGAGGCTGTGTGGCATCCTATACAGGGAGGCTGTGTGGCATCATATACAGGGAGGCTGTAAATAGTATCTAGTTGAACATATGACCTTCCTTTGGGTGTTTTTAGGGGGTTGGGACAAAAAAGCCTGACCAATGAAATTCATCAGTTTCTTTAACGACCATGAAAAACTGATGCAAAATGGATGTCAAACGGCCATTAAAAACGGACAGACGGACTGGAAATGGGTGAAAATTTAGAGACACACTGATGCAAAATGGCCATGAAAAACTGACAGTTGATCAGTTTTTAATGGACATTTTTTTTCACTGTCGTGTGAATATAGTCTTACACCATTCACACATGTATTGCGTAAGCCTTGGAATTTAGCTGTCATGACGTCACATCTTCTGGACGTGGCACTTTATCCAGTAATGTTATAAAAGGATGGATTTTAAAAGGTATGTTGAAACTTTTTGTGTGATGAAAGATGGCAGGTGCGTACGTGATCTTGAGTTGTTGTTGAAGATGTATAAATCTTGAACTGTTGATATGAAAGACATGAGAGAATTTTTGCCAGAAATTAAATTGTTAACCAGAAAAAGTCGTGAGGGGTGATGACCTCCCCCTTTGGAATGCGGTGATGTAGCACATGGTTGAGAGAAGTTGTAACTCACATGTGAAGTTTTTGAAATGAAAGGATTGTAGCTTGCACAGTGAGAAGAAACTTGCGCTGATCTGTTGTAGTCTGGCATTTGTTATTTAGTTGTTGTGTAAAATTGTTAAGGATCAATAGTTATCCTGTTACCCATTTGCACTGAGATAATGGCTGGGAGGTACTAACTGTCTGTGGGTGACAGAAAAGTTGGATATTTGTGAGTAATATCCTGTATTATTACAAGGGCTTCAATGGATAAGTCCTGATAATGAAGAAACCATAATAAGGAAAGCTTTGAATGTTGTTTTGAATAATCATTGATACACTTTTAGCACACACTGCCAGCTTGTAATACTGTGTGTAAGGGTCCTTAACAACCACCAGTTGTATTCATTGTCAGACTGGCACAAGGTGAGAATCAGTACAGACTGATTTCTAGCACACGTTTGATAATCCAGAATGGACTTTTGATGTAGTATAAAGTCAGTCAGTTTGTAATAATATAACATTAAACCGCCGGCTTGAATACCGTTGTAAAATTACATCCTGTATTCAATGAATGACCCTGACACTTACCCCAATTGCCATCTGTGTGATAGTAATATAACTACCTACACAAAGTACAGTGAAAGACATTGGTATTGGCTCACACCCAGGGCCCCTAAAGAAATTATCACCAAAATACATCACTGGCTGTATGAACCAAAAGCTATATCCCCCAGCAGCGAGGGGTTTGTAGATGTTTGAAATGAATGTTACCAACTCCTGCTTGATTAAATGGAGGTTCACGAATGTCAATTGTGTTGAAGAATTTGCTCTTGCAATTGTTGATTGGCAGCATTTTGACTGTCCTTGATGTTCAAAACAGTGAGGGATCAGAGGAAAGGATACCCTACTGATAGAATGTCTGGAGGAACGACTTTTGATATCGTATTGGTAAGACAGTCTAGAAGATAGACTGGTCTGAGATATCTGTCAGCAGACATGGCCAGTTTGCCTTGAGGTGGGGGATTTACCAGAGATCACCTTACTGCTCTCTGACCATGGGGTCAGGGGAAAGTGAGACAAAAATGCGGGACAGCCTTGGGGCATGGGTCCCAGCCATTATTATAGTAGAATGAGCAAAAGGAGCTGAGGCTGTAATTGTAAAGAATGTTAAAGAGTGATGGGAGTTGGATCTTGTGACGCTTGAAGAATGTGAAGACAAAATAACACTCTGTAAAAACAAAATTGTTGAAAAGGCTGGCAGCCGTAAGATTGTTGGTTGCATGTGATAAATAGAGTGGTTTGTGGAAAGTTGAATAAGGGATGGTGGATGGCCAGGAGTTAAACTCTGTTAACTAGGCATAATTTAAAATGACAAAGTAAGTGATTACAGGTGGTTACAAGTAAGTTGATGTGAGAAAGAACAATTTGAATACAGGTGTCAATTTTGATAGGAAAAGTGAAGAAAACAGAGCAGCCAGGTACATTCAGGGCCGGCCTTAGGATATATGGTGCCCCGTGCAAAATTATCTTTCAGGGCCCCAACCCATCATTAAAAAAAATGCCAGATAAAAAAATGATAATGCCCCCCACAGTATAATGCCCTATATAGTGCACCCACACAGTATAATGCCCCTTTAGTGCCCCCCATACAGTATAATGATAATATAATATATTACAAACCCTTAAAGGACACAGTATTTTGTCCTCTAATTGTGCCCACACAGTATTATACCCCCTAAGTGCCACACACAGTATATTGCACCCTGTAGTACCCCTACACAGTATAATGTCCGCTTAGTGGCCCCCACACAGTATAATGCCCCCTCCCCTGGCTGCCACACCCAGCCCCCCCTTGTAGATAATGCCCCCTGTAGATTGTGCCATACAGCCTCCCTGTAGACCAGGGGTCTCAAGCACGCGGCCCACGGGCCGCATGCGGCCCCTGAGGCTGTCATCTACGGCCCGCGGGACGCAGCCACTAGTATCGGCTCTGCTCCGGGACTATGCAGAATTCACTGACATCGCTGTCCATCTGCTGGAGTGATACGCCCTGTGCAATGTAACAGGTCGCACACCCCTAAGGCCGGCCCTGGGTACATTGCAGTGATTATTGTGGGTCAGAACGGGGGGAGTGTAATGTGAACGGGTGTGATGTGTCATCTGTGTGATGTGTGAGACGTGTGTGATGTAACGTGTGCAGTTTGAAACTAGTGGCCACAATAGAGCAGATCTTTATTGTATGCTCTTATTTTTAACAGCAGTACTGTCTACAATTTTTATTGTCTTGTGTATGTGGTTAAAATCAGTTCCTCTTCTCTGTGTAAAGGATTGTTTCCTATCTCTTGCGCATGCGCTGTTTTACACAGAGGGAGTAAAATATTACAGCAGGCTCAATTTGTCTGCAAAAAGATACGTTGCATATTCATGTGTTATGATGTGATAAGATTTAATGTTGTAATGTTTTGAAGTTTATTCAAATGAATTAAAATACAGATATTGTGGGATACGGGGTCTTAAAAATGTATGTACCCCTACTGTTCCCTATTCTTATATATAGTTTATTCGTTTGCAGTAATATTAGCAGATATATTATTTTCTGTTTTATTGGATAAATAATTACAATTGTTATTTTTGTTTTCACACATGCAGGCAAGTGCTATACACCGTGTTCCAAATTATTATGCACATTGGATTTAAGTGTCATAAACATTTAATTATTCGTTTTTCAATTAAACTCATGGATGGTATTGTGTCTTAGGGCTCTTTGGATCATTGTAATCAATCTCAGACACCTGTGATAATTAGTTTGCCAGGTGTGCCCAATCAAAGGAAAACTACTTAACAAGGACGTTCCACATTATTAAGCAGGCCACAGGTTTCAAGCAATATGGGAAAGAAAAAGGATCTCTCTCTGCTGCCGAAAAGCGTGAAATAGTGCAATACCTTGGACAAGGTATGAAAACATTGGATATTTCAAGAAAACTTAAGCGTGATCATCGTACTGTGAAAAGATTTGTGGCTGATTCAGAGCACAGACGGGTTCGTTCAGATAAAGGCATAATGAGGAAGGTTTCTGCCAGACAAATTAATAGTATTAGGAGAGCAGCTGCTAAAATGCCATTGCAAAGCAGCAAACAGGTATTTGAAGCCGCTGGTGCCTCTGGAGTCCCGCGAACCTCAAGGTGTAGGATCCTCCAGAGGTTTGCAAGTGTGCATAAAGCTATTATCGGCCACCCCTAAACAATGCTCACAAGCAGAAACGGTTGCAGTGGGCTCAGAAATACATGAAGACTAATTTTCAAACAGTGTTGTTTACTGACGAGTGCCGTGCAACCCTGGATGGTCCAGATGGATGGAGTAGTGGATGATTGGTGAATGGCCACCATGTCCAAACAAGGCTACGATGTCAGCAAGGAGGTGGCGGAGTCATGTCTTGAGCTGGAATCATGGGGAGAGAGCTGGTAGGCCCCTTTAGGTTCCCTGACGGTGTGAAAATTACCTCTGCAAAGTACGTAGAGTTTATGACTGACCATTTTCTTCCATGGTACAAAAAGAAGAACCGTGCCTTCCGTAGCAAAATTGTCTTCATGCATGACAATGCAACATCTCATGCTGCAAAGAATACCTCTGTGTCATTGGCTGCTATGGGCATAAAAGGAGAGAAACTCATGGTGTGGCCCCCATGTTCCCCTGACCTCAACCCTATTGAGAACCTTTGGAGCATCCTCAAGCAAAATATTTATGAGGGTGGGAGGCAGTTCACATCAAAACAGAAGCTCTGGAAGGCTATTCTGACATCCTGCAAAGATATTCAAGCAGAAACTGTCCAAATACTCACAAATTCAATGGATGCAAGAATTGTGAAGGTGATATCAAAGAAGGGGTCCTATGTTAACATGTAACTTGGCCTGTTCAGTTTTTTTTGATTGAAAGAGCTTTTGATTTCTGTAAATATGACCTCCTGATGCTGCAAATTCAACAAATTACCATTTTAGTTCTTTTTACAACCTTTAAAATGTTTTTGATCTCTGTTGTGCATAATAATTTGAAACAGTGCATTTTGAGTTTTTTACTTCTAAAAAAAAAATCTGTTATCATTAGGAGATTTGTTCAATAAAATTTGCATTATACTCCAATGGTTGATGGCTTGAAGATTATGGTGACTGTCATTTGCATCGACTATTAAGGAAAATCAGCGAAAAATAACATTTGCATAATAATTTGGAATGCGGTGAAGTACTGCCTAACTGTTATTTTTGAAAATGAATGATGTTTTAAAAGTAAATGGTTGCAAGCTATCTAAAAGGTAAAATGTCGTTTTGGCAGGAGAAAGTCACTTTTGTTCTAGGCTATTGCATATTACAGGGGGCCAAACTAGTGCCTCCAGACAGGGTGCCCAACCTTATTATGTTGAAATGTGTCGTTTTGAACCCTGCTATATTACTTTCGCAGAGTCCAAAAAGGAGGGAGTAGTGATGAGACTGATCAGGTACAATTTTATTTTGTTTTGTTTTGAATGAATGAATTTGGTTCTAGGAAATCTAGAAAATGTGTATGAGGCCCCAATGAGTAATCCAGACTAAATGTGTATGAGCATGGCCGGCCTTAGCTATGTTCGACCAGTGCGGTCGCACAGGACGCCAGCCGCCACACGGCAAGAGGGGCGCCAGCGGGTGTGTGTATCCCCGCGCCGTTGCAACTACCAGCGGGGATACACACACTAACTGCAGTCGCCTTTCCACCCGGGCGCTTCTTCACTTAGTGGCCGTCGCTACCGCTGTAGCAGCCATAGCGGCTGCTAGCGGTGACATCGGTCATATTTTTGGCCGTTTTAACGGCCTGACGGCCCCCATAGAAGTCAATGGATCAGTTTTTAACAGCTGTCAATACTTGTAACAACCATTAAAAACGGATCTGTGACATGAGGCTTTGCAAGGGAACTACTAGTTCCCTTGCTGGCTATCGGTGTTTGATGACACACACTCACCAATTCACCAATGCAGTGCCGACTTCTCCTGGTCTGGTCACTAGTCTCGTGGGTTCTGCGAAGGTGGCGTGAAGACATCATCGCCTTCGCAGATCCCGTGAGATTAGCGACCAGACTAGGAGAAGTCGGCACTGCATCAGCGAGTATGTGTCATCGCGTCGCCGCAGATCCCGTGAAGATGAGAGGCCTTACCTGAAGAAGCTAGCGCTGCATCGGTGAGTATGTAGGGCATTCATGTCAGGCTGTGTGGCATCACATACATCGGGGTTGTGCGGCATCCTATACAGGAGGGCTGTGTGGCATCTACAGTGGGGCTGTGTGGCACCTACAGTGAGGCTGTGTGGCATCTACAGTGAGGCTGTGTGCCATCTACAATGAGGCTGTGTGGCATATACAGGGGGTCTGTGTGGCATATACAGGGAGGCTGTGTAGCATCATATACAGGAGGTGTGTGGCATCATATATAGGGAAGCTGTGTGGCATATACAGGGAGGCGGTGTGGCATCATATACAGTGAGTCGGTGTGGCATCATATACAGGGAGGTGTGTGGCATCATATACAGGTAGGCTGTGTGGCATCATATACAAGGAGGTGTGTGGCATATACAGGGTGGTGTGTGGCATCATATGCAGGGAGGCTGTGTGGCATCATATAAAAGGAGGTGTGTGGCATCATATACAGGGAAGTGTGTGGCATCATATACAGGGAGGCTGTGTGGCATCCTATACAGGGAGGCTGTGTGGCATCATATACAGGGAGGCTGTAAATAGTATCTAGTTGAACATATGACCTTCCTTTGGGTGTTTTTAGGGGGTTGGGACAAAAAAGCCTGACCAATGAAATTCATCAGTTTTTTTAACGACCATGAAAAACTGATGCAAAACGGATGTCAAACGGCCATTAAAAACGGACAGACGGACTGGAAAGGGGTGAAAATTTAGAGACACACTGATGCAAAATGGCCATGAAAAACTGACAGTTGATCAGTTTTTAATGGACATTTTTTTTCACTGTCGTGTGAATATAGTCTTACACCATTCACACATGTATTGCGTAAGCCTTGGAATTTAGCTGTCATGACGTCACATCTTCTGGACGTGGCACTTTATCCAGTAATGTTATGAAAGGATGGATTTTAAAAGGTATGTTGAAACTTTTTGTGTGATGAAAGATGGCAGGTGCGTACGTGATCTTGAGTTGTTGTTGAAGATGTATAAATCTTGAACTGTTGATATGAAAGACATGAGAGAATTTTTGCCAGAAATTAAATTGTTAACCAGAAAAAGTCGTGAGGAGTGATGACCTCCCCCTTTGGAATGCGGTGATGTAGCGCATGGTTGAGAGAAGTTGTAACTCACATGTGAAGTTTTTGAAATGAAAGGATTGTAGCTTGCACAGTGAGAAGAAACTTGCGCTGATCTGTTGTAGTCTGGCATTTGTTATTTAGTTGTTGTGTAAAATTGTTAAGGATCAATAGTTATCCTGTTACCCATTTGCACTGAGATAATGGCTGGGAGGTACTAACTGTCTGTGGGTGACAGAAAAGTTGGATATTTGTGAGTAATATCCTGTATTATTACAAGGGCTTCAATGGATAAGTCCTGATAATGAAGAAACCATAATAAGGAAAGCTTTGAATGTTGTTTTGAATAATCATTGATACACTTTTAGCACACACTGCCAGCTTGTAATACTGTGTATAGGGTCCTTAACAACCACCAGTTGTATGCATTGTCAGACTGGCACAAGGTGAGAATCAGTACAGACTGATTTCTAGCACACGTTTGATAATCCAGAATGGACTTTTGATGTAGTATAAAGTCAGTCAGTTTGTAATAATATAACATTAAACCGCCGGCTTGAATACCGTTGTAAAATTACATCCTGTATTCAATGAATGACCCTGACACTTACCCCAATTGCCATCTGTGTGATAGTAATATAACTACCTACACAAAGTACAGTGAAAGACATTGGTATTGGCTCACACCCAGGGCCCCTAAAGAAATTATCACCAAAATACATCACTGGCTGTATGAACCAAAAGCTATATCCCCCAGCAGCGAGGGGTTTGTAGATGTTTGAAATGAATGTTACCAACTCCTGCTTGATTAAATGGAGGTTCACGAATGTCAATTGTGTTGAAGAATTTGCTCTTGCAATTGTTGATTGGCAGCATTTTGACTGTCCTTGATGTTCAAAACAGTGAGGGATCAGAGGAAAGGATACCCTACTGATAGAATGTCTGGAGGAACGACTTTTGATATCGTATTGGTAAGACAGTCTAGAAGATAGACTGGTCTGAGATATCTGTCAGCAGACATGGCCAGTTTGCCTGGAGGTGGGGGATTTACCAGCGATCACCTTACTGCTCTCTGACCATGGGGTCAGGGGAAAGTGAGACAAAAATGCGGGACAGCCTTGGGGCATGGGTCCCAGCCATTATTATAGTAGAATGAGCAAAAGGAGCTGAGGCTGTAATTGTAAAGAATGTTAAAGAGGCTCTGTCACCAGATTTTGCAACCCCTATCTGCTATTGCAGCAGATAGGCGCTGCAATGTAGATTACAGTAACGTTTTTATTTTTAAAAAACGAGCATTTTTGGCCAAGTTATGACCATTTTTGTAATTATGCAAATGAGGCTTGCAAAAGTCCAAGTGGGTGTGTTTAAAAGTACAAGTCCAAGTGGGTGTGTATTATGTGCGTACATCGGGGCGTTTTTAATACTTTCACTAGCTGGGCGCTCTGATGAGAAGTAACATCCTCTTCTCTTCAGAACGCCCAGCTTGTGACAGTGCAGATCTGTGACGTCACTCACAGGTCCTGCATCGTGACGGCCACATCGGCAGCAGAGGCTACAGTTGATTCTGCAGCAGCATCAGCGTTTGCAGGTAAGATCGACTTACCTGCAAACGCTGATGCTGCTGCAGAATCAACTGTAGCCTCTGGTGCCGATGTGGCCGTCACGATGCAGGACCTGTGAGTGACGTCACAGATCTGCACTGTCACAAGCTGGGCGTTCTGAAGAGAAGAGGATGTTACTTCTCATCAGAGCGCCCAGCTAGTGAAAGTATTAAAAACGCCCCGATGTACGCACATAATACACGCCCACTTGGACTTTTACTTTTAAACACACCCACTTGGACTTTTGCAAGCCTCATTTGCATAACTACAAAAATGGTCATAACTTGGCCAAAAATGCTCGTTTTTTTTAAATAAAAACGTTACTGTAATCTACATTGCAGCGCCTATCTGCTGCAATAGCAGATAGGGGTTGCAAAATCTGGTGACAGAGCCTCTTTAAAGAGTGATGGGAGTTGGATCTTGTGACGCTTGAAGAATGTGAAGACAAAATAACACTCTGTAAAAACAAAATTGTTGAAAAGGCTGGCAGCCGTAAGATTGTTGGTTGCATGTGATAAATAGAGTGGTTTGTGGAAAGTTGAATAAGGGATGGTGGATGGCCAGGAGTTAAACTCTGTTAACTAGGCATAATTTAAAATGACAAAGTAAGTGATTACAGGTGGTTACAAGTAAGTTGATGTGAGAAAGAACAATTTGAATACAGGTGTCAATTTTGATAGGAAAAGTGAAGAAAACAGAGCAGCCAGGTACATTCAGGGCCGGCCTTAGGATATATGGTGCCCCGTGCAAAATTATCTTTCAGGGCCCCAACCCATCATTAAAAAAAATGCCAGATAAAAAAATGATAATGCCCCCCACAGTATAATGCCCTATATAGTGCACCCACACAGTATAATGCCCCTTTAGTGCCCCCCATACAGTATAATGATAATATAATATATTACAAACCCTTAAAGGACACAGTATTTTGTCCTCTAATTGTGCCCACACAGTATTATACCCCCTAAGTGCCACACACAGTATATTGCTCCCTGTAGTACCCCTACACAGTATAATGTCCGCTTACTGGCCCCCACACAGTAAAATGCCCCCTCCCCTGGCTGCCACACCCAGCCCCCCCTTGTAGATAATGCCCCCTGTAGATTGTGCCATACAGCCTCCCTGTAGACCAGGGGTCTCAAGCACGCGGCCCGCGGGCCGCATGCGGCCCCTGAGGCTGTCATCTACGGCCCGCGGGACGCAGCCACTAGTATCGGCTCTGCTCCGGGACTATGCAGAATTCACTGACATCGCTGTCCATCTGCTGGAGTGATACGCCCTGTGCAATGTAACAGGTCGCACACCCCTAAGGCCGGCCCTGGGTACATTGCAGTGATTATTGTGGGTCAGAACGGGGGGAGTGTAATGTGAACGGGTGTGATGTGTCATCTGTGTGATGTGTGAGACGTGTGTGATGTAACGTGTGCAGTTTGAAACTAGTGGCCACAATAGAGCAGATCTTTATTGTATGCTCTTATTTTTAACAGCAGTACTGTCTACAATTTTTATTGTCTTGTGTATGTGGTTAAAATCAGTTCCTCTTCTCTGTGTAAAGGATTGTTTCCTATCTCTTGCGCATGCGCTGTTTTACACAGAGGGAATAAAATATTACAGCAGGCTCAATTTGTCTGCAAAAAGATACGTTGCATATTCATGTGTTATGATGTGATAAGATTTAATGTTGTAATGTTTTGAAGTTAATTCAAATGAATTAAAATACAGATATTGTGGGATACGGGGTCTTAAAAATGTATGTACCCCTACTGTTCCCTATTCTTATATATAGTTTATTCGTTTGCAGTAATATTAGCAGATATATTATTTTCTGTTTTATTGGATAAATAATTACAATTGTTATTTTTGTTTTCACACATGCAGGCAAGTGCTATACACCGTGTTCCAAATTATTATGCACATTGAATTTAAGTGCCATAAACATTTAATTATTCGTTTTTCAATTAAACTCATGGATGGTATTGTGTCTTAGGGCTCTTTGGATCATTGTAATCAATCTCAGACACCTGTGATAATTAGTTTGCCAGGTGTGCCCAATCAAAGGAAAACTACTTAACAAGGACGTTCCACATTATTAAGCAGGCCACAGGTTTCAAGCAATATGGGAAAGAAAAAGGATCTCTCTCTGCTGCCGAAAAGCGTGAAATAGTGCAATACCTTGGACAAGGTATGAAAACATTGGATATTTCAAGAAAACTTAAGCGTGATCATCGTACTGTGAAAAGATTTGTGGCTGATTCAGAGCACAGACGGGTTCGTTCAGATAAAGGCATAATGAGGAAGGTTTCTGCCAGACAAATTAATAGTATTAGGAGAGCAGCTGCTAAAATGCCATTGCAAAGCAGCAAACAGGTATTTGAAGCCGCTGGTGCCTCTGGAGTCCCGCGAACCTCAAGGTGTAGGATCCTCCAGAGGTTTGCAAGTGTGCATAAAGCTATTATCGGCCACCCCTAAACAATGCTCACAAGCAGAAACGGTTGCAGTGGGCTCAGAAATACATGAAGACTAATTTTCAAACTGTGTTGTTTACTGACGAGTGCCGTGCAACCCTGGATGGTCCAGATGGATGGAGTAGTGGATGATTGGTGAATGGCCACCATGTCCAAACAAGGCTACGATGTCAGCAAGGAGGTGGCGGAGTCATGTCTTGAGCTGGAATCATGGGGAGAGAGCTGGTAGGCCCCTTTAGGTTCCCTGACGGTGTGAATATTACCTCTGCAAAGTACGTAGAGTTTATGACTGACCATTTTCTTCCATGGTACAAAAAGAAGAACCGTGCCTTCCGTAGCAAAATTGTCTTCATGCATGACAATGCAACATCTCATGCTGCAAAGAATACCTCTGTGTCATTGGCTGCTATGGGCATAAAAGGAGAGAAACTCATGGTGTGGCCCCCATGTTCCCCTGACCTCAACCCTATTGAGAACCTTTGGAGCATCCTCAAGCAAAATATTTATGAGGGTGGGAGGCAGTTCACATCAAAACAGAAGCTCTGGAAGGCTATTCTGACATCCTGCAAAGATATTCAAGCAGAAACTGTCCAAATACTCACAAATTCAATGGATGCAAGAATTGTGAAGGTGATATCAAAGAAGGGGTCCTATGTTAACATGTAACTTGGCCTGTTCAGTTTTTTTTGATTGAAAGAGCTTTTGATTTCTGTAAATATGACCTCCTGATGCTGCAAATTCAACAAATTACCATTTTAGTTCTTTTTACAACCTTTAAAATGTTTTTGATCTCTGTTGTGCATAATAATTTGAAACAGTGCATTTTGAGTTTTTTACTTCTAAAAAAAAAATCTGTTATCATTAGGAGATTTGTTCAATAAAATTTGCATTATACTCCAACGGTTGATGGCTTGAAGATTATGGTGACTGTCATTTGCATCGACTATTAAGGAAAATCAGCGAAAAATAACATTTGCATAATAATTTGGAATGCGGTGAAGTACTGCCTAACTGTTATTTTTGAAAATGAATGATGTTTTAAAAGTAAATGGTTGCAAGCTATCTAAAAGGTAAAATGTCGTTTTGGCAGGAGAAAGTCACTTTTGTTCTAGGCTATTGCATATTACAGGGGGCCAAACTAGTGCCTCCAGACAGAGTGCCCAACCTTATTATGTTGAAATGTGTAGTTTTGAACCCTGCTATATTACTTTCGCAGAGTCCAAAAAGGAGGGAGTAGTGATGAGACTGATCAGGTACAATTTTATTTTGTTTTGTTTTGAATGAATGAATTTGGTTCTAGGAAATCTAGAAAATGTGTATGAGGCCCCAATGAGTAATCCAGACTAAATGTGTATGAGCATGGCGGGCCTTAGCTATGTTCGACCAGTGCGGTCACACAGGACGCCAGCCGCCACACGGCAAGAGGGGCGCCAGCGGGTGTGTGTATCCCCGCGCCGTTGCAACTACCAGCGGGGATACACACACTAACTGCAGTCGCCTTTCCACCCGGGCGCTTCTTCACTTAGTGGCCGTCGCTACCGCTGTAGCAGCCATAGCGGCTGCTAGCGGTGACATAGGCCATACTTTTGGCCGTTTTAACGGCCTGACGGCCCCCATAGAAGTCAATGGATCAGTTTTTAACAGCTGTCAATACTTGTAACAACCATTAAAAACGGATCTGTGACATGAGGCTTTGCAAGGGAACTACTAGTTCTCTTGCTGGCTATCGGTGTTTGATGACACACACTCACCAATTCACCAATGCAGTGCCGACTTCTCCTGGTCTGGTCACTAGTCTCGTGGGTTCTGCGAAGGCGGCGTGAAGACGTCATCGCCTTCGCAGATCCCGTGAGATTAGCGACCAGACTAGGAGAAGTCGGCACTGCATCAGCGAGTATGTGTCATCGCGTCGCCGCAGATCCCGTGAAGATGAGAGGCCTTACCTGAAGAAGCTAGCGCTGCATCGGTGAGTATGTAGGGCATTCATGTCAGGCTGTGTGGCATCACATACATCGGGGTTGTGCGGCATCCTATACAGGAGGGCTGTGTGGCATCTACAGTGGGGCTGTGTGGCACCTACAGTGAGGCTGTGTGGCATCTACAGTGAGGCTGTGTGCCATCTACAATGAGGCTGTGTGGCATATACAGGGGGTCTGTGTGGCATATACAGGGAGGCTGTGTAGCATCATATACAGGAGGTGTGTGGCATCATATATAGGGAAGCTGTGTGGCATATACAGGGAGGCGGTGTGGCATCATATACAGTGAGTCGGTGTGGCATCATATACAGGGAGGTGTGTGGCATCATATACAGGGAGGTGTGTGTCATCATATACAGGTAGGCTGTGTGGCATCATATACAAGGAGGTGTGTGGCATATACAGGGTGGTGTGTGGCATCATATACAGGGAGGCTGTGTGGCATCATATAAAAGGAGGTGTGTGGCATCATATACAGGGAAGTGTGTGGCATGATATACAGGGAGGCTGTGTGGCATCCTATACAGGGAGGCTGTGTGGCATCATATACAGGGAGGCTGTAAATAGTATCTAGTTGAACATATGACCTTCCTTTGGGTGTTTTTAGGGGGTTGGGACAAAAAAGCCTGACCAATGAAATTCATCAGTTTTTTTAACGACCATGAAAAACTGATGCAAAACGGATGTCAAACGGCCATTAAAAACGGACAGACGGACTGGAAATGGGTGAAAATTTAGAGACACACTGATGCAAAATGGCCATGAAAAACTGACAGTTGATCAGTTTTTAATGGACATTTTTTTTCACTGTCGTGTGAATATAGTCTTACACCATTCACACATGTATTGCGTAAGCCTTGGAATTTAGCTGTCATGACGTCACATCTTCTGGACGTGGCACTTTATCCAGTAATGTTATGAAAGGATGGATTTTAAAAGGTATGTTGAAACTTTTTGTGTGATGAAAGAAGGCAGGTGCGTACGTGATCTTGAGTTGTTGTTGAAGATGTATAAATCTTGAACTGTTGATATGAAAGACATGAGAGAATTTTTGCCAGAAATTTAATTGTTAACCAGAAAAAGTCGTGAGGAGTGATGACCTCCCCCTTTGGAATGCGGTGATGTAGCGCATGGTTGAGAGAAGTTGTAACTCACATGTGAAGTTTTTGAAATGAAAGGATTGTAGCTTGCACAGTGAGAAGAAACTTGCGCTGATCTGTTGTAGTCTGGCATTTGTTATTTAGTTGTTGTGTAAAATTGTTAAGGATCAATAGTTATCCTGTTACCCATTTGCACTGAGATAATGGCTGGGAGGTACTAACTGTCTGTGGGTGACAGAAAAGTTGGATATTTGTGAGTAATATCCTGTATTATTACAAGGGCTTCAATGGATAAGTCCTGATAATGAAGAAACCATAATAAGGAAAGCTTTGAATGTTGTTTTGAATAATCATTGATACACTTTTAGCACACACTGCCAGCTTGTAATACTGTGTGTAAGGGTCCTTAACAACCACCAGTTGTATGCATTGTCAGACTGGCACAAGGTGAGAATCAGTACAGACTGATTTCTAGCACACGTTTGATAATCCAGAATGGACTTTTGATGTAGTATAAAATCAGTCAGTTTGTAATAATATAACATTAAACCGCCGGCTTGAATACCGTTGTAAAATTACATCCTGTATTCAATGAATGACCCTGACACTTACCCCAATTGCCATCTGTGTGATAGTAATATAACTACCTACACAAAGTACAGTGAAAGACATTGGTATTGGCTCACACCCAGGGCCCCTAAAGAAATTATCACCAAAATACATCACTGGCTGTATGAACCAAAAGCTATATCCCCCAGCAGCGAGGGGTTTGTAGATGTTTGAAATGAATGTGACCAACTCCTGATTGATTAAATGGAGGTTCACGAATGTCAATTGTGTTGAAGAATTTGCTCTTGCAATTGTTGATTGGCAGCATTTTGACTGTCCTTGATGTTCAAAACAGTGAGGGATCAGAGGAAAGGATACCCTACTGATAGAATGTCTGGAGGAACAACTTTTGATATCGTATTGGTAAGACAGTCTAGGAGATAGACTGGTCTGAGATATCTGTCAGCAGACGTGGCCAGTTTGCCTGGAGGTGGGGGATTTACCAGAGATCACCTTACTGCTCTCTGACCATGGGGTCAGGGGAAAGTGAGACAAAAATGCGGGACAGCCTTGGGGCATGGGTCCCAGCCATTATTATAGTAGAATGAGCAAAAGGAGCTGAGGCTGTAATTGTAAAGAATGTTAAAGAGTGATGGGAGTTGGATCTTGTGACGCTTGAAGAATGTGAAGACAAAATAACACTCTGTAAAAACAAAATTGTTGAAAAGGCTGGCAGCCGTAAGATTGTTGGTTGCATGTGATAAATAGAGTGGTTTGTGGAAAGTTGAATAAGGGATGGTGGATGGCCAGGAGTTAAACTCTGTTAACTAGGCATAATTTAAAATGACAAAGTAAGTGATTACAGGTGGTTACAAGTAAGTTGATGTGAGAAAGAACAATTTGAATACAGGTGTCAATTTTGATAGGAAAAGTGAAGAAAACAGAGCAGCCAGGTACATTCAGGGCCGGCCTTAGGATATATGGTGCCCCGTGCAAAATTATCTTTCAGGGCCCCAACCCATCATTAAAAAAAATGCCAGATAAAAAAATGATAATGCCCCCCACAGTATAATGCCCTATATAGTGCACCCACACAGTATAATGCCCCTTTAGTGCCCCCCATACAGTATAATGATAATATAATATATTACAAACCCTTAAAGGACACAGTATTTTGTCCTCTAATTGTGCCCACACAGTATTATACCCCCTAAGTGCCACACACAGTATATTGCACCCTGTAGTACCCCTACACATATTTATGAGGGTGGGAGGCAGTTCACATCAAAACAGAAGCTCTGGGAGGTTATTCTAACATCCTGCAAAGATATTCAAGCAGAAACTGTCCAAATACTCACAAATTCAATGGATGCAAGAATTGTGAAGGTGATATCAAAGAAGGGGTCCTATGTTAACGTGTAACTTGGCCTGTTCAGTTTTTTTTTTATTGAAAGAGCTTTTGATTTCTGTAAATATGACCTCCTGATGCTGCAAATTCAACAAATTACCATTTTAGTTCTTTTTAAAATGTTTTTGATCTCTGTTGTGCATAATAATTTGAAACAGTGAATTTTGAGTTTTTTACTTCTAAAAAAAAAATCTGTTATCATTAGGAGATTTGTTCAATAAAATTTGCATTATACTCCAACGGTTGATGGCTTGAAGATTATGGTGACTGTCATTTGCATCGACTATTAAGGAAAATAAGCGAAAAATAACATTTGCATAATAATTTGGAATGCGGTGAAGTACTGCCTAACTGTTATTTTTGAAAATGAATGATGTTTTAAAAGTAAATGGTTGCAAGCTATCTAAAAGGTAAAATGTCGTTTTGGCAGGAGAAAGTCACTTTTGTTCTAGGCTATTGCATATTACAGGGGAACAAACTAGTGCCTCCAGACAGAGTGCCCAACCTTATTATGTTGAAATGAGTAGTTTTGAACCCTGCTATATTACTTTTGCAGAGTCCAAAAAGGAGGGAGTAGTGATGAGACTGATCAGGTACAATTTTATTTTGTTTTGTTTTGAATGAATGAATTTGGTTCTAGGAAATCTAGAAAATGTGTATGAGGCCCCAATGAGTAATCCAGACTAAATGTGTATGAGCATGGCCGGCCTTAGCTATGTTCGACCAGTGCGGTCGCACAGGACGCCAGCCGCCACACGGCAAGAGGGGCGCCAGCGGGTGTGTGTATCCCCGCGCCGTTGCAACTACCAGCGGGGATACACACACTAACTGCAGTCGCCTTTCCACCCGGGCGCTTCTTCACTTAGTGGCTGTCGCTACCGCTGTAGCAGCCATAGCGGCTGCTAGCGGTGACATCGGACACGAGGGCAGTGGCGCCGCTAGCAGCCGCTTCGCCTGCTATAGCGGTAGCGACGGCACTATAGCAGAGCAGGGAGATATCTCCCTGCTCTGCTGTCTACTAGCGCCACTGTAGCTCCCTGAAGGAGCGGAATCCCTGTGTGGCCGGGGTTTCCGCTCCTGGAGCGCTGCTTGATGTTTCTGTCCATATATGGACAGTGACATCAGGGGAAACTCCTGAAGCGGAATCCCCGGTTACAGCATTGCAGACTCTATGACCAGGGATTCCACTTCAGGAGAAGTCAATGACGTCATGGACACAGACGACAGTAGCTTCTCCTGGAGTGGAGTCGACGGTCATAGCGTCTGCAACGCTGTGGACGGGGATTCCGCCTCAGGAGTTTTTCCTTATGTCACTGTCCATATATGGACAGAGGCATCAAGCAGCGCTCCTGGAATGGAATCCCCGGCCACACGGGGATTCCGCTCCTTCAGGGAGCTACAGTGGCGCTATCTTTACTGGAAGGGGGGGGGGGTTGCTATCTACAGGGGGGGCTGTGTGGCACTACCTACAAAGGACAACTTTGCAGGAGCACACAAAATACCCAGCTTTCCCGGGTATCAAAAAAAAGTGTGGAAATAAACTAAGATATAACATTTATTTAATCTAGCTAAAAGGATTAATCCTTTACTCCGACTAAATAAAGGTTATATCTTAGTTTATTTCCACACATTTATTTGATACCTGGGAAAGTTGGGTATTTTGTGTGCTCCTGCACAGTTGTCCTTTTTTGAATTTCTATTGCCCGCCAGCTATCCGGGTCATTTCGTAGTCCTTGCACTACCTACAAGGGGGCTGTGGACAGTGTGGCACTACCTACCAGGGGGCTGTGGGCTGTGTGGCACTACCAACCAGGGGGCTGTGGGCTGTGTGGCACTACCAACCAGGGGGCTGTGTGGCACTACAACCAGGGGGCTGTGGGCTGTGTGGCACTACAAACCAGGGGGCTGTGTGGCACTACCTACCAGGGGGGTGTGTGGCTCTACCAATGAGGGGGCTGGGGGCTGTGTGACACTACCAACCAGGGGGCAGTGGGCTCTGTGACACTACCACACTACCAACCAGGGGGCTGTGGGCAGTGTGGCACTACCAACCAGGGGGCTGTGTGGCACTACCAACCAGGGGGCTGTGTGGCACTACCAACCAGGGGGCTGTGGGGCACTACCAACCAGGCGGCTGTGGGGCACTACCAACCAGGGGGCTGTGTGGCAGTCCCTACCAGGGGCTGTGGGCTGTGTGGCACTCCCTACCAGGGGTCTTTGCAACACTTCCTACCAGGGGGCTGTGCGGCCCTCCCTACCAGTGGTCTTTACGACACTTCCTACCAGGGGGCTGTGCGGCACTCCCTACAGGGGGCTGTGTGGCCCTCCATACAGGGAGCTGTGTGGCCCTCCCTACAGGGGGCTGTGTGGCACACTCTACAGGGGGCTGTGTGGCGCTATCTACAAGGGGGCTTTGTGGCGCTACCTACAAGGGGGCTGTGTGGCGCTACCTACAAGGGGGCTTTCTGGCGCTACCCACAAGGGGCCTGTGTGGTGCTATCTACAAGGGTCTATGTGGCGCTACCCACAAGGGGCTGTGTGGCGCTACCTACAAGGGGGCTGTGTGGCGCTACCTACAATGGGCTGTGTGGTGCTACCCACAAGTGGCTGTGTGGCACTAACTACAAGGGGCTGTGTGGCGCTACCTACAAGGGGCTGTGTGGTGCTACCTACAGGGGGAATCTGTGAGTGGGGGACAGATGGTTATTTTACTGTGAGTGGTGGGCTGACGGTCATTTTGCTGTAAGTGGGGGGTTGATGGTAATTTTACTGTGAGTGGGGGGCTGATGGTCTTCAAGTGGTTTCCACCTCGAACCTCCAATTGAAATTAATAGGAGGCAGAAAATACCTGTGGCGCCCGTTTGGGGCTATTTTTTCCTGCGTCTTTTGCATTCGCTTCAACAGTTTAAGAAAAAACACAAAAAAAAGGTCACACAACGCTGTCAGTTGCTGAAGGAATTTTGAGGCAGATTTTTTTTGCCTTACAAAAAATGTGTGTGAACATACCCTACGAGTGTAGTGCTTGTTCTTAGCCGTTTTCGGTCTTTCTCAAAACAATTTTTGGTAGGGGGGCCCTGCGGAAATTTTGTTTTTCCAGTGCTGTCTCGAGTCTCAGAAGGTTGGGAAACTCTGTTCTAGGCTACAGGGTCCCGTCATGGAGCAGCTCAGTTCGTCATGGGAACGGGGCCTAGGTGAGTACAACTTTTGTTTTTGTTTGGGGGCACTGTCTACAAGGGGGAGGTGCGGGGACTGTATGGCACGATCTACAAGGGGGAGGTTGGGGACTATATGGCACTGTCTACAAGAGGGAGATGGGGGGCTTTATGGCACGATCTCCAAAAAGGAGGTGGGGAATTATGGCACTGTCTACAGGGAGGCTGTATGGCAAAATCTACAGGGGGCACTATACTGTGTAGGGGCCACTAAGCGGACATTATAATGTGTAGGGGTACTGCAGATGGCATAATACTGTGGGCACAATTAGAGGACAAAATACTGTGTCCTTGAAGGGGTTGTAATATATTATATTATTAAATATTATTATTATACTCTATGGGGGCACTAAAGGGGCATTATAATTTTTTTATGGGGCATTTTTTTTTTTAATGATGTGGTGGGGCCCCGAAAGATCATTTCGCACAGGGCGCCATCTATCGTAGGGCAGGCCCTGTGTATAAGAGTAACTCCGATCCTTCTAGAACAGTAAATATGGCACTGGGTATGCTGTGCTGTAGTCTCTACCCAATATGAAGTATTGTGTAGGAGACCATCCCCCTCCAACAAATCTGCACAGGAGGCCGAGGTGACATCACTCACAAAATTGTCTGAATATTGTTAATGTTATGCCAGATTTTAGTAAAATAATTTGTTTGTTTTTGTATTAATCAGGTATGAACCGAACCTAATGGGGGTGGGATTTACAAGTGTTTTGGATTATCAGATGAATGTGGAAACATAAAACTCCACCCTTTTGAAATAGTTTATCTATATGCGACATGGTTTTCCAATGTAAATTTGTAATGTAGAAATACTGCATCATATACAGTATGTAACAGACATGATACAATGCACGAGGTAAATTATCCAGAAACCACTTTCACCTTCTTGTTCATCTCAAGAAGCGGAGCTGGAGGTTCTCACTGAGGCTTGTAACATGGAAAAACGGTAGAGGGCCGACATTTACACTGACTCTAGGCACGATTTTGGCATCGCCCACAATTATGGGCCCATTGGTAGTAGGACCTTTGTTGGATCATCGGATAAGCCAATTGAGAGAGCAAGAGAAGACAGACCTGACAACAAGAGTATGTGCAGCCAGGTAACAGAAAATTGGCTTGTCCCAGGATTCAACAATGCCACCACTAGGTTCTTAGCAGCCTGCATGATGTGCGCACGGCATGACATAGGTAAAACAGCAATGGTACCAATGAAAAGTGCACCCCGACCTGATTATACGTTCCAGCGGCTGCAGAACATACAACTACGCGAGGTAGGTGTGTATGAAAAGGTGCTTGTATGTGTAGACCTGTTCTCAGGGTGGCCTAAAGCCCGGCCTGTATCTTCCCCACTGCAGAAGTTGTGTGTAGTGACAAGGTAATAGTTTTTATCCCAAGCATTGAACTGGTGTTTGTACAATGATAAGATATCATCAGTTCTCCAGATGTTATTCCAAAGTTAGTTTGTTTAATAACGGTATTCAAGAAGTGTTGTGAGAATATGAAATACTGAGGTTAAGTTTTATGTAAAATTCTAGACCAGTGTGCCTTAGCATTGGACTTTTAGAGGCATGCGTCAGATAAAAGGTACAGCAGCGGAATATTCCCATTGAAAACATTTTTTTGTAGTGAAAGGAAAATTTTAGTGCAGAAATTCTGTGCAGTATATATATATATATATATATATATATATATATATATATATATATATATATATATATATATCTGCTCAATGTGAATTTTTAATGTAAAGATGTTATTTGTTAATGTTTTTCTTCAACTGAATTATCTGATTAAGATAAATTAATGATTATGCGATGAAAAAGAGTGTTTTCCACAGGAAGTGTCCAAGTGGGAGCGAAAGGCGTGAAAACCAGATTCTAACAGAATGTGGACGGATAAGAAAGGTACACCGGTAGCATCCAAGGCACTTTTGATGGCACTTGCATTGATGGTATATGACTTCACATATGCCCCAAGACTGCAAGGTTCAATTTGGTAAGATGTAATTGGTATGTCTCAGGTTTTACAGCTGTTGCTGCTAAATTCTGTTAGAGCTGTTTGATTTGCCTACAGAACAGTCCTGGCAGACCGGTGCCAACATTATCATACTTGCCTCCCACAAAGAGACGAGACCTTGAGAGGCCGTCCCAGGTAATACAAGTTGTTTTTAGATTCCTAAGATATTAGGTATACACTACCGTTCAAACGTTTAGGGTCACTTAGAAATTTCCTTATTTTTTAAAGAAAAGCACAGTTTTTTTCAATGAAGATAACATTAAATTAATCAGAAATACACTCTATACATTGTTAATGTGCTAAATGACTATTCTAGCTGCAAACATCTGGTTTTTAATGCAATATCTACATAGGTGTATAGAGGCACATTTCCAGCAACCATCACTCCAGTATTCTAATGGTACATTGTGTCTGCTAACTGTGTTAGAAGGCTAATGGATGATTAGAAAACACCTGAAAACCCTTGTGCAATTATGTTAGCACCGCTGTAAACAGTTTTGCTGTTTAGAGGAGCTATAAAACTGACCTTCCTTTGAGCTAGTTGAGAATCTGGAGCATTACATTTGTGGGTACGATTAAACTCTCAAAATGGCTAGAAAAAGAGAGCTTTCATGTGAAACTCGACAGTCTATTCTTGTTCTTAGAAATGAAGGCTATTCCATGCGAGAAATTGCCAAAAAACTGAAGATTTCCTACAACGGTGTGTACTACTCCCTTCAGAGGACAGCACAAACAGGCTCTAACCAGAGTAGAAAGAGAAGTGGGAGGCACAACTGAGCAACAAGACAAGTACATTAGAGTCTCTAGTTTGAGAAATAGACGCCTCACAGGTCCTAAACTGGCAGCTTCATTAAATAGTACCCGCAAAACGCCAGTGTCAACGTCTACAGTGAAGAGGCGACTCCGGGATGCTAGCCTTCAGGGCAGAGTGGCAAAGAAAAAGCCATATCTGAGACTGGCTAATAAAAGGAAAAGATTAATATGGACAAAAGCACACAGACATTGGACAGAGAGTAAGATTGGAAAAAAGTGTTATGGACAGACGAATCGAAGTTTGAGGTGTTTGGATCACACAGAAGAACATTTGTGAGACGCAGAATAACTGAAAAGATGCTGGAAAAGTGCCTGACGCCATATGTCAAGCATGGTGGAGGTAATATGATGGTCTGGGGTTGCTTTGGTGCTGGTAAAGTGGGAGATTTGTACAAGATAAAAGGGATTTTGAATAAGGAAGGCTATCACTGCATTTTGCAACGCCATGCCATACCTTGTGGACAGCGCTTGATTGGAGCCAATTTCATCCTACAACAGGACAATGACCCAAAGCACACCTCCAAATTATGCAAGAACTATTTAGGGAAGAAGCAGGCAGCTGGTATTCTATCTGTAATGGAGTGGCCAGCGCAGTCAACAGATCTCAACCCCATAGAGCTGTTGTGGGAGCAGCTTGACCGTATGGTACGCAAGAAGTGCCCATCAAGCCAATCCAACTTGTGGGAGTGGCTTCGGGAAGCATGGGGTGAAATTTCACCCGATTATCTCAGCAAATTATTTCTAACCTTGTCAATGTCTTGACTATATTTTCTAGTCATTTTGCAACTCATTTGATGAATATAAGTGTGAGTTTTCATGGAAAACACAAAATTGTCTGGGTGACCCCAAACTTTTGAACGGTAGTGTATGTATAAGGGTGTTAATTTGAATCTCAGCATAGGTAAGAAAAAAATGCCTTGAGACACTTGTCAGATAAATATGTGATATCTGTGTAGATTTTTGTTGTTAGGAGCTGTTACAGGTAATCCGCTCAGATCAAGGTATAATTTCTGCTGAAAAGTGTTACACCAAGTGCAAATAAAATGTATTCAGTAACTACACATTTTCTAGGTGCCCTGTCCATTGGGACAGGGAAGTTTTTCTTATATAAAGGTGTTTGTTTGATTTAATTTAAGGGCCTGACATTGTTATTGTATGTACTTAGAACAACTTTTATATTATGCAGATGTTATCACTAGATGAGCATTTATTTTTAATAATTGACAAATGTTGGATCCACAGCAAGTGCCAGTTAACATGATGAACTCCATCACTGAGATGCGGCAGGCGCAGCCTGAGCCAATGCAACGCGTTTGTCATGAACTGACTGCAAGTCACAATTATAAGCAGCCGTGCAGACAAGCATCTTCCGGAGGAAGAGGACAGATGGGAAGGGTTTGTGGTAGTCACAATAAAACTCCACTACTCCGTCTATGTGGGAACTCACCCCAGGCTCACAGTATGAGGTACTGTGTACAGCCCGCTGATTTAGATAAGACATCAGCAAAGGTGAAAGTAAAGCAAAGACCAAAAATCTGAGTGAGCCCGTCAGCAGCATCCAAGTGTAAGTGACCAGGAAGAGGGTAATAATAAATCCCCTACTGGACACCACCGTACAGTTTAACATCGTAATTGTGTGTGTTACTCTAAGGGTGACAGTCAGTGAAGAACAGAAGACAGAAGAAGATGAAAATGTACAGGATTTTTCAATGCACTGGTGGGACCCTATACCCAAATCTGAGATTGGTGATGGCATTATATTATTAGTTGTGGCCCTATTAATATATTGTTTGAGATTTATAATCATAATCTATAATTTCTGTAATTTAATATGAGAAAAAGGGGGGTTTGTGAAGGATGGTCCATTTGCTTATATTATCTGTATTAAATTACATTATGAATTATCAAGCAGGATGCCGAATTACAAAGATATGTATTCTCCATTATTTTAATGACCTTTGCTCTACATAGTTCTGCTCGAGTCTCGAAGAAATGTGTTATCTCTATGTGTTCATCGTGTGGTCTTCATGCATTCACGCCTAGTGGGTTGGCAGAACGCCCAGACATAAAGTGTAATTATTTGTCGTTATTGCAACAAACTCCCTTATTGGAAAGAACATTTAACACCACTCTATTATATGCTTGTTTCCAGGTGTTACCTGATGTCAGCATTTTAATAAAGAATTATAATAATGCATTTGAAATATTCTTATTGTAGGCTATTGGCTGAATAAGCGTTATTGTCACATTGCCTCTGATTGGTTAACCTCAAGCCTACACCCCTTTTGAATGATATTAATGTATGTGAGTTTGGCAATAAACCCCAAGAGGAGTATTTTGAGCAAACCAGCAGCGTCTGTGTGTTATTTTTCCTCTCTGACATATATCGGTATGAAATCTCCTGATTAGGATGCTGGATAAAGTTTCTGGTGTGAGTGTTTGTTGGAACACTCGTCTAAATTTCAGTCTAATATATTTTGAGCCATTGACTTCCACAACAGTATCTTATGGGGAAAAAAAGTCTTACAATAAAAGTACTGTAATGTAAAGCTACCTATTTATTAGGTGATGATTGCCATTGGCTATGATAGGTTATTGTCCATTATTTATTTGTTCACAGTCCGCGTTCCTTCCCCCAGTGCTGCAGCTCTCTGAATATTGCTACACTGTTTACATTTCCTGTATAATTAGCAAACCACCCCTTTGAAAGAACCTTTGATTTCAATTGTGGTTACCTGTACGAAGGTTAATCGTACTAAGGTTGTTTAACATAGAATATTGTTATTATTATAATTCACAAGTTCTAGGGCACCATGTAGACAGTTTATTGAAATCAAAGGGTTCTAATTCTGAGTAACCTTTTGACAGGTTAAATATATTCAAGGTCGTTGAAATTAGCCTACTTTTTAAGCATTTGTGAGGTTTTATATTCACTAATTAGGGGTGAATATACCATATGTTCAACCTGTGCAGATGCATAGTGGGCCAGTAGGTACATGGCCCTCTGTTACCTTAAAGGCTATGTAAACCTTTAGGCTATGTTCACACGGGGTCTTTTGCCGAGTTTTTTGACGCGGAAACCGCGTCGCAAAACTCGGCAGAAACGGCCCGAGAACGCCTCCCATTGATTTCAATGGGAGGCGTCGGCGTCTTTTTCCCGCGAGCAGTAAAACTGCCTCGCGGGAAAAAGAAGCGACATGCCCTATCTTCGGGCGCTTCCGCCTCCGACCTCCCATTGACTTCAATGGGAGGCAGGAGAAAGCGTGTTTTATGCCCGCGGCGCTCAATGGCCGCGGGCGAAAAACGGCGCGATAATTGCTATTCACACGGAGTATTTTGGGGGAGGAATATCTGCCTCAAAATTCCGTTTGGAGCTTTGAGGCAGATATTCCTCCCCCAAAATACTCCGTGTGAACTTAGCCTTAAGGGTTTTTTTATTTTATTTATTTTTTAAATAAATAGATTAGTTAGTGTGATTAGCGTAACTTTGTAAATATTTTTTATTAAAAATTCCTTTTACTTTTGGAGATACAGCTGTTCTGTATTCTCTATACAGAGCAGCTATATTGTTCGCTATTCACTAAATCCATCAGTCCCATAGACCTGACGGGTTCAGTGTCGGCAGGATCCACCTGTAATCAATCACATCTAAATTCATAACTTAGATGTGATAGATTAAATGTGGACATGCCAACACTGAACTCGTCACGTCCGCGGGACTGACGGATCCAGTGAATAGCGAACAATACAGCTGCTCTGTATAGAGAATACAGAATAGCTGTATCTCCAAAAGTAAAAGGAATATTTTATAAAAACTGTTTACAAAGTTACACTAATCACACTGACTAATCTATTTATTATAAAAAATAAATTAAAAAAGCCTCAAAGGTTTACATAGCCTTCAAAAGCAGCGCCCTACTATCTAATAGATTGCATGTATGTGACTGAGATAATAAATTATATTACTGTTGGATTGTTAGAGAGACATAAGGGATGCTCTGTGAAAAACTATTGTAGAGTACTGTTCTTGCGTGGGGGTCTTCTGCCGTCTGTGCCCCTGTCATCAGGAGTACATTTTAGTGTTTAGCATAAAATTTATATAAAACAGGGAGGGTCCCTAAGGCTACATTCACACGAGTGTATTAGATTCACGCGTGTGAAAAAACGTGCGTGAATCTGGTCCGTTATACAACAGTATGCTTTGCGAGTGGCATGCGTTATTCACGCACTCGCAAAGAACATCTTTCTTTTTTAATTATTCTTTTCAATTAAATTGAGGCGCAAATCACGCACGACACTCGGATGTGCATCCGTGTGTGGTGCGTGGTTTTCATGCATCCATTGACTTCAATGGGCACGTAGGTGAGTGATAACGCACCAATAGAGGACATGCATCTGACACTTGCTGCATGAAAACTCCTGCATGTGTGAACAGCCCCATTGAAATCAATGGATCCGTGTTCTGCTGCGTGATTTCCATGCGCAGCACACGGGCGTTATTCACGTTCGTCTGAATGAGCCCTAAGGCTCTAATCACACGACAGGGTCAGAGTATCGGCCAATAAAAACTTCCATTTTGCATCTGTTCTGTTTCCGTTCCGGTCTGTGTTTCCGTTTTTAACAGCCAATTTTGACCCGTTTTGCATCAGGTTTTTTCGCTACTCATTTTAAAAAAGGATGAATATCATTTGTCAGTTTTTTTTTTGCCACACACTTCCCTCTGTAGATAATGCCACATAGCCCCTGTCGATAATGCCACACACTGTCCACTGTAGATCAGGCCACATAGCCCCTGTAGATATTGCCATAGCCCCCTGTAGATATTGCCATAGCCCCCTGTAGATATTGCCATAGCCCCCTGTAGATAATGCCACACAGCCCTCTGTAGATACTGCCAGAAACCCCCTGTAGATAATGCCACACACTGCCCTCTGCAGATGATGCCACACAGCCCCCCTGTAGACACTGCCACTCAGCCCCCCTCTAGGTAGTGCCACACAGCCCCCTTGTACGTACCACACAGCCCTTACAACGGTTATCACCGGTTATCTTGTGGATCCTCTGTATCGTCTGGGAGATGGTGCTTGTAACCTAGGGCAATGCTTGGCACAGCGTGTTTAGAGGCAGTTGAAGTGTAGGCCAGAAGTCAGGATATGCAGCAGACGTCGTAACGGGTATGGATAGCAATATGTCAAGGCAGGCGGCAGGCAAGGATAGTACAAGTACAGGCAGAGGTCAAAACAGGAAATCCAGACAAAGGCAGAAGGCAAGGTAACAGGGAAACTGGGATCAGGGAAGCTCACGGGGATAACTTGGTTGAACATGCAAGGATCTGAGGGAGGAGGATCCTTAAATAGGAAGTCTTGGAGTTTTGGCACACGCTGGCCCTTTAAGAGGGGAAGAGCGCGCACACGCCTTCTAGCGGCTACAGCCGCACATCAAAGATAACGGCCGCGGAGGGAGGTGAGAGATGCACTTACCTGATGCTGCCCAGAGCCTGCAGAGCATCCAGATCGGGTAAGTGGAGCTCGGGACGAGCATGAGGGAATAGAGGGCGCAGGAACCAGAGCCCAGAGCAGAGACCGTGGAAGAAGCGGGGAACGGCCCCCTTGTACATATCACCCCCACAGATGACCCCCCTGTAGATGGCACCCCCCCCTTGCTGTAGATCGCATCACTGTAGCGCCACCATATATGGACTGTGACATCTTGGAATTCTCCTGGAGTGGCCCCTTTCTCCTGAAGAGGAATCCCCGGCCACAGCGGCTCGACGGGTGGTGATTCTGCTCCAGGATAAGTCCCAGACTTCACTGTCCATATATGGACAGTGACTTCTCCTGGAGCGGAATAACCATCCACAGCTATGTCAGGGAAGGCTGTGACAGGGGATTCCGCTTCAGGAGAAGTCCCTGACGTCACTGTCCATATATGGACAGTATGAAAACTGTCCCATACTGAAAACATGATTACAGTACACGATTGTCCCGCAGCGAGGCAGTGACACCTAGCGTCATAGATAACTATGATGCTAGGAGCCCGGCTTCCTGCAGTGTGTTCGGTCTGGGAAATACGGCCGACGTATGGAGCGTATATCACGGACCAAACACTCTCGTGTGTGAGGCTCCTGAGGGTACGTACACACACAGCATAAACACTGTAGATTTTTCGGTCCGGATTTACCGTGCGGAATAACTGACGCGAATACACTGCAGAATTTCTGGACGGAAACTTTGCAGTGTTTACACAGTGTATGGACGTACCCTTACACTGCATTTAGACTTCCTTTACATTTGTTTGCATTACCCCTATTGAAAAAGAGACTGTTTGCAACTGCAAATATTATAATTTACAAACCAAAATAAAAACAGAACACCCCTGAGGCTATGTTCACACGGAGTATTTTGGGGGAGGAATATCTGCCTCAAAATTCCGTTTGGAACTTTGAGGCAGATATTCCTCTCCCTGCACGCCGATTTTCGCGGCGATTATCGCACAGTCTTTTGCCCGCGGCCATTGAGCGCCGCGGGCATAAAACAGCGAGAAATAACCTTTCTCCTGCCTCCCATTGAAGTCAATGGGAGGTCAAAGGCGGAAGCGCCCGAAGATAGGGCATGTCGCTTCTTTTTCCCGCGAGGCAGTTTTACTGCTCACGGGAAAAAGACGCCGACGCCTCTCATTGAAATCAATGGGAGGCGTTCTCGGGCCGTTTTTGCCGAGTTTTGCGACGCAGTTTCCGCGTCAAAAAACTCGGCAAAATACCCCGTGTGAACATAGCCTGAAGGATGAAGCTGGTGCCAGTCACAATATTTATTCTCAAAAATTCTCCAAAGTTATGTCACTAGAACGCTCACTGCTATAAATAAAAGCTACCTGGAAATTCTTGATTACTGCAAGTGTCAAAAATATTTTTAACCCCTTAAGGACGCAGCCTAGTTTGGGCCTTAAGGCTCAGAGCCCATTTTTCAAATCTGACATATTTCACTTTATGTGGTAATAACGTCGGAATGCTTAAACCTATCCAAGCGATTCTGAGATTGTTTTCTCGTGACACTTTGGGCTTCATGTTCGTGGTAAAATTTGGTCGATATATTCAGTCTTTATTTGTGAAAAATTGCAAAATTTAGAGAAAATTTACAAAAAATAGCATTTTTCAGAATTTAAATGCATCTGCTTGAAAAACAGACGGTTATACCACCCAAAATAGTTACTAGTTCACATTTCCCATATGTCTACTTTTGATTGGCATCGTTTTTTGAACATTCTTTTATTTTTCTTGGACGTTACAAGGCTTAGAACATAAACAGCAATTTCTCATATTCTTAAGAAAATTTCAAAAGCCTTTTTTTGAAGGTGCCAGTTCAGTTCTGAAGTGGATTTGAGGGGACTATGTGTTAGAAACCCCCATAAAACACCCCATTTTAAAAACTAGACCCCTCAAAGTATTCAAAACAGCATATAGAAAGTTTTTTAACCCTTCAGGCATTTCACAGGAATTAAAGCAAAGTGGAAATTAAATTTGCAAATTTCATTTTTTCTGCTGAATTTCAATTTTATTCAATTTTTTTTTAGTAACAGAGAAGGTTTTACCAGAGAAACACTACTAAATATGTATTGTCCAGATTCTGCAGTTTTTAGAAATGTCCCACATGTGGCCCTACTGCGCTCGTGGACTAAAACACAAGCCCTAGAAGCAAAGAAGCACCTAGTGCATTTTGAGGCCTCTTTTTTATTAGAATATATTTTAGGCAGCATGCCAGGTTTGAAGAGGCGTTGAGGTATCAAAACAATGGAAACCCACCAGAAGTGACCCCATTTTGGAAATTACACCCCTCAAGGAATTCATTTATGGTTTTTGTTATCATTTTGACCGCACAGTTTTTTCACAGCACCTATTTGAATTGGGCTGTGAAATGAAAAAAATGATATTTTTTCCAATAAAATGTCATTTTTGATCAAATTTTCTTATTTTCACAGGGAACAACATACCCCATTTTGTTGCCCAATTTGTCCTTAGTGCGGCAATACCCCATTTGTGGTGATAAACTGCCGTTTGGGCCCATGGGAGGGCTCAGAAGGAAAGGAGCGCTATGTGTTTGTTGGAGTCCAGATTTTGCTGGATTGGTTTTCGGGTGCCATGTCGCATTTGCAGAGCCCCAGAGGTATCAAAGCAATGGAAACCCACCAGAAGTGACCCCATTTTGGAAACTACACCCCTCAAGGAATTCATTTATGGTTTTTGTTATCATTTTGACCGCACAGGTTTTTCACAGCACCTATTTGAATTGGGCTGTGAAATGAAAAAAATTATATTTTTTCCAATAAGATGTCATTTTTGATCAAAATTTCTTATTTTCACAGGGAACAACATAACCCATTTTGTTGCCCAATTTGTCCTTAGTGCGGCAATACCCCATTTGTGGTGATAAACTGCCGTTTGGGCCCATGGGAGGGCTCAGACGGAAAGGAGCGCTATGTGTTTGTTGGAGTCCAGATTTTGCTGGATTGGTTTTCGGGTGCCATGTTGCATTTGCAGAGCCCCAGAGGTATCAAAGCAATGGAAACCCACCAGAAGTGACCCCATTTTGGAAACTACACCCCTCAAGGAATTCATTTATGGTTTTTGTTATCATTTTGACCGCACAGTTTTTTCACAGCACCTATTTGAATTGGGCTGTGAAATGAAAAAAATTATATTTTTTCCAATAAGATGTCATTTTTGATCAAAATTTCTTATTTTCACAAGGAACAACATACCCCATTTTGTTGCCCAATTTGTCCTTAGTGCGGCAATACCCCATTTGTGGTGATAAACTGCCCTTTGGGCCCATGGGAGGGCTCAGAAGGAAAGGACCACCATTTGGCCTACTGGAGCTTTTCTGGTGCTAAGTCATGTGTGCAGAAGCCCCTGAGGTACCAGTACAGTTGAAACCCCCGAGAAGTGACCCCATTTTAAAAACTACACCCCTTAAGACATTCATCTAGAGGTGTAGTGAGCATTTTGACCCCACAGGTACTGTGTAAAAGATAATGCGCAGCAGATGGTGCAGTGTGAGATTTGCAATTTTATATATGTATATGCCATTTCAGTGTCCAATATAGTGTGCCCAGCATGCGCCACCGGAGATATACACCCCTTAAATTGTAATGTGGGTTCTCCTGGGTACGACAATACCCTACATGTGGCTGTTATCAGCTGCCTGGGCATACGGCAGGGCTCAGAAGGGAAAGATGAGGGGGGTAAGCTGTGCGGAGTGCATCAGGGTAAATTGAAAATCAAGGGATGTATGATACATTTTAAAACAATCTTTTATACAGAGCCCTGGTTTTTCGGGACACGTGTCACATTGGTATATTGTGTTCTTCCTTATCCCCCTCTTATAGCAGACTCTGCACCTCTTTTGACTCTTTCCCTTTCCACCGGTTTGGGGACCTTCTCCTGGAAAGTGTTGCCCTGGTACGATGCGCCCCCCCTTCCTGGTCCCTAAAGATTAGATCTTGAAATTCCAGGAAAGTTCCCCTCTGGCCTGCACATCGACGTAGCACATACGCATTGTACAAAGCCATCTGTATGATGTGCCCGGCCAGCTTCTTATACCTCACCGCATGGCGCTGTAGGGCTTCAGGACTTGATTTGACAAGTCCATCCCTCCCATGTACCTATTGTAGTCCAGGATGCAGTCTGGTTTGGGGGTGGCCTTTCCTTCATATATCCTAAATCTGTAGGTATACCCTGATGCACTCTCGCAGCTTATACATCTTCACGCCATACCTTGCCCTCTTACCTGGCAGGTACTGGCGGAATTGAACCCTCCCTTTAAAATGTACCAGGGACTCATCAATAGAAAAACACTTCTCGGGGGTGTATGCTTGGGAAAACCGGGCACTGGAACGGTCTAATAGGGGTCTCCGTTTATACAAACGGTCAAAACTGGGGTCATCTCGGAGTGGGCACGGCTCATTATCAGTATAATGTAAGAAGCGAAGTATTGCCTCATTTATTTATTTTTTTAGGTTCCAGTTAATTTCTGAAGTTGCTTTGAGGGGCCCATATATTAGAAACCCCTATCAAACACCCCATTTTAGAAACTAGACCCCTCAAAGTATTCACAACAGCATTTAGAAAGTTTATGAACCCTTTAGGTGTTTCACAGAAATTTAGAGCAAAGTAGAGGTGACATTTACTCTTTTTATACCATTTTTTTTATAACACAAAAGGATTTATCAGAGAAACGCAACTCAATACTTATTGCCCAGATTCTGCAGTTTAGAGAAATATCCCACATGTGGCCCTCGGGCGGTAATGGACTGAAGCACCGGCCTCCGAAGCAAAGGAGCACCTAGCGGATTTTGAGCCCTCTTTTTTATTAGGCACCATGTCCGGTTTGAAGAGGTCTTGTGGTGCCAAAACATTGGAAACCCCCCAAAAGTGACCCCAATTTGGAAACTAGACCCCTTGAGGAATCCATTGTAGTTTTCATGGGGTGCATGCGGCTTTTTGATCAGTTTTTATTCCATTTTTAGGTGGCGTGGTGACTAATAAACAGCAATTCTACTATTGTTTTTGTATACTTTTTTTTTTACAGCGTTCACCGTGCGCTAGAAAAGACATATTCACTTTATTCTGTGGGGCGATACGATCACGGCGATACCAGATGTTTATAGTTTTTTTTTATGTCTTATGGCGTTTGCACAATAAAATACGTTTTGTAAACAATCATTCACTTTTTGTGTTACCTTATTCTAAGAGCCATAACGTTTTTATTTTTCAATCAATAAAGCCGTGCGAGGACTTATTTTTTGCGTAACGAACTGTATTTTCCATCAGTACCATTTTTAGGTACATGCGACTTTTTGATCTCTTTTTATTCCATTTTTTGGGAGGTGAAGTGACCAAACAATTGTGATTGTGGTACGGTTTATTAATATTTTTTTTTACGGCGTTCACCGTGCGGGATAAATAACGAAATAATTTTGTAGTTCAGGCCGTTACGGACGCGGCGATACCAATTATGTATAGTTTATTTGTTTGTTTATATATTTTTATTAATAATAAAGGCCTGATAAGGGAAAAAGTGGGACTTTTACTTTTATTACTTTTAAAACTTTTATTTTCTTATTTTTACACATCTTTTTTTAACTTTTTTTTTACTTTATTACTTTGTCCCATTAGGGGACTTGAGGGCAGGAGGCCCTGATCGCTATTCTAATACACTGCACTACATGCGTAGTGCAGTGTATTAGAACTGTCAGCTACTCACTGACAGCAAGCATAGTGGGTCCTGACGTTGTCAGGACCCACTAGGCTTCCGTCTATGGCATAGCCGGACGCCATTGTTTGGTGTCCGGTTGCCATAGTCACCATCGCCGGCCGCTATCGCGTAGCAGGCCGGCGATGGCAGCTTAACCCCTAAAAAGCCGCGATCTCTATAGAACGCGGCTTTTAAGGGGTTAATCAGCGGGGACACAGCGATCGGTCCCCGCTGTAGGAGCTGTGACAGCTGCTGAACAAGACAGCAGCGTCACAGCTCCTGTATGTGTCGGGAGGACGGCCGAAACGGCCGTTACTCCCGAGACGTACTATTACGGCATGGAGCGCGAACGATACAGCTGCCATGACGTAATAGTACGTCAAGGAGCGGGAAGGGGTTAATTATCTTTATACGTGTGAACATATATTGCTTTTGTGAAAGTGATTAGAATGGGTTTCAAGGATAACATTTTGCATGGACTCCATCTTGTATGGTAGGCATCCATTTTGGATCATTGGAATCCATCTTTTGGCCTGAAGGAGCCATCTTGAGGTTAATAAGTAAAAAGTAAATGTCAGCAGATGTCCTGAAGCAATTCTATGTTATGTGTTCTTGAATTGAATATTTTATTACTCTTTTAAGGAGCAGATCAAATAGCCTTGGCCGAATGGACAATGACTGTTTACCATAAGTTAGCCTTGGATTCAGGCCTCTGTTTAATTAATTTAAACTTCTCTGCAGTCTCCATTCTCTAGTGAGTTAAGAAGTAGAGACAAATTAACTTGTGCATTGAAATGTGTGTCCTTCCCATGGGACAAGGTTCAGGCCACCTGGGGCTTGGAGGGTGAAGAATTATGATAATGCATTGATATAATTCTTATTGGCTGAATCAGAGTCATTATCATATTGTAGATGATTGGCTGAAACCAAAGCCTACACCTTTCCTGTCATTATACCATATGTGGGGTTTTGGGACATTACCATATATAGAATGTTTATGTTTGCAAGTACGAGGTTACCACCTACTCTCATTTTCCTATAAATAAAGATGGATCGCCCCCTGTGGGCAGAGATCATTTGAACACTGAAGCTGCGTGTCATGGTCTCTCTCCGGCCGGTCTCTCTCCGGCCGGCCTCTCTCAGATCCACCATTGAGAGAGCATTCACTAATTTGGAGCTCATAGACAAATGCAGATAATGTCCAACGTTAACGGACATACTAAATTCTGCAGCGACACAAGGTACAATAAAATATACAGGATTCAAATTCCTACAAATAACATATAAACATGCATATAAGATTATTTTATGTATATTAAAAAAATATTATGAAATTACAGCTGTATATTCTTATATCTATAGATCCCTATGTAGTAAAACAATAGCATTCAAAACAGCAAATGCCACAATAATCACAAACACGCTCATATTGTAAAACAAGAACAGTCATAATAGATTTAGCACTATTGTTGCTACTGATTCTGATGTCACTTTAGTGCAGGGGTGCACAACCATTCCTGATCCGATGGCCACATTGTGAGATTATACTACTCCCAAGGTCCGCAATAAAACGTAAAGATGGGTATCGTCATCTGGGACATTACTGGCATATCAACAGTATATGCCATAAATGTATGACGGGTGGGGGGGTTTCCCTTTTGGTACTCCCGCACAGGGCCGCCATCAGGAATTTCAGGGCCCCATACAGCTAAATTTTCTGGGCCCCCCTTTTACGGCTCGCGGGAAAAAGACGCCGTAGCCTCCCATTGAAATCAATGGGAGGCATTTTCGGGCCGTTTTTTGACGAGTTTTGTGACGCGGTTTCCGCGTAAAAAAACTGGTCAAAATACTCAGTGTGAACATAGCCTTACACGTATAAATTCCCTGCGAGTGGTGCAGCACCCCAGCCTACTGTATAATGACATTCTGCAGCTTTCTGTCTTCCTGCTCCAATTCCTCATGATTTTCAAGATCTCTGCCTGCTGTCTGTGAATGAGAACATTAAAACCAGTCCTGGCTTATTACTTTCACAGCTGATGGTCTTGTTACAATGTATCAGTGTAGATAAGAGCCATCTGCCTGGAGTCCAGCACAGGAGAGGGGTTTGTGCTGTTGCTGCGTTTAGCGCACAGATGATTGACTGATACATTGTACATCTTATATACAACTTTAACGCCATACAGCCCCCTCTGTAGAGAACTGCATACAGCCCCCTTTGTAAAGAACGCCATACAGCCCCCTCTGTAGATAACGCCATACCGCCCCCACTGTAGATATCTACAAAGGGGGCTGTATGGCGTTCTCTACAAGGGGGTCTCTATGGCGTTCTCTACAGAGGGGGCTGTATGGAGTTCTCTACAGAGGGGGCTGTATGGAGTTCTCTACAGAGGGGGCTGTATGGCATTCTCTACGGGGGGGGGGGTGTATGGCGTTATCTACAGGGGGGCTGTATAGCGTTACCTACAGGGGGCTGTATAGCGTTACCTACAGGGGGGCTGTATAGCATTGCCTACAGGGGGGCTGTATGGCGTTATCTACAGGGGGGACTCTGTATGGCGTTATCTACAGAGGGGGCTGTATGGCGCTAACGCTATACAGCCCCCCTGTAGGTAACGCTATACAGCCCCCCCTGTAGGTAATGCTATACAGCCCCCCTGTAGGTAATGCTATACAGCCCCCCCTGTAGGTAATGCTATACAGCCCCCCTGTAGGTAACTCTATACAGCCCCCCCTGTAGGTAACGCTATGCAGCCCCCCCTGTAGGTAAAGCTATACAGCCCCCTGTAGGTAATGCTATACAGCCCTCCCTGTAGGTAACGCTATACAGCCCCCTGTAGCTAACGCTATACAGCCCCCTGTAGGTAACGCTATACAGCCCCCCCTGTAGGTAACGTTATACAGCCCCCCCTGTAGGTAACGCTATACAGCCCCCTGTAGGTAACACCATACAGCCCCCCCTGTAGGTAACGCCATGCAGCCCCAACCCCCCAAAAAAAATCTGACCTACAGTATGTCCTACAAAAGACATGTATCCCCTATCCACAGGATAGGGGATACATGTGTGATCGCTGGCAGCGATAAGGAGAACAGGGGACCGAAAATCCGCCGAAGTTCTCCATGACTAACCTCTGACTTCCGGCGTCAGCGCAGCTCAATAAAAATGAAAGGAGCGCTGGTCACGCATGCGCACAAGCGCGACCGGCACTCCATTAATTTCTACGGAGCTGCCGACACAGACCCCGGAAGTCCGAGGTTTGTGATGGAGAACTTCAAGGGACTTTCAGTCCCCTGTTCTCCCTATCAATGCCAGCGATCACACATGTATCCCCTATCCTGTGGATAGGGGATACATGTCTTTTGTTTAATGGCAGAGCGGGGAGATACCTCCCTGCTCTGCCGTAGTGTTCAGTGGCGTCCCGCTGTAGCAGCCATAGCGGCTGCTAGCGGAGCCTCCGGCGATGGTGGGGGCCCGTGCCAGCGGGCGACACGGGCCCCCTCATGCCGCGGGCCATTTTCCGGGCCCCTTACAGAAGTACCCCTAATACCCCCCTGATGGCGACCCTGCTCCCGCCTATCGAATCAGCAGAGGATTTTGCAAATCCCATAAACCACAATGAGAGAGCATCATGCATGCACAGCCACCTTTCCATCTCATAACCTCCTCTCTAAAACAGTGAAAACATAAGGCTGGTTAGGTCTATAGAAATCCACTTGAAATACAATTCCCCACCTTGTCACATTTTTAGTTATAAAGGGAACAAGTAGAATGCCAAGCTTCAGGATCTGGGCTATGTAGTTGTATCCAGGGAGTTACTGTCTGCTGTGCTGTTACTGGCTGTAAGAACATTTGCTCCGTAGTAACGTGGTGGATAAAAACAGTCCAAATCACATAGCAGGGTATACCAATGTGCCAAGGGCAATATGCTAAATAGGTTTTGAAACCTTTCTCATTGGAAATGTCAGTGATTACGTGATTATTGTACGTGGCATTTGCTATTTTGCCAGCTATTGTGTATATTCATAGGGATCTATACATATATGAATGTACAGCTGTTATTTTAAAAAGTTTATAAAATAAACATTAAATAATCATTTTTTATGTGGACTTTGGTTTTGTCATACATGTTTATATTTTATTTGTAGTGGCAGAATTAACAATTTGAAAGATTTCTATAAAAATTGTACAAAAATTATAGAACTGCTACTTTAACTTTCAACTCATGAAATGCGGCCACCTGTTAAAACTGAACATATGGTCACTTTTTGCTCTGTCACTAACCGATGGGAGGGATAAGGCAGCTCAGCAACAAAAAGAGGTGTCACCTACCACAGACCCACCAATTTAAAACTTGATTCTACATCCTACCCTAAAGCTCTAGGAGGAGATTCCTGTATTCACCATTAATACAGGAACATATGTTGCTGTGTTAGGGACTGTTCACATCACGTTGGGGGCCTCCATCTGAGATCTGGCAGAGATTACCGGAAACAATAGTGGAGCATGCTGCGCTATTGTTTCCAGTAAAACCACGGACACTCCGATGGAAAGTCGACTGAACCCATTGAAGTCAATGGGTACAGTCGGCCGTAAATGGTATGTGTGGTGCAAGGGATCCGTCGCTTCTGGTTTTACCGGTTCTGCTCCTTTGATGGAGCAGAACAACGAAAACTCCCAACGCAGATGTGAACATAGCCTTATTCCTATTACTGGGTGTATGTAGGTTCTTGTGTACAATAATAAGTGTTCCATATGGATCTCAAAGAACAGTGTCTCAATAAAAGAGGTTTGCACGGTGAGGGCAAATGCCTAGTCAAAGTTGATCTTAAAAGGGTTTTCCCACAATAGACATTTATGACATATCCGCGGGAAAAGGTTATATGGTCGTGAGTTACGTAAACAGCATAACTCGCTGAGCTACGCTGTTTCCGTAAGTCTCATAGAACATAATGTTAGTTACGGAAACAGTGTAGCTCGCATGCTATGCTGCTTCTGTAACTGCTCTTACCTACTATTGGAGTTACGGAAACAGCGCAGCTCAGCGAGTTATGCTGTTTACGTAACTCACGACCATATAACCTTTTTCATGGTTGGAATTCACCTCATTCAGCCGCAACACACAGCGGCTGAACGGGGTTTAGGGGGCCCGTTCTGGGGATAGGTGCGGGTCCCAGAGGTGGGACCCGCATCTTTCTGACATTTATGACATATCCTGTGGATATGTCATAAATGTCTTTCGTGGGAAAACCCCTTTAAATAAAATATAGTAAAAGTACCATGTTTAGACAAATTTGGATTAAAACAGGATTTTTGAAAGTTATTGATTGTATCAATCTGCATGAAATTTCTCTTCAGATTCCTACCCTTTAAAAAATATTGCAAATGGGAATTAGCTTAATTATAAATTATTCATTACATAGAACTTGAAAGAAAGTGGCACATTGTGAAATTAAGCTGCTTAAAACTCACCTCAGCAAGTCTGAAGATACTTCAGCTGATCCTGTGCCGTAGGCGTAGAAAACACGCTTAAAAGAAAAAACATTGTGTGCTGCTTTATGAAAACAAGCACATTGCTGGTAGCAGGAATGGGTGGAGAACAGATTCAAATTATGAGCTGAAACTTGGCTAGAGTCGCTCTAACAGTAAAAATATTATCCCTTTTACTTAAAGGGGCAGTAAACTACTGTTTGCCCAAGACATAGACATAGTGTATATAGTGCTCTCAGTTTGCACTGTGGCAAATGTATCCCAAGAGAGCTGAAGTTGGAGTTTCTTTCGCGCACAGAAGTTATTTAACTATGCAGTAGCAGAGAAGCTGCCTGGATGGGACATGTACAGTACATAGAAGTATATTCACCTTTCTCACCAGTAAGAGACGCTGCTTTGAAAGTGCAGCTATTATATAAGTAAATAAACCCTCTGTTTAACTAACAGTACACGAGCAGTGATCTTGGAGACCGCTTTTCAAAGGGAATGTGAAATATACATTCCATTTTAGTTTAATTTATTAAATGTAATTATGTAGAAGAGAAATAATGCATTTGATTTTTTTTAATGTTGTAGCTATTTATTTTTAAAAAACTTTCCTGGAGACATCCATATTGGAGACACACACTTCCTTTCGGTATTATCTGTATAGACAGTAAAGCAGGGTGTGTATGCTTTATGAAGACTGACATAAATGGGAGTCAATTGATAGAGAAATGTTGGGGATTATTATGGTCTCCAGGAAGTGATGCAATACAGCCCCTTCCTCCCAGAGACTAGATGATATGCATGCTGTGTTTCTAGTCTTATTATCCAGCCTTATCTAGACCTTTAGCAGTACAATAGTGCTGCCAGTAAATTTCCAACTCTTTGCTGACCCTGTCCCAATCTACACAGCAAAGCTGACAAGTGAGCTGCAGAGAACAGCAATGCTTCTGGAGAAGAATATCTTCATAATATGACATGGATTGGAACTTGGCACAAGTTTGTTCTTCTTTTTCATGTACAGTATTGGCCCACACTGTACAGTTCCATGCTGCAACAAGAATAATTTGCACTTTATTCTACAATAAATAAAATCAGTGGTAATGAAATACCCTGTCAGCTTCCCTGGGAAATCTTCCGGTGGCAGCTCCTTCTTTCTAGCTATTGGTGGAGGTCTTATCTTAGGAATCCCTACTGATAACCTCATCTGATTATGTCTCAATTATGTGTTAGTGTTATATAAATGTATTTTAATACAAAATATTTTATTAGATTAACACAAGTTTGTGTATATTTCATCTTCTTAAGTAGGTCATAGAATTATCAGACCAGTCTGTTAACATCACATCCATATTAAGCTTGTGCGATATGTGTCTGACCAGTACAGTGGTCCTAAGTCAGCATGTGTGAGAGAGAGTATTGGTCATAGTATCCATACGGGATGCGTCCCAAGATTAATGAGAATGATTTCCCACATTTTTTTTTTATTCTAAACAGATACAATTAGGCTCTATCACCTTACAAGTAAGTCTCCTGGGACTGTACACAACGATTCTAGCGACACTGCCATTCTTCGTATGAGTGCTGGAAGTCTTCATGTGAAAGGTTGTTCAGAGCCTTCATAACGGCTGACTGGACGTTTTCAACAGTATCAAAATGGTCAGGCTCAGTTGTCACACGATTCATCAGATTCTTGGTAAATTAACTGGGACAACAAATTTCCTCATGTTGAGAGTTTCAGTAATAATTCGATGGACCACTGTTTTTTGGTATTCCTACAGACAATACAGGGCCAGGCATGAACGCGACGATTACGCTGGATGGCCATTGTCAATCAATGTAAGAAGGGAGGGAGGGGGTTGAACTGGGGAGCAACGTAGGAGCATTTAGGAGCAATGGTGACGCCCTCGTTGCACTTAACTGCTCATTAGCATAAAGTTAATAAAACGGATTTCTCTACAAAGGAGGCAGTAAGCAGAAATTGAAAATAAATGTTAGAAACATGTTAGTCTCCTCTACAATACCCTGTTACTAGTTTAATATGGACATTCTGGTGACAGACTCTCTTTAAGACTTGTATAGTTTAGAAGAATCCTTGAATTGAATCATAAGCATCAAATGTCATTCGAGGTAATGCAGAGTCAATGTTATTTACTTGGCATGACATTAAAACATACTTTGTTGCCAAATTCATTAGTGTATAAAGTCCACTGTTATTTACATTTTTTTTTTACTCATTTAAAGTCATAAAACACATACGTTACAATGCAAGTTCCAAACATATGTTTAACCCCTCAGTGACCAACCCAATTTAGGCCTTAAAGTTGTCCATACATTTTTACTGATAGCCTATCCTTAAGATAGGCCATCAATATGAGATCGGTGGTGGTCCAACTATCGGCACCCTTGTGATCAACTGACTGTCAGTTTACAGGCACAACACCGTACACTTCCAAAGCGGCTCTGACTGGGATTTAGTTTTGGCCCCATTGAAGTGAATGGGACTGAACTGCAATCCCAGGCACAGCCGCTACCGATGTGTTCGGTGCTGTGCCTGGTAAACACTGAAGGGGCTGCAGCAACGTACACCACGGACCCCTCTGATAGCTGATCGGCAGGGGTCCCGGGAGTTGGACCTCCACCGATGTGTTTGGACAACTCCTTTAATGACCATGCAATTTTTTTAGTTTTTCCATCATCGCATACAAAGAGCCATAACTTTTTTATTTTTCGTCGACATATCTATATGCGGAAGTTTTTTCAAGACTAGTTGTATTTTACAATGGCACCATTTTGCGGTACAAATAATTTTTTGATTAACTTATATTAACATTTTTAGGTGAAGAATAGAAAAAAAATGCAATTCCGCTTTTATTTTTTGCATTTTAAATTTACGCTGTTTACTGGGCGGCATAAACAACATGTTACATTTAATCTATGTGTCAGTAGGATTACGGCGATACGAAATATGTATTGGGTTTATTATGTTTTACTACTTTTGCACAATAAAAACACTTTTGACTAAAATAATTTGTTTTTGCATCGCCATATTCCAAGAGCCATAACTTTTTTCTGTTTTTCTGTTGATGTTGCCATACGAGGGCATATTTTTTTGCCTAACGAGATGTAGTGTACAATAGTTTTATTTTGGGGTACATATGTCTTATTGATTAACTTTTATTATTTTTTTGGGGGCAATGAAAATAATAGCAATACCACCGTTGTTTTGTTGTTGTTGTTTTTTTTTACGGCGCTTACCTTGCGATTTAAATAACATATCGCGGTGATACCATATATGTGTTTGTTTGGGTTTTTTTACACTTTTTTTACACAAAATAATACCATATTTTATTGAAAAAAAGGTGTTTTTTTTTTTACTGTTCACCTTTTTTTAATACATTTTTATTTGACATTAATCATTTTTTCAGTCCCATTACGGGATTTTACAATGCGATCTTTTGATCGCTTATATGCTTTGGTATACTTAGTAGTAGTCTTGTAATTAGTGGGGGTCCCAGCAGTTGGACCCCCACCGATCAACATCTTAGCACCCATCCTGTTGTTAGGGTGTAACATTTAATCTTGGGACAACACAATTTAAATATTATGCACGCACACGAGCCACATTTATAAACCATTAGCACCCTACGTCCCAGTGGAGCTGCTGACCCAGCCGATATTGTGACTTTATGTGGGTATTTGTGGCAAGCACTTAAAGTGACACTGTTATTAACTTCAAGCAGCATCTACCGCAGAAATTTGCAAATCTACCACCCTGTCTGATACTGCATCTCCAGAAGAGGCTGGACGCAGCCTGCAGGGATTAAGGGAAGCCGACATGACCGTCCTAGTAGGGAAAGGGTTAATTAGGTGAGGGAGAGTTGGAGGGAGTTGGAGGGGGGACGGGGAGGAGTTAAGGGGGACGGGGGGCCGTTACTGAGCTTCCCGCTGTTTCTCGGCATTGAGCCGGAAGCAGCGGGAGGAGTAACACAGAATCAGTAAGCTCCCACCCTCCCGCCCGTGGTTTGTTACTCCTTGGGTCTTATGTACGTCCGTCTATGAGCGTTGGTTTTTTTATTTGTGTGCTTATTTAACATGTTTTTCTTTTTTCCGGAGTAGGTTCTGTTGTCATGGCAGCTGGCGGGGGGAGTCCTTGAGGCCAGTCAGTACAAAATGGTGGGGGGGTCGCATCGGGGGTATGCGTCCCCCAAAAAAGGTACATGGTTGAAGACTTCATCGGGTGTTATCCCTTTGAAGTGGTCTTCTGGTAGAAGGTATATCACTTGAAGGCTTCATCGGGTGTTATCCCTTTGAAGTGGACTTCTAGTGGTCGGTATATCACTTGAGGGCTTCATCGGGTGTTATCCCTTTGAAGTGGACTTCTAGTGGTCGGTATATCACTTGAGGGCTTCATCGGGTGTTATCCCCTTGAAGTGGACTTCTAGTGGTTGGAGCCATCTGCAGAGGTGAACGGTGCTTCCGAGCTGGTTTACGGCTGGAGGTGGTTTGCAGATGGCTAATTCGGTGTGTTCTTTAAAAAGGACTATCTGAAGGGGCTTCAAGGACTTCCTCTGCTCGGGTTAATGTTAACGTTAAATTGGTATTTACGATTCTGACCCATGTTGGGTCATGTGAATTATTAGGAGGAATTCTCTGGTGGATTCCTAACTAGTTATCCGAATGTTTCGGATTTAAATTGTTTTTATAAAACTGTGAAATTAATAAACGGCTGCTGTGGCCATTTCACATCCAACCTCGGTGTCATGTGTCTTTACTAAAGTGGGGGTGGGGGGATAGTATGGTATAAGGTTAACACACGACTCTACTTAGGCAGGTCATGCTGCTGAGTATAAATTTAGGCGGGAGATGCAGCTAGGAGTTAGGCCCTGTTCACATCACATTTTTTAGCATGTACGTCAGGAAAGCTACTCAGGTACAGCCAGTATAAGTCAGTATACTGCAAAAAAATTGACTATTCCATTCCGCGAAGCCCAAAAGGAAAACGTACACATTTAGCATATACGTTTTTTAGCATTGTAGTTGATGGGTGATGGATGCAACTGTTTGTCATCCATCACAGGCATCCATTAAATATATATGTCATGAGCTTTTCCATAGCTTTTCATGTCATATCCGTTAAACGCCATAAAGCTATTCAAGCTAAATGTATAGCCAGATGCAGCTTTCTCTGGCAATAAAAGCTGACCGTCAGTGGGTATAGAAGCCAGGTCCGGAGTCTTTTAAAAAAATTGGTTGTCCTGGTGAGACAACTCCTTTAATGGGAGATGTAAGAGGAGAATGTCCATTCTTGCCCAAGATGACCTGGAAGGAGGCAGTAATTTCAGTAACCATAAAACACAACAGTGTTATGTAGAAAGGCATCTCTGAACACACAGTAGGCCACAACTTAGAAGTGGAGGGTCCTTGTGGTGGATCCTGGCTTGTGTAAATGGTTCAAGTCATTTTCAATTGTCTACCTACGTAGGGAAAAGTGGCAAGTGCAAGAAGCTCTAAGAAATATTTCTAGTAACTTATTTTTATGTTTGTAATTGTTATCAGTTATTCACTGGAATCCGGGGCTGGGAAGGCTGTTGCTTTTAGACCATGAAGTGATTCCACTAGGGAACATCCAAGTTACATTTTATTAAAATATTATTTAAAATTCACATAATACCTATAACCTACACATACAACATAATATACTTATAAAAATAATGGAATTCGGAGCTGACTCCGCGGTATCCGGTATTCCTGTATCTCAGAATACCAGATTGGAGTGTCTACTTTCATAGGATTGTCATGTATCAGCTAGATAAAGATAAGTGAAAAAATATTTAAAAAAATCAATCTTGCATTTGCAATCCATTAAAAAATGAGGTGTTTATGAAAGGACAGATAACTATGCACAAAATTGTTTAATCTATCTACAAAAAAACGGCTAGGGCTACATGGCAACTCTGGTTGATTGCAATGTGACATTGCAAGTAATGATTATGAATAGGTCATGACTTGTAACTGGATTTTTGGTCGCAGATCGCAAGTCATGTGCAAGTTTGGCTGCATAGGCTTTAATGTAAGTCGCGTGAGCTGCGACTCATATGTGACATGTCAGCGATTTATCTTTTTTTGGGTGTATTTTGGATTTGCAACATCCAAAATACACCCAAAAAAAGCTTAAATCGCATGTGACTTGCAAGCAAATTGCATCATTAAATAGTCGAGGGACAGCAAGTCGCAGACAAATCGCAAACCTTTTTTTGTTGTGCGACTTACTGTTGCGTGACCAAAGTCGCCGTGTTACCCTAACCTAATAGTCCTTTTGAGGGTTATAATGATTTAATAAGATTGTCAGGTAGAGCTAAATATAAGGCCATGTTCAGACGTGGTGGAATTTTTCCGCCGAAAATGTTGCTGCAGATTCTTTGTGAATTTGCAGCAACATTTGCATATTTGACAGGTAATTCAGATGTTGCAGATATCACAGCGGACTTGCCACAGATTTCAGTTTTTGCATTGCAAAGGCTGAAATCTGCAGTGAAATTCCGCTTCCTCTCCACAATGGAATGAGCATGCTGCGGAGGGAAAAATCTGCACCGCAGCCCAATTCCCGCACAGTAAGGGCAGGCTCTGACGTGGCGGAATTGCTGTGGAATTCCGCTGCGGACAGTCCACAGTGGAAATCTGCAGCAGACAGTTTGTCCATTGGTTTCCACACCCTTTTAGTTATCTTTGTGCAGACGTTGCGGAAAACTCTGCTGTTGACCATAGGGTTGTGTCCACAGCATGCACTGTCTGTTGCGGACTTGATGCGTACTTGTATTCCTACCTAGAAGCACTAAAGCAGTACAGTCCAATTTATGGTATCCGAAGGACGATACCGTGATTTTTTATTGAAGACTATGCATAAAATATTCTGTACACTGTCTGAAAATGGCTTGGTATGCATGTCCCATAGGAATGCATTACGAGTGTATTCTGTATCCATATCACATAAATCCTGAATACAGGATGAGCCCAAAAATAAAAAAAAGCCCCAATTACAAGAACATTTTATGCATTTACATTTTATTTATTTCCGTAAGACATTTTAAAATGGAAAGTGAAATATAGAATCAGTCTAGTCCTAATGTTCACATGCGACAGATTTGTTGAAGATTATTCTGCCACTGTTCCATTCATTTGAATGGGCTTCACAATAATCCATGCACTTGCTGCTGAAACAACCTTATTCAGATGTATAGATTTTCAAAGGCAATGAAATACATTCTATAATATATATATATATATATATATATATATATATATATATTATAGGGGGTTTTATGGTAAACTTACCACAATCATAAACATTTTAAGGGCCACATCAGTGGGGAAAGGTAACGGAAACTGCCACTATTGTTTAGAATGAATGGGTCTTAGGGTGGATTTGATAGTCAGATGAACGCAACTCTCCGTTAAAATCACCCCACTGATGTGACCTTTTACGTCATGTTGGATTGAGGTATCTATTAAGTAAGACAACGTGCTGGTTTGGGTGATGATCGACACAGTAAATAATCAGATAAGACAGTAGGTAAGTAAGACATAGGAATATAATAAAGCTTGCTGTCCAGGCCGGGAGAATATCTTGTCCAGGGATGTACTGCAGTCAGGGCATGCTCCATACAGTCCGTGACATAGTAGAGTTTGTGGCTGGTAATGCCAATTAAATAAACCAAGCCCTGGGCATCTGTGTGCATAAGTAAAACGAACATAAACCACACAATATTGACTTAGTTGAAACATAAAAACATATTGCATGACTTTTATAAGGTAAGTGATATTATTCTCCATGGCTATACAATAATTCTGGACACATTGTCAGTCCTATATTATTCCTTATGCATTTTGCATTACACTTTCAGAACTGTAGGATGGAAATTGGAAACCTTTCTCCTAATATATTGACTAACTCACATTTCTGGTAGTATTGTTCACCATAGCAATCTTTGATTTGTGAAGGGAGATTCAACCACAGACGCTCTAGATTCTTTAAATGAAGTTCTTTCGTGATCATTTCTGTCTTGAAAGCACCCGGTTCGATTATCGAGACCTTCACTCCAAAATCACGAAGCTCCCTTCTGCAAAGAAGATACATATATAAAGGTGAGTATTACTCCATCCTGAAATCGTAGTCTCAAGTTCACACGCAACAGTTTCCAAAGACAGTGAAAACTCTCCAAGAGACCACCCCCTTATCAAGAACAGATTTTCTGCTCCATCATCTGAAAAAGCCATTGTGATATCAGGTTTTTCAGTAATCATAGTCAGGGCCATATTTGCCACTAGGCACTAGGGGTGCAGTGACTAGGGCATCCAGCAGGGGGAAGGGCGGGCTGCAGGATCTTTTTTTTTTTTTTTTTAAATTTCTTAAAGGGGTTTTCCCATCAGAGACATTTATGACATATCCACAGTGTCATGATCCATGGCTATGTGGACCCACTAGCCAGCACCGCCGTAGTGGAGTAGCAGCTAGCCAAATAACAGTCCTAGTACAAGAGTACCTTTGATAGTCCAGACAGTAACGGAGGCTCGTTACAGATGAACTTGCAGACAGCAGACGTGGTGTATATCAGCAGGCATGATATGTGGCACAACATGACTCCAACACTCTAAGGCACAGGAACAAAAATAGCACGGGATACAGGATACAGGTAGAAAGGCACGGGAACAACGGGAACAGGATAACACTAAGGAACCATTTTTCTAAGATTAACATGGGTAAACACAACAGCGCTCAAGCAATGAGTGAAAGGGCAGATCCCTTTTTATAGTCCAGGGTGATCATGGGCTAATTACAGATTTTACTCATGTGTGTGCACTGGCCCTTCAATGGCAGACGCAAGCGCGCGTGCACACCCTACGGGAACCAGTGCAGCGATGTGGAAGTGAGTGACAGCGTCTCTCAGGAGGGAGATGCCGCCCGTCACTCACTTATCCATGGCCGCGCCCATTGGGGGGCAGGTAAGAACGACGGGCCGCGGCTGTGGATGTTAGACGCAGGATATGTCATAAATGTCAGATAGATGCAGGTCCCACCGTGACTCCCATAGTAGTGTGTAGCAGTTACAGAAGCAGTGTAGCATGCGAGCTACGCTGTTTACGTAACTACCATTCAGTTCCGTGGGACTTACGGAAACAGCGTAGCTTAGCGAGCTACGCTGTTTACATTATTCATGGTCGGGAATCACACTATTCAGCTACAACACAGAGCGGTAGAACGGGGTTTAGGGGGCCCCGTTCTAGAGATAGATGCGGGTCCCTCCTCTTTGACCCACACCTATCTGACATTTATGACATATCCTGTGGATATGTAATAAATGTCTCTAAAATCCCTTTAAGTTAACTTGTGACATGACAGACCAGTGGTCCTGTCACTCACATGGCAGGGGGGGAGGTGCACTTCACCAGCGCTCCTCAGGCTGTAAGACAAGCTCTCTGTTAATTGATTGGCCAGAACTTCTCACATGAGCAGCTGTAGCCAATCCGAGAACAGTGGGCGTGTCTTAGACTTAGTCTAAGAAGCACTGTGGGGGATGGACAACAGACCAGGACAGGAGGGCACCGCAGCAGGTGAGGTAAGTAAATGTTCTGTCTAATGTAATGTACTGTCTTCAATTGTATCCGTTTCCTTAGAAAGCTAATACAATTGAAAGCGGGCGGTGAGGCAAGGGAACCATTAGTTCAGGCCTGTATCAACAGAAATTTTATTCCTCAGCCTGCCGAGGCTAATAAATCCCAGCGTGGGGATTCCTTTGTATATGAAGGAGTCCTTGCACTAGGTTTATAGTGGCGCACGCACCCAAGATGCGCCAAAATTCTGGCGCATCTCGGGTGATCCTGTGCCACTTACAAGGCTCAGCAAACTAAGCAGTGACAAATTGGTTAATGTAGGTTGTGTGGGGGGTTTTATTTCAATAAAATATTTTTTCTTTGTGTCTGTGTTTTTCTAACTTTATTACTACTGCCTTAGTAATGGCAGCTGTCTGATAGACAGCGTCCATTACTAAGGCGGGGCATAGTGTTAGCCGCTGAAGAGGCTAACACTAACCCCGCATTATTACCCCAATACCCACCACCACGAGGGGTGCCGCGAAGCACCGGGTGCGATCCTGTACCCGACCATCTGTAGTGATAGTCGGGAACTGGGGCTGCCGCAGGCTGGTGTTATTAGGCTGGGAAAGCCCAAAAACAACGGGCCTTCCCACCCTGGTAATGCTAGGCTTTTAAAAGTAGGTTAATGTACTGATTTAACCGATGGGGCGTAATTATTTTTAAAAAAAATTATAAACTGTGACCTAATTAATAATATGGGAAATGGGCCCCAGTGTTCATGTGGGGGGCAGGGGAGGGAATGTTAATGGGGTAGCACTGAGCAATAATTTTAGGGTAATTTCACGCGTAGCATAAGCACTGCAGATTTTATTCAAAGGTTTTCATTGGGAAAAATTAGCAGTTTAATACAGTAACAGCAAAGTGAATGAGATTTGAACAAATCTCATCCACATGCTGCATAAATAATCCACCGAACAAAAACGTTCATAAATTGACCTGCAGTGCGTTTTTTTAATCTGCAGCATGTCAATATATGCTGCGGGATCGCTAGTTTTCTGTTGCAGGTTTTCCCCATTGAATTCATTGAGAAGGTAAAACCTGCAACAAATAGCACATGTTGCGATTTTTGCGGCGGAAAAGCTGTGTTATCGGGGGCGTCAGCACTAAAAGTACCTAGGGCAGCACCAACTCCAAATACGGCCCTGATCATAGTCTGAATAAAAATACTACCAGAGTCCGAACTGGAGTTATTTGGCGCAATCCATCAGGATATGGGACAAACTGCATTCAAATATTGGACCACACTAAAATAAGATTTTATTTTGTAGGTAACATATTTAAAAAAGTTATTGTAGTGATGGTGAAGTGGTGGAAAAATGCTTATTTTAGTGCCCATTGCAGAGCTTTCATCCACATACTAATAAACCACTGGATGAGTATAAAAGTGGCACAGTCAGGCCTCATGCACACGACCGTATTTTTTCCCACCCGTAAATACTGGCGTAAATACGGGTCCGGTGTCACACGTATTCCACCCGTTTTGCACCAGTATTTACGAACCCGTGCCCGTAAATATGGGTCCGGTGTCACCCGTATTCCACCCGTATTTACGGGCACGTTTTTGGCGGCAAAATAGCACTGCACTAATCGGCAGCCCCTTCTCTCTATCAGTGCAGGATAGAGAGAAGGGACAGCCCTTTCTGTAATAAAAGTTAAAGAAATTCATACTTACCCGGCCGTTGTCTTGGTGACGCGTCCCTCTCTTCACATCCAGCCCGACATCCCTGGATGACGCGGCAGTCCATGTGACCGCTGCAGCCTGTGATTGACCTGTGATTGGCTGCAGCAGTCACATGGCCTGAAACGTCATCCAGGACGTCGGGCCGGATGTCGAGAGGGACGCGTCACCAAGGCAACGGGCGGGAGACCGGACTGGAGGAAGCAGGAAGTTCTCGGTAAGTATGAACGTCTTTTATTTTTATTTTTTCCAGGTTTATACTGATCGGTAGTCACTGTACAGGGTGCTGAAAGAGTTACTGCCGATCAGTTAACTCTTTCAGCTCCCTGGACAGTGACTATTTACTGACGTCGCTTAGCAACGCTGCCGTAATGACGGGTGCACACATGTAGCCACCCGTCATTACGAGAGCTCCATAGACTTCTATGGACTGTCCGTGCCGTTATTACGGCCTGAAATAGGACATGTTCTATCTTTTTCAACGGCACGGGCACCTTCCCGTGAGAAAACGGGAAGGCACCCGTCGCCAATAGAAGTCTATGAGCCCGTTATTACGGGTCGTAATTACGACCCGTAATAACGGGAGTTTTTACGGTCGTGTGCATGAGGCCAGTGTCTGCATTCCTCCTGGCAACCATGTAAAGGGAGATAGTTTATCTTTCTTCCAGGTCTTGGTTTGCAGAATGTAAACAATTGGAAGGCAAAATAATATGGCAATTGGCCTGCGTAAAGCAGCCAATCCTCAACAAAAAGTCCCAGACAAACAAAACGTTTAAACTAGTGGAAGGAGCATTGAACAAAAACCAAAGAAAGATAACCCCTACGTCAGCACAACTGGTATAAACCTAGTTAAGTGGTCGTTCATCTCCGTGACCCGTGTATTAAAGATGGTCCCCCAAGGGCCTGCATTCTAACTGCCCTCAAAGACCTTTTCCCTGCCGGGCTGCGTGACAGGAATATTACTGACCCTACCCAGACCACAAATGTAGGGAGGGCGGGCGGGCGTTGTCTTCTGGAATTTGAAGGCGCTGAGAGTGACCCATAAGGTACTACTTCTATCCTATCTCCCTATGTTAACCCCTCCCTTTGGTCCTCTCTCTCAACTAACGCTGACATCTACCTCACGCCTCAATGTTTACATTCTACTCCTTCTACTAATAACAACCATTAACCCGTTAGTGACCGCCCATAGGTGTTTATACGACGGACGCTAACGGCTTTATTCCGATGCAATAGCCTTTTTATGGCGTTGCATCAGAATAAAGAAATAGAGCAGGGAGCCGTTAAATCTCCTTGCTCTCAGCTACCGCTGGTAGCTGAGGGCTGGGAGCAGACCTGCTCTAACGGGTGAGATCGATAGCAGTATCAATCTCACCTGTTTAACCCCTCAATAGCGAGTGCCGCATCTGAGTGGTTTTGGAGAGAGGGAGGGAGATCCCTCTCATCCCACCGGCACCCGGCGAAAAGATCGCCGGGTGTCGGTGTCCTCTTTGGCAGCCAGGGGGCCTAAAAGAGGCATAGCCTAGCAGATGCCTTTAAATGGACAGGCACTAATACACTGCAATACAAAAGTATTGCAGTGTATTATAAATGCGATCGGAGGATCACATAGTGAAGTCCCATAGTGGGACTAGTACAAAAGTTTAAAAAAAAGTATAATAAAGTTAAAAAAAATGAAAAACCCACTTTTTCCACTTACAAAATGTTTTATTATTAAAAAAAACAGAATAAAGTAAAAAAAAGTTACACATATTTGGTATCGTCGCGTTCGTAACGACCTGAACTACAAAGTTGTTACATTATTTAACCCGCATGGTGAACGTTGTAAAAAATAAGATACAAACACAAGGCAAAAATTGCTGTTTTCTTTGAATCCTGCCTTAAAAAAATGTGATTAAAAAGTCATCAAAAAGTCGCATCTACTCCAAAAGTCGTCCCACAAAAAAAAAAGAAGCCCTCATACAACTGCATCGACAGAAAAACGAAAAGTTATGGCTCTTCAAATATAAAGACACAAAAAATAATAATTTTGACAAAAATTTGTTTTTACTGTTTAAAAGTAATAAAATATACAAAACCTATATACATTTGGTATAATTGCAATTGCAACAACCCGCTGAATAAAGTTATTGTGTTATTTATACCACATGGTAAATGGCATGAATTTAGGACTCAAAAAAGTGTGGCAAAATTGCTGTTTTTTTTCTATTCTCCCCCAAAAAAGTTAATCAAATTCTATGTACCCCAAAATCGTGCTATTAAAAATTGCAACTTGTCCCGCAAAAAATAAGACCTTATTCTGCTATGTCATCGCAAAAAAAATTAAAAAATTATATTTCTTTGAATGAGACGATGGAAAAACTTAAAAAATAGCTTGGTCATTTAGGCCTAAAATAGGCTGGTCATTAAGGGGTTAATTTAACTCCCATTTCAGCACCTCTCATGGCGGGCCTCCATTACTGGCTCTGCCTGACATTACGTCCCTTGCCTGACCTTTGTAATAAAGACGGACTCTAATACTAACCCCTAAAACCAGACTTACCATCTCAAAGACCCAGTCAGAAACCATCGATCCCACTTCTTCATTTAAATCTCCCCCATACTTGGGGGGCACCATGATGGTCCTCCAAGGGCCTGCATTCTAACTGCCCTCAAAGACCTTGTCCCTGCCACAACGAAACATGTGTGACTCCTCACTTATGTGAGTCCCGCCACATTTTCACCGCCAATTCAATGCCACCTTGGACACCTAATGCTCATATGTCACTTCCAACATCATTCAGATGCACTCCATCTGAACGTATCAACTACGGATCAGGAGACTCCAAGTCAACGTGTCAGACAACTATCCCACAATTCCTGGCAATAAAGCAAGCGACCCACAGATCTATCATGTCTCCACTGGAGACGAGCCACTATATCAGACCATACCAGGATGATTCCTGGTAATGAAGTCCACAAGCACAAGACATCAAACTTGATGTCCCTAATTAGGACCCTGTATGTCCTAACACCTAAATCGTTCCCACCTAGATGAATGAGTAGGATGTTGGGAACGATCCGCTCTAGCGTAAAAATGGAGTTCCAGTAACAAACCATTCCACAGCATCCCTCTAAGTTGTAGCCATCCGATATTGACCTCCGAGAGGACGAACCCGAGCTGTTGTACGTTCGGTCGCACGTCAGCTCTGATCGCTCCCCAAATGATTGACTCGTTATCCACACTAGACAGGGTCCAGGAGCTAATAAGGAACTACATATCTCAACCATGCTATGCCACCATTAACCCTATAGGATTGACCTATAGCATCCATGTATCAAAACAGTGAAGAACAGTGTTGGGGGGGCTCGTTGACCTATAATACTAGCCAGAATCGTGAACACTTGGAACCAATTAGAAAAGGTCTGAGGTATCATATGATACAGCCATTTTTGTTTATCATCCTTTTTAGAGTTGTCTAATCTAACTTTATCTAAGTTACATTTTTCCGAAGGAAGCAAAGAGAAGATTTCTATATACTCCTTCCAAATCTTCTCTTTCATTTCTGTTTTTAAATGAGCCTCTAAAGGACCTTCAAAACAAATATAAACCTAGCCACGGGCAGCGTCGTCTAGACACACTTCCTCAGGCCTAAGTGTTCCCAGCCCATGGGCCCTCAACGAAGTTGTCAACGGAGCCCCGTAGGGGGGAGGTAGAGGTAAAGTGGTAGACGAATTTGCCTCGCCCGTGAAAACTGACCCTGGGTTAGTCAGGGTGGGTGCTGGCATAAACTTAGTTAACAAATCCTGAAAATCTAATAACAATTGAGACACTACTAGTCTACGCAACACTCTCAGAAGCACCAACACCCTCAGAAACACCAACATTTATACGTTCAGCAGAAAAAGAAACAGGACAGGTAGACAGAGGTAAAGAGGTGGTATGTGAATCACCAGGCCGGCTCAGCAGCCCCCTCCCCCATCTGGTGACATGAATGGACTGGACATCAGGGCAGCAGAGGAGGCTGTCGACCGAGGGGTTCTCCTTCCCCACATAATTAAGTCTTCTGTGGGCTAGGCTGGGTAATTGGGACGAGGGTCCAGGGCCTACCTAGATGCGATGGGCACCTATGCAGTAGTGCCATGCTCCTGGGCTGCTCCCACCCCGGCATCGGGTCTTTGGATTCTTGACCGCTGAACCGACTGGAGAAGCAAGGGATCACTTTCCAATGGTAGCGGCAGGGTCCCGGCCGGAGCTCCTGTTCCGACGGGACGCCACCGAGAATGCGGCAGGGCTCATGCCATGGCGGCTGGCCGAAGAGGCAGCAGCAGAGCGTTCCGGCGGGTGTGAGCAGCAGGGGCGCGACAGACTTAGGGAAACAAAGGGGGCAGCTGGGCTGCTGCTTTACTGGTGGAGATGATCTGCAGCTGTGCCTGGAACCAGTCTACCCCTTGATCAGCCTCAGCTTCCTGGAGCCGACTGAGGAAGTCATCGCTGGAAGCAGACATCGCTGTAGCTATGCTGGTGATGGGAAGGAGGATCTCTGTGTTGTCCTCTGGAATTTGAAGGCACCAAGACAGTGATCCATGATGGATCCTACCTTATATAAGGTACTACTTACTCCCCCCTCCCCACCTATCCTATCCTAACTCCCTATGCTATCCCCTCCCTTTGGTCCTATTTCTCACCTAACGCTGACCTCTATCTCAACCCCCCCACCTATTTTTATATTCTACTAATAACAACCATTAATTTAACTCCTAACTTTCAATACCTGTCATGGCAGGCCTCCATTACTGGTTCTGCCTGACATTACGTCCCTTGTTGGAGAGTGTTTGTTAGTATTTATTGTTTGACTCTCCAATCTGGATATAGTCAATGATGAAAGTCTCCAAGGAGGCAGCCAGATCTAATAGTCTGGATCAGAGACCACCATTTGGGAGTGCACAGTTACTGCATCTCTGGCAATTTTCCAATACCACTTTATTCAGCTATATGTAACACATGGAAGCAGGGGCGTAGCTAAAGGCTCATGGGCCCGATGCAAAAGTTCTTATTGGGCCCCCCCCCCGCAAACTTCTCATGGCCAACGGTCCGCAGCTTTCAGCTGCATCGCTGGGTCTCCTAAATGACCCAACAATGCGCACTAGCAGCCGGGGGCGTCACTAAGGACTTAAAATGTCAGGGGAAATAGCCCCAATACATATGTGTCCGCCCCAAAAAATTGTATGTGTGTATAGGAGACAACCTATGTATAGCACTACGACCCTATAAACTATGGATAGGATTAGATACAGTGGCTCAGCAGACAGTATCACACATGATAGGATTAGATACAGCGGCTCAGCAGACAGTATCACACATGATAGGATTAGATAAAGTGGCTCAGCAGACAGTATCACACATGATAGGATTAGATACAGTGGCTCAGCAGACAGTATCACACATGATAGGATTAGATACAGTGTCTCAGCAGACAGTATCAAACATGATAGGATTAGATACAGTGGCTCAGAAGGCAGTATCACACATGATAGGATTAGATACAGTGGCTCAGCAGACAGTATCACACATGATTGGATTAGATACAGTGGCCCAGCAGACAGTATCACACATGATAGGATTAGATACAGTGGCTCAGCAGACAGTATCACACATGATAGGATTAGATACAGTGGCTCAGAAGGCAGTATCACACATGATAGGATTAGATACAGTGGCTCAGCAGACAGTATCACACATGATTGGATTAGATACAGTGGCCCAGCAGACAGTATCACACATGATAGGATTAGATACAGTGGCTCAGCAGACAGTATCACACATGATAGGATTAGATACAGTGGCTCAGAAGGCAGTATCACACATGATAGGATTAGATACAGTGGCTCAGCAGACAGTATCCCACATGATGGGATTAGATACAGTGGCTCAGCAGACAGTATCCCACATGATGGGATTAGATACAGTGGCTCAGCAGACAGTATCACACATGATTGGATTCGATACAGTGGCCCAGCAGACAGTATCACACATGATAGGATTAGATACAGGACTCAGCTCGCTGACATTGCGGCTCCAGCGCTGGACCCAGGAAAGGTAAGAATAATAATTTTGCTTGTTTATGTGTTACGGATTATTTTTGTGTGTTTGTGTTTCTTTACAGGTTTGGTTGTTGGACTTCGGATACGAGGACTTCAATGACGGCGTTTTTTTATTCTCAATAAAATGGTTAATGAGGGTTGTGTTTTTTTATTTCAATAAAATATTTTTTCTATGTGCTTGTATCTTTTTAAACTTTATTATCACCGCATTAGTAATGGCCGCTGGCTGATTGGCAACCTCCATTACTAAGGCGGGGCTTAATGTTAGCAGGTGCAGAGGCCAACACTGACCCCCATTATTACCCCGGTACCCCCCGCCACCAGGGGTACTGGGAAGAGCCGGGTACGAACCAGTACCCGACCATCTGTAGTGACGGGAAGGCACCGGGGCGGCCGCAGGCTGGTAGTATTAGGCTGGGGAAGGCCAAAAACAGTGGCACCTACCACCCTGGTAATGCTGCCTGCTGCTGCTGTGTTGTATCTGGCTGGTTATGAAAATTGGGGGGGACCCGACATCGTTCTTTCCAATTATTTATTTATTTATTTTTTTTAAATGACGTGGGGTCCCCCCCATTTTTCATAAACAGCCAGATACAATAAAGCAGCAGCAGCCTAGCATTACCAGGGTGGGAAAGGCCACTGTTTTTGGCCTTTCCCCTCCTGATAATACCAGCCTGCGGCCACCCCAGTGGCCGACCATCACTACAGATGGTCAAGTACTGGATCGTACCCGGCTCTTCCCAGCACCCCTGGTGGCGGTGGGTACCGGGGTAATAATGGGGGTTAGTGTTAGCCTCTGCACCGGCTAACACTAAGCCCCGCCTTAGCAATGGATGCTGTCAATCAGCCGGCGGCCATTACTAAGGCGGTAGTAATATAGTTTAAAAAAAACCACAAAGACATAGAAAAAATATTTTATTGAAATAAAAAAAAAACACACAACCCTCATTAACCATTTTATTGATAAAAAAAAAAAAAGCCGTCATAAGCTGTCTAATGGGCCCTCTAAGCCTGCTACATCGTAGGCTTAAAGGGGTTGTCCAGTCCCTAAACATTGATGGCCTATCCTCAGGATAGGCCATCAATAGCTGATGTGTCGGGATCCGTCTCCCGGGACCCGCCAATCAGCTGTTTTGAAGGGGCCGCAGCACTCGTACGAGAGCTGCTTCCCCTTCATTTCACTTACTCGCTCACACTGTGAATCGCCGACACCGATTCACAGTGTGACCGGAATGAAGTGACCGGAATGAAGAGGAAGCAGCTCTCATACGAGTGCTGCGGCCCCTTCAAAACAGCTGATTGGCGGGTCCCGGGAGTCGGACCCCGCCAGTCAGGGCTACTAATCTTACCTTCCTCTTCAGCCGCGGCGGAAGTCCTGTCCTCTCGATGTTGTGCGCGGCGCATAGCGATGTGACGTCATGCGCTGCGCACAGCGCTTGACGTCAGGACCTCCGCTGCGATCTGGAACCAGGAAGGTAAGTACAGTCTATTACTATAGTAATTTTTTATTGATGTGGTGCGGGGGGGGGGCTGTGGGCCCCCCAGGCTTCCGGGCCCGGTCGCAATTGCGACCGCTATAGCTACGCCAGTGCATGGAAGTCTCCCCTCTTCCGTACTAAACCACTGTTTTAAAGGCTTTGTACACCTTTGAAACCGTTTTTTTTTTTTTATAAAAATGTCTAGTGCTGCGTCGTCCAGATCTCCATGAATCTGACACTTTTTATCCTACCGGTCTCGTATGCTTGTCCTCAACTGTCTGTCTTTCCTCTCTGTTTTGTTAGATATTTGATTTCTCGAGGGTTATAGACATAACTTGGCACTCTTTTTTTCAAGCATTTCCAAGTCTCCTTCTCTACTTGAAATATGGGATCCTTGTTCTGACACTGATACGTGTCGGTTATTCACATATTTGTTTGTGATTTCATATATTAATTTATCTCTGTAATCTTATTAGGGTCAGTTACATCATCCATCGCTCTTTAGACTTAAAGGGAATGTGTTGCCAGAAAAACATGTTTTTTTTTAAAAAATTAAACATTTAGTGTGTGGGTGATTAAACATTGTTCAAATTTTTTTTATTTTTTTGCACGAGTCCAGGAAATATTATAAATTATTTCTAATTTATAATACTACCCATTTTTGGTCACTAGATGGAGCTGTTCCCAAAATTGCAGCATTGCAACATTGGGTTAAAAGCCCTCGCTCTAGTGAGCTCTCAGCATCCCCCCCTCCTTTATCCTGGCTAGTGCCGGGATAAACGAGGGGTTTGAACGATGTAACCTCCTACACTGTGTGTCGCCATTTTTTGAGCTAACCCACAGTGTAGTAGGTTTACATACAGTAGTAAACACACACAAACACGAACATACATTGAAATCTCTTACCTGCTCCTGCCGCCGCGGCTCCCTCCGGCCCGTCCGCTCCGTTTGCTGCCGCTGGTGCAAGTGCACAAATCCGGAAGCCGCGACCGGATGTAGTAATATTACTGTCCGGCCGCGACTTCCGGTCCACAGGAAAATGGCGCCGGACGGCGCCAATTTCGAATAGGACTGTGTGGGAGCGGCGCATGCGCAGTTCCCACACAGACGCCGTACACTGCAGTCAATGGGACGGGAGCCGTTCGCAGTCCCTATGGGACTGTGGCTGCCGTATTCCATGTCTGTATGTGTCGTTAATCGACACACACAGAAATGGAACAAAAAATGGCAGCCCCCATAGGGAAGAAAAAGTGTAAAAATAAGAAAAAGTAAAACACAAACACACAAATGAATATAAACGTTTTTAATAAAGCACTAACATCTTTAACATATAAAAAAATAATTTGTGATGACACTGTTCCTTTAAAAATGCTAGACTGTACTATACGCTTACCTGAGACTATCAGAAAAAGCTTCAACGCCATACTTAGATGGACAATATCCTCCTCCAATGATGGACAGTCTTGCTGCACAACTAGAAACATTAACAATTCGTCCTCGTGCCTTTATGATGAGAGGCAAAAGGTTCACTGTCACATCAAACGGACCCAGTAAATTTACGTTCAGCACCTTAGCAAAATCTGCTTTTGTTTGCCATGCATTAGGAGCCAAAGCAATTCCAAAACCAGCATTGTTCACAAGGCCCCATAAACCTGAAAAACAAAAAGACTGGTAAATGGCCTTTAATAAAATGTACATCATTCTAATCGGTTTTTCTAAGAAATCTGCAAGGATAATCTTCCATGCTTCCTGAGAGACTCTCCAAAGAACAGCTTAGACTGAATTCACATACAGCATTTTGCTGCATTTTTGTTGCCATTTTTTCACTGTGTTTTTTCTAGGTCAAAAACGCAGCCAGATATTATTTTAAACATATAGCAAACGCTACATACAAAAGTGACCCCATTTTGGAAACTAGACCCCTTGAGGAATGCATTGTAGTTTTCTTGGGGTGCATGCGGCTTTTTGATCACTTTTTATTCTATTTTTAGGTGGCGTGGTGACTAAAAAAACAGCAATTCTACTATTGTTTTTTATTCTATTTTTTTTTACAGCGTTCACCGTGCGCTATAAATGACATATTCACTTTATTCTGCGGGGCGATACGATTACGGCGATACCGGATGTTTATAGTTTTTTTATGTCTTATGGCGTTTGCACAATAAAATACTTTTTGTAATAAATCATTCACTTTTTGTGTTACCTTATTCTAAGAGCCAGAACGTTTTTATTTTTCCATCAATAAAGCCGTGCGAGGACTTATTTTTTGCGTAACGAACTGTAGTTTCGATCAGTACCATTTTTAGGTACATGCGACTTTTTGATCTCTTTTTATTCTATTTTTTAGGAGGTGAAATTACCAAAGAATTGTGATTGTGGTACGGTTTATTATTATTTTCTTTTACGGCGTTCACCGTGTGGGATAAATAACAAGATAATTTTGTAGTTCAGGCCGTTACGGACGCGGCGATACCAATTATGTATAGTTTATTTGTATATTTATTTTAATAATAAAGACTGATCAGGGAAAAGGGGTGATTTTTACTTTTATCACTTTTAAAACTTTTATTTTCTTATTTTTACACAACTTTTTTTTACTTTTTTTTTACTTTGTCCCACTAGGGGACTTGAGGGCAGGAGGCCCTGATCGCTATTCTAATACACTGCACTACATGCGTAGTGCAGTGTATTAGAGCTGTCAGCTACTCACTGACAGCAAGCATAGTGGGTCCTGACTCTGTCAGGACCCACTAGGCTTCTGTCGATGGCATAGCCGGACGCCATTGTTTGGTGTCCGGTTGCCATAGTCACCATCGCCGGCCGCTATCGTGTAGCAGGCCGGCGATGGCGGATTAACCCCTAAGAAGCCGCGATCGCTATTGAACGCGGCTTCTGAGGGGTTAATCTGCGGGGACCACCACGATCGGTCCCTGCACATTGAGCTGTGATAGCCTGCTGTCGGAAACAGCAGCTATCACAGCTCATGAACGCGCCCCGCGCGAACGGCGCCGTGTTTACTCCATGACATACTATTATGTCATGGAGCGCGAACGATGCACTTACCATGACATAATAGTATGTCCTGGAGCGTTAAGGGGTTAATGTGTCTAAAAATTTGCACCTCTAAATGGAATTGTTTTTATGATATTTATTTGAATGTGTAGACATCGGAAGACAATTAATAATGCTCCGTAAAGTTTTTTTTTACCTTACCTTAATTTCCAACAATATCAGTGGCCCACTTAACAGCTGAGCTGACACTCTTACTGTCTGTAACATCTAACATTACTGTTTGTAGGCGACTTGATGCCACTTTCCTCAGATTTTCACACCCTTCCTCTGTTAGGCATGTTGCCAGCACTTTCATTCCACGTTTGTCCAGTTGCTTCGCCAACAGGTTTCCAAATCCACTATCATATCCAGTGATGAAAACATATTTAACAGATAGATTCTCCAGTATTTGACTCTGTCTGTACCATCTGTACAGGAGCATAAGACCCACCAACACCAGCAGAGGGAGCCACATACAGAATGTGGTATTTAATCGCAATGTTACCTGGGAAAACAATGTAATAACTGGTATCAATCATATTCTCAAGTCTTTTAAGGTACCAGTACATATGTCATTTCTGGGGTTCAAATTTCTGCGTATTTGACTTTCAGGAATCTAGGAAAGCTGTGTAACAACCCCTATTGGAGCTGTAATAGCAAATCATAAGCCAACAAGAGAATAAATATATATATAACTAATAAACAGTTGAATAGTTTAATAACTTCACAGAGGAATTCTTTCATTTTGAAGGTGAAGCTTGCATTTCATATGTAAAGAATCTATATATGTTTTGCCCTTTTTAGCGGCAAATGTGAATTGGAGTCAATAAGCCACATAAAAGTGTTTTCTTACCATTTTTGTCATTATAGGGACGCCTGTTACCAAGTCATTCTCCACTTAACCATATTGCTGCTCACCAGGAGCTGCCTATAAGGAGATATGCAGCTGGTGCACTGCTGGTCAAAATAGTATACTATACCAGGGGCAAACACAGGACTTTTAAAGGGGGGGGGGGGTTCAAGTGTGTCGGTGCCCACAACGGAGACAGCAATTATACAAACTTTGCCATCTTTCTACATAAGTGACTTTATACACTTTTGGGGTGGTTTCAGGGTTAGTGAAAGTATTTCTGTCATACTTCTGGTGGTGTAGAGTGGTTTAGGGGTTAATACACAATAACTTTGGTGGCCTAGGGTAACGAAGGGGTATTGATATACATTATACTGTGCATGGTGGTTGTGGTTTAATATCTATTATCCCTGGTGGTCTATGGTGCTTTAGCGGTTAACACTTATCCATTTATTATAATTATCTTATTATATAATATTATATTGTTTAGCATGGTATAGGGGGTAGTGGTGGTCTCAAACAGGCAAGTGTACTTCTAAGTTTATTTTATTTAATAAAAGATTCAGAATTCTTATAAAGGTCAGAGCTCTTCCTTTTGATATAGAGCTCCCAATTCCCTCATTCACACATTTACACATAAACTCTGGGAATTTATCAGTCATGTTTCACTTTTTTTTTGGCACTTGCCCTTTTTGAAAATTGATTGTGGTTTACCGGGAGTGGGTGTGATCTCCAACTTTTTCGATAGATTTATTAATACTGGGCGACAGGTTGTGCCCCTCTCCTCTACTGGAAATCGCTGATCGGTTACAATTGGCGCTTGTCACACAGTGAAAGCCTATTTCTGTGTGATAGGCAATGTTCCCTCACCAATGAACAAAAAGAGATGTGCTCATCTACCCTGACGTATAAAGTATTATCAGCAGCTGGAGCACAGCATCCAATTGGTTGTTCAAAACTAATCTCCAGCCCTGCACTTCAAGGGCTGAGGTGTAATTCAAAATTTGAAACCGGGGTCCTCACCAACTAGGTGCCATTTATAATACGGATGTCTTCTCATGTGGCAGAGGGTGTCTTTGGGCTCAGCTACCAGGGCTCGGTTGTAACTGCTACCTTTGCTGCACCTATAGCTGTATTATACCCCTGGGCAAGTGAGACTGCAGGACTATATGATATAGAGGCAAGGGTCTGGAAAGTTTCCCCTGTGGGAAAATATGAATATATTTTACAAAAGCTTTGAATTAGCTCACCAAATGTGAAGCTTACGCATTGCTGCATAAAACTCACCTCTATATATGATAATTCTTTAGGAGATCCCATGCAGCACACGTTCAGCTCTCATGGACAGCAGAGAGGAGTGTGCTCTCTAACTAACAGCATTGCAGAAGCAGGACTGGGAGCGGTATAGCTAGAAATTAGACACTGAAAATGGGACAAACCTGACAGAACTGCATTGTTTGTAAAAATATGATGCTTTTCAAAAGTTACTTTTGGCTGTGCATGTAAACGTAAAGGTGGAAACATTAATTGGATTCAACTATTTTATTGCTTTCTAAAATTAGTGTTCATAGTGTTTGGAAGAAAAAATAAATTTACCTCTACGCATCTACTTTATAGAGAAGGGAAGTGTAAGGCTGGGTTCACACGACCTATTTTCAGACGTAAACGAGGCGTATTATGCCTCGTTTTACGTCTGAAAATAGGGCTACAATACGTCGGCAAACATCTGCCCATTCATTTGAATGGGTTTGCCGACGTACTGTGCAGACGACCTGTTATTTACGCGTCGTCGTTTGACAGCTGTCAAACGACGACGCGTAAAAATACAGCCTCGGCAAAAGAAGTGCAGGACACTTCTTTGGACGTTTTTGGAGCTGTATTCTCATAGACTCCAATGAAAACAGCTCCAAAAACGGACGTAAAAAAACGCCGCGATAACGGCGCGAAAAACGCTGCGAAAAATGCGTTGGTCAAAAAACGTCTGAAAAGCAGGGTCTGTTTTCCCTTGAAAACAGCTCTGGATTTTCAGACGTTTTTGGTCACTACGTGTGCACATACCCTAACATGTGCACACATGACATGCTTGTTGGAGCATACCGAGCTTGTTATTGCAGATGCATTATATAATGTGGTTGTGCGTTCACATATATCAGTTGCATCAGCATCGGTTGTTTTGTCTCTCAAGTGATTACAACTGATGCAAAAACTGATGTAAAAATGTATCAGTTGCCATCAGGCTTTTTCCACGATTTTTACTACAAAAAAATGGCGGATCATCATAGGCCGCCCGGGGCATGAGGCTGCCGGGGGGCCCATGGCCGCCCAAAGTACAATGTAGTTTTGTTGCGTTTTTGCAGCGATTTTGCCGCGAAACAGCATTGTATATGTCCTGCAAAAGGACCTTTAGACATAAGGTCACATGACCTCATCTCTGAAGTTCTTACTACTGTTTAGAGACCTGCTGGTCACATGACCGCAGGTCCATGAGCAGCAGCAAAACTCCACAAAGGAGATTGAGGTGAGCTGCTATGTAAGTATAAGGGGATGGATTTGTTTAAGGGGTCTGTATTTAGGCGGTCTGGTGTGGGGACTTTATTTAGGTCTGTATTTAGGAATTTTGGTGTCTGTATTAGTTTAAGGGGTCTGGGTTCTGTATTTAGGGGGTCTGAGGTCTGTATCAGTTTAAAGGGTTTAGGGTCTGTATATTTAAGGGTCTGTGTTAGTTTAAGGGGTCTGGGGTCTGTATTTAGGGGGTCTGTATTAGTTTGACGTCTGGGGTCTGTATTAGTTTATTGGGTCTATTTAGGGGGCCTGTTCTAACATCTGTATTAGTTTAGAGGTCTTTATTTAGGGGTCTGTATTTAGGGGTCTGGTCTGGGGTCTGTATCAGATCAGGGGATCTGGTCTGTGGTCTGTATTACTTAAGGCAGTTAGGTCTGGGGTCATTATTAGTGTAGGGGGTCAGATCTGGGGTCTGTATTTAGGGGGTCTGTATTAGTTTGAGGTCTGGGGTCTGTATTTAGGGGTCTGGGGTCTCTATTAGTTTATGGGGCCTGTATTTAGGGGGCCTGGTCTAGGGTCTGTATTAGTTTAGGGGACTTTATTTAGGGGTCTGTATTAGTTTAGGGGGTCTGGTCTGGGGTCTGTATTAAGGGAGTCAGGTTTGGGGTCATTATTAGTGTAGGGGGTCGGTTCTGGAGTCTGTATTTAGGGGTCCTGTATGTGGTCTGTATTTATTTAGGGTGCTTGTTCTGCGATCTGTATTTGTTTAGGGGGGTCTGGTCTGGGGACTGTATTAAGGGAGTCAGGTCTGGTGTCTGTATTTAGGGGTCTGGTCTGAGGTCCGTTTTTATTTAGGGTGCTTGTTCTGGGGTCTGTATTTGTTTAGGGGGGTCTGGTCTGGGGACAGCAATAGTTTAGATGGTCTGGGTCTGTATGTATTCTATGATCTATGATCTGTCAGCGATGGTTGGAGACTGTCAGTATGTAGGGACACAGCCCTTTGACAAGGGGAATCATAACACCCATTTGTCAATGCTCGCACAAACAGGTGGTGTTCACTATAGACACAGCAGAGCGGCGGTGGGGAAGGGGGGCCCAAGTTTGTGGAACAGCCCAGGGCCTATGGTCTACTTAATCCGTGTCACATTGGGTACGTGGACCCACTGGACAGTACCACCTTGACGGTATTGCAGCTGGCCAACAGGACACAGGTCACAGTCTATAGTTCGTATCGTGTACCTGTGGTAGCTCAGACAGTAGCAAGACAGGCTCGGCTGGGACTAGGCAGCAGGCAGGCGCAAGGCGTGGTGTAACAGGAAAGGCATGGTATACAGCACAGCACGACTTCAGCTCAACACGGTACTTGACCGGGATAGCACGGGATACAAGTTACAGGTAGCAGGAACAGGAAACACTGGGAACTGGAAAACACTTAGGAGACCATTTGCTTAGATAGACTAGGGTAACGACAACAGGGCTCAGGCAAGGCAGGAAGGGGCTGGACCCCACTTATAGTCCAGGGCTCATGGGCTAATTCTGTACTTAATTTCAGGTGTGCGCGCTGGCCCTTTAAGCCCTATGGGATCCGGCTGGGAGAAGTGGAAGTGAGCGCTGGCGTCTCCTGAGGAGAAGATGGGGACTAGCACTCACAGTTCCCTGGCTGCGGGCATCAGGAGGTGAGTGAGCCTGACGGCCCGCGGCCATGGGCATGACAATCCGCCACTGTACAAAACCATCAGTTGTCATCAGTTGTCGTTAGTTGTCATCAGTTTTTAACATCCGTTTTTAACATCAGTTTTTAACACAGTGGTCCAGCAAGAAGGTAGTCTTTGGTCTAAAGATGTGCCAATTTTATCAGAGTGGTGCATAGCTTGTGATAGATTGGATACATGATAGATTAGATATTTGTTGTGTACTATGTCAGGGCTCTCCTTCTCTGCTCCGGCCTTGGCGCTACACTGAAGTCTGACACACACATTGTAATGTCACGTGTGTCATATTCAGTGCAGCGCCAAGGCCGGCGCCAAGAGAGAGCCCAGAAGGCAGCTGCTGTCCATTTACCTCAGATCAGATCTTTGAAGTAGACATGCGAGCCTGCAAAAAACGCCAAACACTATCCCTAACTTCAGGAAGTAGCTCAGTGGCGTAGCTATAGGCAGGTCCGCCATCAGGGAGGTACTGGGGGTACTGCAGTGAGGGGCTCGGGCATAAATTTAAAAAAAAGGGGCCCGCACTCTGCCGCTGGAATTAATATACTCACGGCAGTGTGGCTCTTACGATTTCATTTTGGTGATAGGAACAGGTCCCATCACGAAGCCGGGGCCCGTTCATTATATCAGAATAAAACCGTAAGGGCCCGCTGGAGAGTGAGGTGTGCCCGCCCCTCCTCCTCCACAACAGCGTGACAGCGTGTGGGGAGGAGACAAGGGGTGGAGACATCACAGCAGCGGGAGTTATGAGCTCAGCCTCGGAGGATACGTCCAGCAGCAGCAGTCGTCATCTTCTTCTTCAGACACAGTGAGTACTAAGTTATGTCTGTGTCCGGCTGCTGCTGCCCGGAGCCTCCTGAAAAAATCTCCTCCTGCCCCCATAGAAAGTAAATATCTTATCCACCTCTGTATTATGTTAACACTGCAGCATAGGACGGCTCTTATCTCCCGTCCTGTGTAACATGTGACAATAAACCTGTCTTCTCCCTCTGTTTACCCAGGACAGGAGAAAAGAGCCGTTGTAGAGCTGATAGTGATACAATCCTATGCTGCAGTGTAAACTAATACAGACGTGGGGAAGATTTTTGCTTTCTATGGGGAGGGGGTAGAGTTAGATTATAATGGGGGCAGGGAGATGATAATGGGGGCAGGGAGATGATAATGGGGGCAGGGAGATGATAATGGGGGCAGGGAGATGATAATGGGGCAGGGAGATGATAATGGGGGAGATGATAATGGGGGCAGGGAGATGATAATGGGGCAGGGAGATGATAATGGGGGAGATGATAATGGAGAAGGGAGAAGGCATTGGGTAGGGAGGGAAATTATGCTAGAGTGGGAAGGAGATAATAATGGAGGGAGGATGGCACTTGAGTAGGGATGCACGATGCATCAAAACTTCGATACTGTTTAGATACCGTGCACCCCCAAACAGTTCGATACCGTTATTTCATGTGTTTCGATACTAAGCTGTGCGGCCGCACAGCTCAATATTGTAATACATGAATGTATGAGAGCGGAGCTGCGGCTGTGTAATACAGTTACGGCCCCGCTCCGGTGTCCTGACATGTGCGCGCCGCCAGGATTATGTGATGCGGCCAGCGCTGCACTAATGAGCGGCGGCACTGAAAACAGAAGATGGCGGGCGCACTACAAAACACCCCCACATGTTCTGTCTTCAGTGCCTGAACTGCTGCTGATTAGTGCAGCGCCGCCCGCATCACCTCGTGCTGACCGCGTGCGCTTGTTGTCAGGAGCGGGGCAATGGTTGTATTACACAGCCGCAGTCCCACGCTATAAAGGCAGAGATCAGAGAAACCTCTCATCTCCGCCGCTATTCCCGTGAATGCTGCGATCACAGCGGACTGCAGCATTCAGGGTAAAATGAGAAGGGGGGATGCCCCTTGGATCACGTCACAGGAATCCCTGTGACTCGATTGAGGGACATACCATATATGGGCAGACAGCCCAGGGTCTATTGAAGGACCCCAGGGCTGTCCTACCATATTTCCTGTTAGGGTATACTCAGGTCTGTCCTAACAACTGCCTGTGTACTATCCGTATATAAATATATACCAGTACATTAAAGTTTACAAATAAAGTAAAAACATAAAGTAATGTTAAATTTAAAAAAAATACACATACACCTTTTTTACAATAAACATTAAAATAAGTCTCAATACATAAAATATACACATATTCGGTATTGGCGCGGCCGTAATAACCTGCACAACAATTTTTTTGCGTCATTTATGACGTGTACGCTGTAAAAAATAGAATAAAAACTTCTTTCACTTATTAATGCGGGTCTCGAGGTGTGATGATGAATTTAACCTCCATGTGCCTCACATTAATAGTAATTAACCCCAAAATGTACCTCACACATTAACCCATTATAATTGAGGAACATGATGGGGTTAATTACTATTAATGTGAGGCATGTGGAGGTTAAATTCATCATCACACCTCGCGCCTCACATCAGAAATGGAAGAACTGTTTTTTTTTTTTTATTATTGTTGGTAAAGTATCGCTTTGTTATCGAAATCGTAATACTACACAAAGTATCGGTACCGAAGTCCAAATTCTGGTATCGTGACATCCCTCCACTGGAGGATGAAGAAAGGAAGGAAAAAAATGGATCATCTGGAGGCGCTGCTGCGTGGTAAAATTACGGAATGACAAGGTGGTAGAGTCCAGATATGATAATATATTTTATTTAGAACAAGAGGTGGCTACGCGTTTCGACGCTGAACAAGCGTCTTCCTCAGGCCCTTTTTTTTTTTTTTTTATAATTCAAACAATCGGATTTTAGTCTATCAATTGATGTGAGCAAAAAATAATAATATCAATAGCTTTTGTTATTTATCATTGCCTAAAATTGGGATACATTAGTCCAATGTGGACTCAGAGATGTCGTTAAGACCCCCTGGATGTAGTGTTTGCAATCTGAATATCCAGTAGTTTTCCCTCTGTTTGAGTTTGCTGAACCTATTGGGAACATCTGGATGGATGTCTTCAATAGGTGTAATATTGATTTTATTGAATTGGCAGTTGTGTGCCTGTGAAAACTGACGGGAAATACTATGTTTTAGAAAGCCTGTATTAACGTTAAATCGGTGTTTATTTAATCTGGAGCGCAGGCATTGTGTGGTTCTCCCTATGTATTGTAATTGGCAAGTGCACTCCATTAAATAAATCACATAAGAGCTACTGCAGTTGAGGAATGACTTAATGGGAAATGATTCTTTAGTAACGGTTGGATGTATAGGTATACTTCTTGCAGGTGATGCTGTTACAACAAAGACACCGTGAGTAACCACACTTGAAGGAGCCATTTAATTTAGACAGAAAATTCGTTTGGGGCATTTTCGATTTCCGAACCCTACTAGGGGCTAAAATATTTTTCAAAGTCAAAGAGCGTCTAAACGTAATACTCGGTTGGGCCGGTATTATATCCTTCAGATATGGGTCATTTTTTATAATATGCCAATGTTTGTGCAGAATGGCCCTAACCGCTTTATTCCCTTTGTTAAACGTGGTGATGAAATTCGTGTTGTGTTCCTTAGATTCTGGTTTCTTATGTGTTGAATTTATACAGGAATCTTGGGATAACTCTATGGCTTTGCGGCGTGCACCTTTAATAAGATTCAAAGGAAAATTCTTCTCTTTGAACCTTTTTTCCAAGATGTTACATTCTTTTTTGAAATTTTCATCAGTACTACAATTTTTTCTGACCCTTCTAAACTGCCCGAAGGGTAAATTTTTCAGCCAGGGGCGATAATGCGCGCTCTTAAAATCAATATAGCTGTTGACATCTACAGACTTAAAGTGGGTTTTAGTAATAAATTTATTAATATTAGTGTCGTAACTGATTGTCAAATCCAAAAAGTCTATAGAGATAGTGGAGAAATTATATGTGAAGGATAGATCGTAAATTATTGTTATTTAAAATTTCAATAAAACTGGAAGCTTCATTCCCCTTCCACACAAAAAACAGGTCATCAATATAACGTTTATATAGTAAAATATTGTTTTTAAAAGGATGTTCTCCATAGATATGTCCCTCCTCAAAGGCTCCCATATAAAGGTTCGCATAGGCAGGTGCGAAACGGGTGCCCATTGCACAGCCTTTAATTTGGTTGTAAAAGCTGTGATTAAAACTGAATGTATTGTGTTGGAGGATAAATTCAATACAATTAATTAAAAATAAAACCTGCCTATAGGGAATTAAAATATTTGATGATAGAAATGAATTTGCTACTTGTAAGCCTCTGTCATGTGGGATGTTGCTGTAGAGTGCAGTCACATCGGCTGTCAGAAAGTGTATTTGAGATATGGATGGATCAACTTTTAAATCAAATAAATCTTTAATTAGTTGGGTAGAATCTTTTAAATATGATGGCAAAGTGAGTACGAAGGGTTGGAGGTGCAGGTCCACAAAATGGGAAAGGTTGCTAGTGAGTGAACCTATTCCCGAAATAATGGGACGTCCAGGGGGATCTGTAAGTGTTTTGTGAATTTTGGGGAGGTGATAGATGAAGGGCATATTGGGAAAGGGAACCTGCAAAAAACGTTTTTCTTTTTTTCGTAAGTAATCCATCCTGGGCAGCTGCCTCTATCAGAGTTTTGTATTCATATATATAGGTGGGGAGTGGGTTCGTAGCCAATTTACAATAAAAGGTATTGTCACTTAAGATTCTCATTGTTTCTTCTAAGTATTTGTTTTTGTCTTGAATTACAATGCCACCCCCTTTGTCTGCGGGGCGGATGACAATTTCCCCATTTTTTTGAAGGGATTTAATGGCCTTTCTTTCATGTATAGTGAGATTATCTGGGTGATTGTGTGGATTCTCTAATGACCTAAACTCATTGCTGACTAAGGTTGAGAAGGTTTCTACAAGGGAGCCTTGGTGATGGACTGGATAAAAATCAGACTTAGAGTGAACGTCCACTGGGATAGCAGTTAGAATGGGGTTAATTGTATAGTGATCCATTATTATTGTAGGTGGTGTGATAGGTTTCTCTATGGCAAAATGTCTAATTAGGGTGAGCTTCCTTATGAACCTATTAAGATCCATAAATAGTTCAAAGTGGTCTGGTGAGGCTGTGGGGCAAAAAGATAAACCTTTATTGAGTAAGTTTGATTCATAGATATTTAAAGTGTATGATGAAAGATTGAAAAGTTTTACTGTTTGATCCTTTTTCTCTTTGTGTTCAGTGTTACATAGTTACATAGTTACATAGTTAGTACGGCTGAAAAAAGACACATGTCCATCAAGTTCAACCAAGGGAAGGGAAAAGGGAAGGAAAAATTTCTACACATAGGAGCTAATATTTTTTTGTTCTAGGAAATTATCTAACCCTTTTTTAAAGCCATCTACTGTCCCTGCTGTGACCAGCTCCTGCGGTAGGCTATTCCATAAATTCACAGTTCTCACTGTAAAGAAGCCTTGTCGCCTCTGCAGCTTGAACCTTTTTTTCTCCAGACGGAGGGAGTGTCCCCTTGTTTTTTGAGGGGGTTTTACAAGGAACAGGATTTCACCATATTTTTTGTATGTGCCATTAATATATTTATATAAGTTAATCATGTCCCCCCTTAGTCGTCTTTTTTCAAGGCTAAATAGGTTTAATTCTTTCAATCTTTCCTCATAACTTAAATTCTCCATGCCCCTTATTAGCTTCGTTGCTCTTCTTTGTATTTTTTCCAACTCCAGGGCATCCTTTCTATGAACTGGAGCCCAGAACTGAACTGCATATTCTAGATGAGGCCTCACTAATGCTTTGTAAAGTGGCATTATTACATCCCTGTCCCGCGAGTCCATGCCTCTTTTAATACACGACAATATCCTGCTGGCCTTTGAAGCAGCTGATTGACACTGCATGCTGTTATTGAGTTTATGATTTACAAGTACACCCAGATCCTTCTCAACAAGTGAATCCGCCAGTGTAGCGCCCCCTAGGACATATGATGCATGCAGGTTGTTGGTACCAAGATGCATAACTTTACATTTATCTACATTAAACTTCATTTGCCAAGTGGACGCCCAAACACTTAGTTTGTTTAAATCTGCCTGTAATTCATGAACATCTTCCATAGTCTGAACTATATTACATAGCTTGGTGTCATCTGCAAAAATAGAAATAGTGCTATTAATCCCTTCCTCTATATCATTAATAAATAAGTTGAATAATAGTGGTCCCAGCACTGAACCCTGGGGTACACCACTTATAACCGGGGACCATTCAGAGAAGGAATCATTGACCACAACCCTCTGGATACGGTCCTTGAGCCAATTCTCAATCCAATTACAAACTATATTTTCTAAACCTATAGTCCTTAATTTACTCATTAGGCGTCTATGGGGGACAGTGTCAAATGCCTTTGCAAAGTCCAAAAACACTAAATCCACAGCGGCCCCTCTGTCTAGACTTCTGCTCACCTCTTCATAAAAACAGATTAGGTTAGTTTGACAACTTCTGTCCTTAGTAAAACCGTGCTGGCTGTCACTTATAATGCTATTTATTGTCACATAATCCTGTATATAGTCCCTCAATAGCCCCTCAAACATTTTCCCCACGATGGATGTTAAGCTTACTGGTCTATAATTACCCGGGGAAGACCTAGAGCCCTTTTTGAAAATAGGCACCACATTTGCCCTGCGCCAGTCCCTTGGCACTATACCAGTCACTAGAGATTCTCTGAATATTATGAAAAGGGGGACAGAAATAACTGAACTAAGCTCTTTAAGAATTCTAGGGTGTAACCCATCTGGTCCCGGAGCCTTGTGCACATTTATTTTATTTAATTTAGCTTGGACCATCTCTACATTCATCCAATTCAGTATATCAACTGATATATTAACAGCACTGGCACCGGCTACATCAGCTGCTCTTTCTTCTGTTGTATATACAGAGCTAAAGAACCCATTTAGTAACTCTGCCTTCTCTTGATCCCCTGTGATCAACTCCCCATTACCATTATCTAGGGGTCCTACATGTTCAGACCTTGGCTTTTTTGCATTTATATGCTTGAAGAATTTTTTAGGATTTGTTTTACTATCCTTGGCCACCTGCCTTTCATTTTGTATTTTTGCTAATTTTATTACATTTTTACAGATTTTATTAAGCTCTTTATATTTTACAAAGGCTACAGCTGTACCCTCAGATTTGTATTTTTTAAATGCCCTTTTTTTGTCATGTATTGCCCCTTTCACAGAAGGTGTAAGCCATGTGGGGTTTAATTTGAGTCGTTTATACTTATTACCTGTAGGAATAAATTTTGCACTATAATAACTCAAAGTAGATTTGAAAATCTCCCATTTATCATTTGTTCCATTATGTGTTGGGCAGTGATTTGTTGCGTTTTTTACCTCCTCTCCGTCCTCTATATCTGTGTCTAATTTTCTTTTTGTGGATATTTTCTGGATTTTTGGAAAAAAGTTGGTAATGGTTTGTGCTTTGGGCTCATAATGAACGGTATTAGGACATCGTTGCTGATGACTGTAGGGGTTAATGGGGGTCTGGGACGGAAGACCTAAACAAGAAGTTGCCGCATAAGTGATATCTAAGGAAGATGTGGCTAAATCTGTTTTGGAGTTGGCGTTTGTAAACCGTTGTGATGTAGTTTGGCTCCTAGGGGGACTGTTTGGCAGACCTGTGAATAAGGAATGATTAGAAGAAAGTGGGGTATTATGTACTGACAATTGTAATATGGACGTCAGGCTGTCCTCGATGGAGTCATTGAGTAAAAAGGGGGGAGAATCTACAATAGGAGGGACTTCCATTGGTTCTGATATAGAGAATAGCCGAGAAAGGTGATTTTCTAAGTCTGATGCCTTGAATGCATTCATGGGGGCACATGTGCATTTGCATGTATTGATGGTGAGGAATTGGTTTGTGCAGTGATGGAACACTGAATAGGAGTATCACCTATACTTGTATAATTAGATTTTGAATTACCAATGGTCTTTCATAAGTTGGTTTGTGATTAAATCTAAGATTGTTTTTGAAAGATCGACTGTAAATAGTCACTTCGTCAAACGGGGCCCGAGATTTAGATGGAGCCATTGATACCGAATGATTAACTGAAGGCACTGAATGATTTTTTTGGGGAGTATTGTATTCTGATAGGGTACTCTCTTTTTTAGATGTGTGGGGTGTAGTGGATCTCCAATCTCCTAGAATATTACGGATATAATCTGCACGATCCCTTTTTAATTTTTTGGCTTTTTTTAGGATGATATCTTTTTCATATAGAGCCAGTCTGTTGCTGGTGGAAGTCTCTAATTTGTGAAAATCACAATGATCAATAAACTGTAAAAGTTGTTCCTTAATTGAGGAGATTTCCGAACTGAGAGACTCGCTTAATATTGTGCGTTTTTTAAGCAGCTTTTCCAAAAAGCCTAAGTGGCACTGATCCGTGAAATCTTTCCAATCAGTGCTGAAAATAGTGTCTGTGGGGTAAGGATTATTGATTAGTAACCTTAAACCCCTTGGAGTAATGTTTTCCGTAATGTACAATTGTAAAAACCGACAATCGATACTTTGCAAAGCTTCCTTTTTAAGGGTGTCTTCCAATGTTAAATAGAGATCTGTCATTTTTTTGGTGAGGAAGACGCTTGTTCAGCGTCTAAACGCGTAGCCACGTCTTGTTCTAAATAAAAGATATTATCATATCTGGACTCTACCACCTTGTCATTCCGTAATTTTACCACGCAGCAGCGCCTCCAGATGATCCATTTTTTTCCTTCCTTTCTTCATCCTACTAAACGGTCCCCTCCGGGAACCGATTCGGATCTGGCAGCAGCATATGTGGACCTACCCTTGCAATTTATACATTCAGCCTAGGTGAGCATGGCAATGCCCCTTCTCCTCACCTACCTAACCTATTGACCTGCACAAGGTGGCGCCGTGTTTTTTGCTCTTTCTCTTCATCTCCACTGGAGGAGGCACTATACAATGGGGGGTAATAATTGGGTGAAAAGTGATGATATCTGAAGGGAGGGGAGAAATTATACATGGGGAGGGGTAGAGGAAGGATAGAGTATACCTTGGTAGGGGGAGAAAGCTTATACCGGCGGCATAGTTAGCAACAGTCCTGAATTTGCAGGTACTGTCCTGAATCTACAGAGGCAGTCCCGGCAAATTACAGTCCCAGACGTGTCTCAGCCACTGCCATATTCAATTGTATCTGCGTCCACAGGATGCAGATACAATTGAATACTATGGCAGAGCAGGAAAGTATCAGCTTCCTGCTCTGCCTTTCACCCATCCAGGAGCGGAATCCCCGGCCAGAGAGTTGCCGACACTCTGACCGGGGATTCCTCTCCATATATGGACAGTGAGGTCAGGGTCTCCTCCTGGACTGGAATCCCCTGTAGAGTGCCACACACACCCTTGTAGTTAGTGCCGAACATACCCCCTGTAGATAGCACCCCCCTGTAGATAGCGCCACACACACACACACACACACTCCCCTGTAGATAGTGCCACACACTGCCCCCCTGTAGATAGTGCCACACACTGCCCCCTGTAGATAGCACCACACAATCCCATGCAGATAGCGCCACACACCCCTGTAGATAGCGCCACACCCACCCTGTGGATAGCGCCACACCCCCCCCTGTAGATAGCGCCACACCCACCCCTGTAGATAGTGCCACACACACAACTGTAGATAGCGCTACACACAGCCCCCTGTAGATAGCGCCACATACAGCCCCCTGTAGATAGCGCCACACACAGCCCTGTACATAGTGCTACACACACCCGCCTGTACATAGCGCCACACACACCCCAGTACATAGTGCCACACACCCCCCTGTAGATAGTGCCACGCACCCCCTTTAGATAGTGCCAGACACCTCCCCTGTAGATAGCGCCACACACAGCCCCCTGTAGATAGCACCACACACAACCTCCCTGTAAATAGCTCCACACACAGCCCACCTGTAAATAGCTCCACACACACAGCCCCCTGTAGATAGCGCCACACACAGACTCCCCTGTAGATAAAAGTCTAAATGCTAGGGTTCTGGTGGAAAGGTGTCTGAATTACCTAACAGGTCTGGTCTAGGATCTGAATTTTTTTCTGGTTTGGTGTCTGAATTAATTTTGTTGTGTGGTTTTTACACAGATAACGTGTGTGCAGCATTTGAAGAGAATGCAAAAGCATCATCCAGACATGCCCGTGGCGGTGGGAGATCTTAGGGACTACATTTTGGTGAGTCACTCTGCTGTGTATAGGGGTTCAGTGCAATGATTTTTGTTTATATTGCCCTCCTACACCCTGACAGATTCTTTGCGCACACACACACACACACACACACACACACACACACACACACACACACACACACACATACACAAACACACACACTTTCCCGCTGTCTCTTCCCTGTCACTCCACAGAGCCCCTGTGAGGTTGCGTCTCCCCCCTGGCTACCACTGCTACTTTCAGTTCTCCCAGCCCTGACACTTAGTCTCTCCCCTTTGCCCTCCGACAGCCACCTTCTGTCTCTGCCCTGCTCCTCCAAAGAGTTTTCTTTTTAATGTGCCCTACCTCCTGCCCCTTTACATTTCACCCCCCCCTCCTAATAACGAGGGGGGCGGGGGCCCAGACTCATTGGCAATATGGGGTCCAGAAATTTCTGATGCCAGCCCTGGCTATAGTGGTCGCTGCAGTCACAATTGTGACCGGGCCCGAAGCCGCCCCCCCACCACGTTTGTGCGAGGTAACTAATGTAAAAATGCTGCATAAGCTGGACAGATACTGTTTCCTAGTGGGCTGAAGGACCTTTAATGACGTCAGGCCTATGTGACCTGACTGGCCTTTGAGGAACAGAAGTCCCGCCCACCGATCAGGTCCTTCTACCACTGTATAGCAGCAGCAGCTCGGCAGAAGAGAAGGCCCGTCCACCTCTCCGGTCCTTGTACTCAGCCACAGGTTGGTGAGTGCTTCTTCAACCCCCCCCCTCTGCCTCCCTCCATTGTAAATAATTTGTTAGTAAAAATGGATCATATGCAGCGCTGCAACTAAGTAATGGAAGAAATGTTAATAGAAAAACTCTTTATTGTATTCAGGCTACGTGTTTCAATGCCGCACCGGCATCTTCATCAGGCCATATAAAATGACTGTACAAACAGCACTACTTAAATACAACACGTTGTTGAAAAAACCGCCAATGTAGCCGGGGTCAAAGTACCCTGGTGACGTCATCCTGCAGGTCAAAGTTTATAAAACCGAACAATTAAATACAAAAAAAATTCAATGTAAACCTTAACAAAGGTGATACTTAACATTAATGCATAAAGACATAAAATAAATAGCAATCATTATAGAATATACATATCACACAATCATAATAATATAATAAATTACGGGGCTACAAAGGTCGCACAGGAACTAATAAAACATAAAAAGTGTTATAAAAAGCAAACTCACATAAAAAAGAGCTATAGTGTAATATTAACCATTCTATATAATATCAATTACAATTTAGAAATAAAACCAAAATCAATGTAAGCAAACCAGTTTTCTCGCTACAGGTCCCATAGAGACACAGGCGCCGCTGAAAGCGTCCCTGTAGTCAAGGCAACCACACTCAGCTACTAAAGTCGGGGAAGATTGGAAGGAACAATCGTACAGGGCTGCTGACAAGGTGAGTCAACTAAATAACGCAACAGGTCTACTTTACATTAGTATTTCATTATACCATTTAAAGAATATATTTGTAGCAAGTAATTAGTAAATAATTTATTATTTATACAACTTATGCTAATCAATCAAGCGATGTTTCTGAAATATCATTCAGACTTTTCGGATGAAGAGTGACAAGTTTAAAAATACAGTAATTCTCTCTTTGTTTTCGTTTTTGAAAACGGTTAGGAACATTCGGAAATATCTGTTCAATAGGAGTAATGCTGATTTGATCAAATTTACAGTTATGTGTCGAAGCACAGTGTCGGGAAACACTGTGTTTCAGAAAACCTTTAAGCACATTGAACCTGTGCTTATTAATTCTACTACGTAGACATTGGATTGTTCTCCCAATGTATTGTAGCCGACGAAAAGGTATATGACATATATACTCCCACAATTCAGGAAAGATTTAATAGAAAAGGTTTCAGAAGTAACGGTTGAAGTAAAAACTTCCTTTCTATGTGCAATATTATTGCAACATAAACATCGTGATTGACTGCATTTATAGGAGCCGATTAAAGAAGGCAAAATATTTTGAGCAGATGGTTTGAGATTATCTATTCTGCTGGGGGCAAGAATACTTCTCAAATTCCTTGACCGTCTGAAAGCGATAGCCGGTTTGTCAGGCAGTACATCTTTTAAAAAGGAGTCATTTTTCAAAATGTGCCAATATTTGGTCAGGATCAGTCTCACAGATTTGTTCCCACTGTTATATGATGTAATAAAATTATTTTTGCAATTTTTACCTTCCTTTTTCGTTTTAACTTGGTTAATGCAAGCCTCTTGGGTTAGTTTAGCAGCTCTAGAGCGTGCCCCTTTTATAAGGCTCGATGGAAAGTTTTTTTCCCTAAATCTTCTTTCCAGGACATTACATTTTTTAAGGAAATTACTATCAGAAGAGCAATTCTTCCTAACCCTTCTAAACTGTCCGAAGGGGACATTTTTAATCCATGGTGGATAATGCGCACTCCTAAAGTCGATGTAACTATTGACATCTCCAGTTTTAAAATGTGTTTTAGTGCTGAATTTGTTTGTTTTTTTGTCGAAACCAATGGTCAAATCCAAAAAATCAATATAACTGGTGGAAAACGTATGGGTAAAAGTTAAACCGAACTCATTTGCATTAAGCATATCAATAAAAGCAGATGCCTCATCTTCCCCTCCTTTCCACAGAAAGAAAAGGTCGTCAATGAAATGCCTGTATAGTAGGATTTTATCTTTGAAAACAGAATTATCAAGAATGTATTTATCCTCAAAGTTTCCCATATATAAATTAGCGTATGCCGGGGCGAAGCGGGAACCCATTGCACCGCCCTTTATCTGGTTATAATAAGTATTTCCAAAGCTAAATACATTGTGTTTCAAAATTTATTCTATACAGTCGATTAAAAATCGGATTTGTACTGTTGATATATCAGGAGTGGAGGATAAGAAGGATTCTGCCACTTCCAACCCCTTATCATGGGGGATGTTACTATAAAGGGCTGTGACATCTGCTGTTAAAAAGTATACTGGGGATGTGGAAGGGTCAATCAATAAATCCTGTAAATTCTTAATGAGCTGGGTAGAATCTCTCAAATAAGATGGTAATTTGAGGACAAAGGGCTGGAGGTGCAAGGTGGGTTAGTAGATGACTTGTGGATTTTGGGCAAGTGGTAAATAAATGGCATACTCGGACAGGGTACATGAAGGAAATTTCTTTCCTTTTTAGTTAACAATCCATCAGAAAAAGCTGTATCAATTAAATTTTTATAATCGCAGATAAAATTAGGGAGTGGATTGGCAGATAATTTGAAATAAAATGCACTGTCTGAGAGAATTCTAGAAGTTTCACTAAAATAGTCACACTTGTCTTGGATAACAATGCCCCCCCCCCCCTTATCCGCCGAGCGGATGACAATATCATTATTTGTACGTAAAGTTTTAATAGCTCTCCTTTCATTGGTGGTCAAGTTGTCGGGCATAGTGCAGGGTTTGTCCAATGCTCTAAATTCGTTACCTAATAATGAAGAAAAAGTGTCCAAGCAGGGCCCTTGGTGATGTAAGGGGTAAAAATTAGATTTAGGGTGAACATCTACGGTCACAGCTCGATGAGTTGTTACACCACTCAAAAGGTCGATTTGTGATAGAGGTGTAGTGGAATAATCTGACATGGAGAAATGTCTAGTCAATGTTAGCTTTCTAACAAACCTATTTAGATCCATAAACAACTCAAATGTATCAGGCGGAGCTATAGGGCAAAAGGAAAGGCCTTTACCCAACAAACTTAATTCATGACTATTTAAAACATGAGTGGATAGATTAAAGAGCTTCACTGTTTGGTCCTGTATTTTTTCGGTTGTCCCAGGGGTAGTTGCATTTTTTCGATTTCAACCTCCTCTCTTTCCTCTATATCTGTGCCTATATCTAATTTTCTTTTGGTTGAAATTTTTTGTATTTTTGGGAAGGAACTGGTTATAGTCTGTACTTTGGGACTTATGATGTATGGAATCAGGAAATCTTTGCTTTTCACCGTTGAGGTACATGGGGGCATAGTCAATTGATAAGGGACGCCTAAAAAAGAAACTGTAGAAATGGTATTATCCATCGTTGATGAGGGGTAATCCGAAGTAGATTTTGCTATGGTATAAATTTGATCGTTCCGTTCAGTTATATCTAAGGGCTCATGTGGACTGTGGGGACTGTGGGGACTGTGGGAGGAAGCCACATTGTGTACTGAGTAATTGAAGCTAGATTGTTCCATAGAATTAGGAGTACTATGTATGGATAACTGCATTAAAGATGTTACACTATTCTGCTCCTGTGAATCAATTGAGTCGTTAAACTGTGGGGATGGTCGATAAGACGATGGTGTGTCATCTGTTAATAAATTCATGCGTAAAAGTTGGGTGTCAAGGTCAGTTGATTAAAAGCATTGACAGGTATGCTAGAAAGTTGATGTCTAGGAGAAAGGGAGGGTATCTGAGGAAATATTTGTGGCATAAAAGCACAAGGAGAAGAGGGCTCATTAGAAGAAACTACATGATTCAGGGATTTAATAGTAGGATTGACACTGTTAATGTTAAATGGTGAATTATTCACTCCTGTATTATTCCTAGTTCTATTATTCTTGTTATATTTTGTATTATTCCTAAAAGACCTGCTATATGCAGAAAGTGAATTTGGCCGTGTAGTAGTTGAAAATTGAGCTTGTTTAAAGGGAACTTGATCCTTGCTGTGTAGTTCAGCCTCTTTATTTGATAGTATGGTATGTTGATTAGTTTCAACCCTCCAATCACCTAGTTTATTTCAGAAATAATCATTACGATCTCTTTTTAATTTACTTGCTTTTTTGGACACTAACTCATTTTCATATGTGGCTAACCTCTTACTAGTCGAGATTTCCAACTTATTGAAATCCTGATGTTCCGTAAAATTAAGTAGCTGTTCTTTTATTGTGTTAATCTCAAAATAACACTTTTTATGTTTTATAAGTTCCTGTGCGACCTTTGTAGCCCCGTAATTTATTATATTATTATGATTCTGTGGTATGTATATTCTATAATGATTGCTATTTATTTTATGTCTTTATGCATTAATGTTAAGTATCCCCTTTGTTAAGGTTTACATTGAATTTTTTATGTATTTAATTGTTCGGTTTTATAAACTTTGACGTGCAGGATGACGTCACCAGGGTACTTTGACCCCGGTTACATTGGCGTTTTTTTCAACAACGTGTTGTATTTAAGTAGTGCTGTTTGTACAGTCATTTTAAATGGCCTGATGAAGATGCTGGTGCGGCATTGAAACGCGTAGCCTGAATACAATAAAGAGTTTTTCTATTAACCTTTCTTCCATTACTTAGTTGCAGCGCCGCATATGATCCATTTTTACTTACAAATTATTTACATTGCTATCGCGGTGACCAGCTGGTCCTACCGACTCTGGATCTTGGCAGCAGCACTATCTACAACCAGCTGTTTTAACCATTCATTGGTGTGCCTATTCATCTGATTTTTGGTGAGCATTCATTTGCTTGTAATCGACAGTAAACTTTTGGTTTTACCTGCACTATGTGGCGCCGTGCTCTTTTTCTCTATCTAGGTCGGGTTTGCTTCAGCTCCTTTTAGGAGTCGATATTTCCCGAACGGGAGGCTTTTAAGCTAGAAACCGCATAGGAACCGCACTCGAGTCCTACGGTTCGTTTAAATTCCTTCCTGCACTGGATCCCGCTTTTTGATTTGTGACCTCCTTTCCTGAAATATCTGGATTTTTTTTTTAAATCAGACAAGTTTTTATTGAGAATACAACATGTATTATACATTTTTGCATTTCTGGTAAAGTACATAGAAATCTACCAACAGAAGAAAAAAACAAAGTAACAGTATAGCATCTTGTTCTTGATACAAAATTCCTGCAATTACATTACACTCTGTATTCTCATCATCTTTAATTGCATCGTCACATGCATCCCCATCCCTACCCCTATCAACCGAACTCCCCCCCCCCTCACAGTACCTCCTCTGTCTCCTGATTCGCCAGTCCCCTCCACCCTTTCCATCCGTTCTGTATTCCAACCAGTGATCCCGTCATATCTTGATCAAATAGATGCGTCAGCCCACCTTCAAATCTCATCTAATGTGCCACATTACTATAGTTGTTAACCCATTTACTCCATTGCTTATCATACTTATGAATTGCCCCTCTTTTCAGATATACTCGTTGTTCCAGTGATACCGTGTGGTTAACATATCCAACTAACTCAGCCACCTCCGGGGGATCCGCCTGCAGCCAATATTTTGCAATTAATTCCCTAGCGTGATACAGAACCTTTTTAATAGCCAGTAATTCCACTCCATCTCCTCCTTCCTCCCCCATACATCCCAATATAAAGATCTTAGGTTCCAGTGGAAAATCTCTACCATATACTCTAGATACCATTCCTTTAACTGCTTTCCAATATACATCTAGCATCGGACAGCTCCAAAACATATGTTTTATGTCCGCCCCATCAAACATACACCTGGGACACTCCTTTGTTGTTCTAATTCGCATTTGCCACAGCACCTTAGGTGTCCTATATACCCTATGCAATAGAAAGAGTTGTGACCTCCTGTTCGCTACACTAATAGAGACTATTTTGGGCGATGCGAGTATTTCTTCCCATTCTTCATCCGCTATAGCCCCTACATCCTCTTCCCATTTACGTCTTGTCTCCACCAGTGGGTCTCCTAGGAATTTGGCGAGTAACATACTATATAGCACCGAAATAATCCCTTTAGTGTCTTGTGCCCCCAGCACCCTTTCTATCCCTCCCATAGTGGAGCAGCTCAAGTCCACCAGCCTCTCTTGCGCCTGCGTCGCATGCCTTAGCTGTAGATATTGGTAGAACCGTCGATGTGAAAGTCCAAACTCTTCCTGAAGTTGTGCAAAAAGCTTGAGAGTCCCTCCCTCGTATAACTGGTGTACATATCTGATTCCTGCTTGTTCCCAATCCTGAAATCCTTCTAAAATATTAAATTCCCATAGATATGGATTATTCCATAGAGGCATATAATTGGAACATCCTGTCACCCCCAATATCTTTTTACTTTCCCACCAAACTTTATGCAGTAATAACAGAGTCGGTTTCCCTCTCGCCTCCCTCCGTAATTTATGTGACTCCATGGCCTCTAATAAATCCGTTCTCTTTCCCAAATAGTACACCAGTTTCCCACTAGAGTTCCACTCCTCCCTATTCTTCCATCCTTTGAAGTGCTGTATTTGGGCTGCTAGATAATATATCCACGCATTTGGAATAGCTAACCCCCCCTGTTCTGCTGGTAATTGTAGCTTTTCCATTTTAATCCTGGGGATCCCCCTTTTCCACACCAAGTCCCTAAACAAATTATGTATTCTCCTGAACCAATATTTAGGTAACCACACTGGGGCATTGTGCATAATATAGAGTACCTGGGGCATCAGAATCATTTTGATGAGATTTGCTCGTCCCAGTGCTGACAGCGGTAACCCAAGCCATACTTTAGTCCTATCTGTTAATTTATTCACTAATGGTATCACATTCAACTCAACAAATTCCTGCACCCTTGCTGATACCGTAATTCCCAGATATTTAAACTTCCGTACACACGGTACTTCAATTCCTCCAACTATCAATGGTGTAACTACTGGCTGGAGTGGTAGCAACACCGACTTGCTCCAGTTAATTTTTAACCCTGAAAATCTGCCGAACCTCTCCAATTTCGTCATTATCACTGGCAATGAATGATCTATCTCCCCCAGGAACAGCAGTATATCGTCCGCATATAGTGCTATTCGCTCTTCCAGCTCTCCACAACGAAACCCTTCTATCCCCGGATGTTGTCTTACCATATTTGCTAGGGGTTCAATTGCCAGTGCAAACAGCAACGGAGAAAGTGGGCATCCCTGTCGCGTCCCCCTCTCCAACCTAAAAGAGTCTGACATCCTTCCATTTGCCCTAACCCGAGCCACCGGTTCCTTATACAATAATTGTACCCACTTTATAAAATTCCGTCCAAAACCGATCCGCTCCAATACAGCCCACAAGTACCCCCATTCCACACTATCAAACGCCTTAGTGGCGTCCAACGACAACACTGCTCTACCCCGCTCATCCGGATCATCTGTCTGTAAATTTAAGAAAACTCTACGTAAGTTAACTGCTGTAGAACGAGCTGGCATAAATCCCGACTGATCCATCCCTACGATTTTAGTCACTACTCGCGACAACCTATTAGCTAGTACTTTAGCTAAAATTTTTATGTCTGCTGTCAACAGAGATATCGGTCTGTAAGAGTCAGGTTGCGTCCGATCTTTCCCATCTTTAGGAATTACCACTATAGCAGCTTCATACATTGTCTGCGGTAAACGCCCTCTGGCAAAACTATCCTGGAACACCTCCAGTAACTCCGGTAAAACCGTCTCTCCATATGTTTTATACAATTCAGTGGGCATACCATCTATCCCTGGAGCCTTTTCATTCGCCATAGAGCCCACCGCCTCCTGTATTTCCTCTAAAGTAATTAACTCCTCCAACCCCTCCCTCTCTTCCTCCCCCAAAGTAACCCATGTCATTTCTGCCAGATATTCTGACAGAAGATCCTCCGAATAGTCCACCTTAGTGCGATATAGTTCCTTATAAAATGATGTCAACACACCTAATATATCCCCTGTTTCTCCAACCAGATTCCCACTTGCTGTCTGTAGCTGATGGATGAACGCACTCTCCCGCGCCGGCCGTGCAATATTTGCTAACAATCTGCCCGTCATTTCACCCTCTTCGTAATATTTTTGTTGCAAAAACAATCTTTTATTAGCTGCCTGCTCCATCTGATGTTCCCTAAGCAATTTTTGAGCAGCCTTCCATTGGGCTAAGGTTTCCGCCGTGTTATTGGTAACGTGGCTCACCTCTGTTATTGTCACCCGGTCTGTCAAATGTTGTCCCACTTGCCTTGTCTTAGTTTTTATGTGTGTGATCTCCCTTATATACACCCCCCTTATATTCGCCTTCATAGCATCCCATAGAATATCTGTAGGAACCGTACCCTTATTAAATTCGAAATATTCTCTCAGGCTCATAGTTATGATCTCCTCTCCCACCAAGCGTATCCAAAATGGGTTGAGCCTCCAATGCATTCTCAGCCCCCCCGTCTGTAACCCTGTTCGGAGTTTTAACAACATTGGAGAGTGATCCGACAGTGATCGCGGTAAATATTCCACCCCCTCCACACATTCCATCCCCATTCCATTATTAAACATTAGATCTATTCGGGACAGTGTTCCATATGTAGATGAGACACACGAGTATTGCGTAGTAGAAGGCCACTTTACCCGCCAAATATCCGTGAGCCCAACTTCCGTCATGTATTTACCAAACCTCGTTAGACAAATATCTCCCCCCCCCCCCCGTTTGGAAATTTATCCCACCCCTTATCCATTATGTTGTTAAAATCTCCCATCAATATGGTCGGTATCATAGGCCATCCCGCCAGTTTCTCCAACACCTCTCTTATTGGGACCACAGAATACGGGGGTGGCACATACATCACCACAATTATACATTCCCAATTAAACAATTTACAATGCACCCCGACATATCTACCTTCCCTATCCTTAAAGGAGTCTAAACAGCTAAACGGCACATCTCTATGAACTAGGAGGCTAACCCCCCTTGAGTATGTAGAATGGAAGGAATGGAAGCTGTGTTGTATCCACACCCTATGCGCCTGTTGCACCGTATCAGCAGTGAGATGTGTTTCCTGTAAGCCCATCACTCCAGCAGACTGCCCTTTCATATAATCAAATATAGCTCGCCTTTTAGTTATCTCCCCCATACCTCTCACATTCCAGGACAACAAATTCACCCTACCCCCCATCTGAACATTTCTTGCTTTTGACAGTGGTTATTCCTGTTACCTCCAGTGGCCATCAGAGCGTACTGTGTTTCAACCTCCCTTTCCCTCCAAAACCTTTCCCCTCCCCCCACCCTATCCCCCCCAACTTTCCATAAACATACCCTCCTAAGAGGGCCCGGGCTAGCGAAGAAACCTTCACCGCTATGACCCCACAGCTTCCCACTCGCTTTGTAGAGACACATTCTGTTTCCCTACAGTTTTATCCTTCAGAACCAAGAACCTCCCGCTACCTCCTCCTCAATAAACAATTAGTATTTTTATAACTCCAACATCCCATTCTGCCCTTAAACTGCCAGCACTTTCTTCTCCTGCAACTATCAATGACATATGGACCGTAGCCCAACCTTTTAGCAACATATAAATGCATAACAACAAGGCTTTATGCCCTCATGTAACTCATCTTCCTCCTTGCAAAGCAGAGTCCCCTCTTTAATCCTCCGCCTGTTGATCACACCGCTGCCTCCTCTCGATCCTGCAGTAAGCGATCTTCATGATTGTCCAGCCATCTGAGTGCATCTTTTGGATTTTCAAAGAATTGCACGGATCCCAATGCCGCCACCCGAAGCTTTGCAGGATACAACATAGAATACTGAACCCGATGGTTCCTCAGCCGCCTTTTTATGTCCAGAAATTGCATCCTCCGCTTCTGGACTTCTGCAGAAAAATCCGGATAAAATGACACCTTTACACCGTTCACCCGAATATCTTGCCTCTCCCGGGCCTGTCGAAGAATTATATCTCTATCTTTATAATGAAGCAGCTTTACCAGAACAGGTCGCGGTGGCCGCCCAGGTGGACCAGGACGCGTGGGCACCCTATGAGCTCTTTCCACTGCAAATAATGGGGTCAGCAACTCTTTTCCAAAAACCTCCAGTAGCCATTTTTCAAAAAAGGAATCCGGATTGGACCCTTCCACTTTTTCAGGAATTCCCACCATCCTCACATTGTTTCGTCTTAAACGATTCTCCAAATCATCAGCTTTAGATAAGAGGTACTTTACATCCTCCGCCACCGCATTTACATCTCTTCTCATGGGCAGCATGCCATCTTCTAAGTTACTGACTCGGCCCTCCACCGCTGTTGTGCGTTCTGACACCTTCTGTAAATCATGGCGTATAATAGACAGATCCTCCTTGATTCCCCCCACCTGACAACTAAGCTTAGCCAGCGTAGAATTACTCAGGCTTACCGCCGAAAAAACATCTGCCAGTGTGGGGCCCTGCTTGTCCAAGTTCTGCGTACCTCCATTCAGTCCTCCTCCTGAATTACTTGGAGCGTCTTCTCCATTTTCCTCCTCCTCCTCTGACTCCATCTGTGCTCGCAGCGGCTCATATCTCGAGCCTGTACGGCCAGCCTGCTCCTTCCCTCCATCCAACCTTCCTCCATCTGCCTCAGGTTTCAAAGGGGTCTTCCTGGCAAAACGCTCCTGCCTGGATGCCGCCGCCCCTCTCACATCCCTGCTCTCTGCATGCGAGCATATGTCGACGCCATCTTGCAGCCCCAGCTCACCGTCCTCTGCCGCCTTAGACTTCCTGGACCGGGTCATAACAGCCTCCTTCGGATCCAAAATCGTGCCTGCAGGATCACCACCTTTTCACCTATCACCTCAGGTATGTCCTCGTTAATATAGTGGAGTCTCAGGATAATTTCCAGGATATCGGCAGCGGGAGCTCCGGTTCCTGCGTCCTCTCACATATGCCGCTAAGCCACGCCCTCTGAAATATCTGGATTTAATTGAACATCCTTCTTTGAACCTGCTCCATGATGTTGGATTTTATTGACAATAGAGACCAATTGCGTGAACTTTTAATACTACAATCGATTGGGGTGGAGATCCCCCCGGGGACTTCCATATCTGTGAGTAACAAATTTACCCCTGAGAAAACTAAATCTATGACAGATCTCTTTTTACTTCTGGAGGACACCTTGAAAAGGGAGGCTCTACAGAACATTGATTGTCGCGTTTTAATGTTTTATATTGATGAGAATATTTCTCCTAGGGGTTTAAGAATTCTGTTTAATAACCCCTACCCCACAGATAAATCAAAAAACGCTAATAAAGTGGTAAAAATAGATCGTTTTAAAAAAATAAAAATAAAAAGCACTGCTGTCACCTACATTATAGCGCCCATCTCCTTATGTAGGAGATAGGGCACTTATAATGTGGTGACAGAGCCTCTTTAATGCAAATGAGTTCGGTTTAACTTATACCCATACGTTTTCCACCAGTTATATTGATTTTTTGGATTTGACTATTGGTTTCGACAAAAAAAAAAAAAAAACAAATTCAGCACTAAAACACATTTTAAAACTGTAGATGTCAATAGTTACATCGACTTTAGGAGTGCGCATTATCCACCATGGATTAAAAATGTCCCCTTCGGACAGTTTAGAAGGGTTAGGAAGAATTGCTCTTCTGACAGTAATGTAATGTCCTGGAAAGAAGATTTAGGGAAAAAAACTTTCCATCGAGCCTTATAAAAGGGGCACGCTCTAGAGCTGCTAAAATAACCCAAGAGGATAGCATTAACCAAGTTAAAACGAAAAAGGAAGGTAAAAATTGCAAAAATCATTTTATTACATCATATAACAGTGGGAACAAATCTGTGAGACTGATCCTGACCAAATATTGGCACATTTTGAAAAATGACCCCTTTTTAAAAGATGTACTGCCTGACAAACCGGCTATCGCTTTCAGACGGTCAAGGAATTTGAGAAGTATTCTTGCCCCCAGCAGAATAGATAATCTCAAACCATCTGCTCAAAATATTTTGCCTTCTTTAATCGGCTCCTATAAATGCAGTCAAGCACGATGTTTATGTTGCAATAATATTGCACATAGAAAGGAAGTTTTTACTTCAACCGTTACTTCTGACACCTTTTCTATTAAATCTTTCCTGAATTGTGGGAGTATATATGTCATATACCTTTTAGAGTGTTCCTGTCGGCTACAATACATTGGGAGAACAATCCAATGTCTACGTAGTAGAATTAATAAGCACAGGTTCAATGTGCTTAAAGGTTTTCTGAAACACAGTGTTTCCCGACACTGTGCTTCGACACATAACTGTAAATTTGATCAAATCAGCATTACTCCTATTGAACAGATATTTCCGAATGTTCCTAACCGTTTTCAAAAACGAAAACGAAGAGAGAATTACTGGATTTTTGGCCGATTGTTGCGGGGGGGGGGGGCGATTGCTATGGCAAATGGAAGCCTAACAAAGGCTTCCTATCTGCCATTACGTTAGCCGATTAGGCCCCGCCCAGAGGCGGAGCATGATCGGCTTGCTGTCAGTGAACAACTGACTGTTCTAATACATTGCACTACATGGGTAGTGCAATGTATTAGAACATCAAACAAACAGTTGGACCTTCAAGTCCCCTAGTGGGACTAAAGAAAAGTGTAAAAAAAAAGTGTAAAAAAAGTAAAAATAAAAGTTGTAAAAATACAATAAAAGTTTCAAATAATAACACAAAACACAATCGCTCTTTTTCCTTTATCAAGTCATTTATTATTGAAAAAAATAATAAAGTCATACATATTTGGTATCGCTGCGACCGTAACGACCTGAACTATAAAAATATTATGTTATTTATTCCGCACAGTGAACGCCGTAAAAAAAAAACTAAAAAATACTGACATAATTGCTATTTTTTGGTCACTTTGTTTTCCAAAAATTGAAATAAAAAATGATCAAAAAGTCGCATGTACCCAAAAATGGTACCTATAAAAACTATAACTCGTCTCGCTAAAAATAAGCCCTCATACAGCTCCGTCAACGAAAAAATTAAAACCGTTATGGCTCTCACAACTTGGCGACAGAAAAAAATCCATTCTCTTTACAAAGGTTATTTTATTGTGCAAAAAGTTGTAAAACATAAAAAAGTTCTATAAATTAGGTATCACCGGAATCGGACTGACCCGCAGAATAAAGGTAACGTGTAATTTATAACGCGTGGTCAACGCTGTATAAAAAGAATTAAAAAAATAATGTCAGAATTGCTGTTTTTTAGTCACCTTGCCTCCCCAAAAAAAAAGGATAACATGTGATCAAAAAGTTGCATGTACCCCAAAATGGTACCAATAAAAGCTACAGCTCATCCCGCAAAAAAAAACAGCCCTCATACCACTACGTCTATGAAAAAATAAAATTAGTTAAGGCTCCAATAAGCCAGGAAATAAAAATATGCAGTTGTGCCGGCCCGAGGGAAACATTTCTTCTGTTTCAAGTGGCGAATAATCAAGGCCCCTAAAATTAGGGAACCAGGAAGGGGAGGGCCCAAACATATCTGCTGAAAGCGAGGGTGCCCGTATTATACCAGGACAACACTTTCCCAGCAAAATTCCTCAAACTGCAAAGGTGCGGAGTGTGGACCAAAAGGGGGATAAGGACACAGTTTATCAGTGCGACACCGGCCTGTGCAGAAAGGATTGTGTCACAGCGTAACACACATCTATGGATTATTTTATTGTTTTTGTTTACCCCATTATTATACCACCTGACTATGCCCCTTATATACTCCGCCCGGCTTACATGTACCCCCACATTATAAACGGAAACACCAGTAAGACTCAATACAAGACTACTACAAGCAAAATCCACACTCCAAAAGCCAAATGGCGCTACCTCCCTTCTGAACCCTACAGTGTGCCCAAACAGCAGTTTACTTCCACATATATGGCATCGCCATACCCGGGAGAACCCTTTTAACAATTTTTGGGGTGTGTGTCTCCAGTGGCACAAGCTGGGCGCCATTGGCATATCTATAGAAAAAAATCCCATTTTCACTCTGCAACATCGAGTGCACACCAATTTCTGCCAATCACCTGTGGTGTTAATATGCTCACTACACCCCTAAGTGAATACCTTGAGGGGTGTAGTTTCCAAAATGGGGTCACTTCTGGGGGGTTCCACTGTTTTGGTCCCACAGGGACTTTGCAAATGCGACATAGCGCCCAGAAACCAATCCAGCAAAATCTGTACTCCAAAAGCCAAATGGCGCTTCTTCCCTTCTGAGCCCTACTGTGTGCCCAAACAGCAGTTTATGACCACATATGTGGTATTGCCATACACAGGAGAAGTTGCTTTACAAGTGTTGTGGTGCTTTTTTTCATTTATTTGTTGAGAAAATGAAACATTTTCAGCTAAAACTACGTCTTATTGAAGAAAAAGGATTTTTTTTAATTTTCACTGCCCAATTCTAATAAAATCTATGAAACACCTGTGGGGTCAAAATGCTCACTACACCCCTAGATGAATTCCTCAAGGGGTGTAGTTTTGTGAATGGAATCACTTTTGGGGAGTTTCCACTGTACTGACACCTTAGGAGCTTTGCAATAGTGACATGGTGTCAAGAAACCAATCCAGCAAAATCTGTGCTCCAAAAGCCAAATGGCGCTCCTTCTCTTCAGATCCTTGCCGTGTGCCCAAACAGCAGTTTATGACCACAAATGGGGTATTGCCGTACTCCAGAGAAATTGCTTTACAAATGTTGTTTGTTTTTTTATTCCTTTTATTTGTTGAGAAAATGAAAAATTTTGAGGTAAAGCTACGTCTTATTGGAAAAAAAGTATTTTTTTTATATTCACTGCCAAATTTTAATAAAATCTATGAAACCCCTGTGGGTTCAAAATGCTCACTACACCCCTAGATGGATTCTTCAAGGGGTGTAGTTTCCTAAATGGAGTAACTTTTTTGGTGTTTTCACTGTTTTGGTCCCTTAGGGGCTTTGCAAATGCGACGTGGTCTCCGCAAACAATTCATGCTAAATTTGAGCTGCAAAAACCAAATGTCGCTCTTTCCCTTCTAAGCGCTGCCGTGTGTCGAAACAACCGTTTATTACCACATGTGGGGTACTGTTTTACTCGGGAGAAATTGCTTTACAAATGTAGTGGTGCATTTTCTCCTTTTAGCCCTTGTGGAAATTAGAAAAAATTAGCTAAACCTACATTTTCTTTGAAAGAATGTAGATTTTCATTTTCACGGCCTACTTCCAATAATTTCTCCAAAAAACCTGCGGGGTCAAAATGCTCACTATACCCCTAGATAATTTCCTCAAGGGGTATAGTTTCCGAAATGGGATCACTTTTGGGGGATTTCCACTGTTTTGGCGCCGCAAGAGCCTTTCAGACCCGACATGGTGCCTAAAATATTTTCTAATAAAAAAGGAGGCCCCAAAATCCTCTAGGTGCTCCTTTGCTTCTGAGGCTGGTGCTGCAGTCAATAAGTGCACTAGGGCCACATGTGGGGTATTTCTAAAAACTGCAGAATCTGGGCAATAGATCTTGAGTTGCGTTTCTCTGGTAAAACTTTCTGTGTTACAAAAAAAATAGATGAAAAATGAATTTCTGCAAAAAAAAAAAGAAATTTGAAAATTTCACATCTACTTTGCCTTAATTCCTGTGAAACATCTAAAGGGTTAAGAAACTTTCTAAATGCTGTTTTGAATACTTTGAGGGGTGAAGTTTTTAAAATGGGGTGACTTATCGAGGGTTTCTAATATATAAGGCCCTAAAATCCACTTCACAACTGAACTGGCCCCTGTAAAAATAGCCTTTTGAAATTTTCTTGAAAATGTGAGAAATTGCTGCTAAAGTTCTATGCCTTGTGATGTCATAGAAAAATAAAAGGATGTTCAAAAAACAATGGCAATCTAAAGTAGACATGTGGGGGATGTTAATTAGCAACAATTTTGTGTGGTATTACCATCTGTCTTACAAGCAGATACATATAAATTTAGAAAAATGCTAATTTTTGCAATTTTTCGCTAAATTTTGGTGTTTTTCACAATTAAATACTTAATGTATCGAGCAAATTTTTCCAGTAACATAAAGTCCAATGTGTCACGAGAAAACAATCTCAGAATCGCTTGGATAGGTAAAAGCATTCCGAAGTTATTACCACATAAAGTGAAACATGTCAGATTTAAAAAAATTGGCTGCCTCCTGAAGGCCAAAACAGGCTGTGTCCTGAAGGGGTTAATCGGCTCCTATAAATGCAGTCAAGCACGATGTTTATGTTGCAATAATATTGCACATAGAAAGGAAGTTTTTACTTCAACCGTCACTTCTGAAACCTTTTCTATTAAATCTTTCCTGAATTGTGGGAGTATATATGTCATATACCTTTTAGAGTGTTCCTGTCGGCTACAATACATTGGGAGAACAATCCAATGTCTACGTAGTAGAATTAATAAGCACAGGTTCAATGTGCTTAAAGGTTTTCTGAAACACAGTGTTTCCCGACACTGTGCTTCAACACAACTGTAAATTTGATAAAATCAGCATTACTCCTATTGAACAGATATCTCGGAATGTTCCTAAGGGTATGTTCACACGAGGGCGTCCGTTACGGCTGAAATTACGGGGATGTTTCAGCCTGAAAACATCCCCGTAATTTCAGCCGTACCGGCATGTGCAGGCGCTTGAACGCCGCGTCGATTACGGCCGTAATTAGCGCTGCTATTCATTGGAGTCAATGAATAACGGCTCCAATTACGGCCAAAGAAGTGACAGGTCACTTCTTTGACGCGGGCGTCTATTTACACGCCGTCATTTGACAGCGGCGCGTAAATATACGCCTCGTGTGAACAGACAAACGTCTGCCCATTGCTTTCAATGGGCAGATGTTTGTCAGCGCTATTGAGGCGCTATTTTCGGACGTAATTCGGGGCAAAAACGCCCGAATTACGTCCGTAAATAGGCCGTGTAAACATACCCTAACCGTTTTCAAAAACTAAAACAAAGAGAGAATTACTGGATTTTGAAACTTGTCACTGTTCATCCGAAAGGTCTGAATGATATTTCAGAAACATCACTTGATTGATTAGCGTAAGTTGTATAAATAATCAATTATTTACTAATTACTTGCTACAAATATATTCTTTAAGTGGTATAATGGAATACTAATGTAAAGTAGACCTGTTGAGTTATTTAGTTGACTCACCTTGTCAGCCGCCCTGTACGATTGTTCCTTCCAATCTTCCCCGACTTCAGTAGCTGAGTATGTAAGTTTGCTTTTTATAACACTGTTTATGTTTTATTAGTTCCTGTGCGACCATTGTAGCCCCGTAATTTATTATATTATTATGATTGTGTGATATGTATATTCTATAATGATTGCTATTTATTTTATGTCTTTATGCATTAATGTTAAGTATCACCTTTGTTAAGGTTTACATTGAATTTTTTATGTATTTAATTGTTCGGTTTTATAAACTTTGACCTGCAGGATGACGTCACCAGGGTACTTTGACCCCGGTTACATTGGCGGTTTTTTCAACAACGTGTTGTATTTAAGTAGTGCTGTTTGTACAGTCATTTTATATGGCCCGATGAAGATGCCGGTGCGGCATTGAAACGCGTAGCCTGAATACAATAAAGAGTTTTTCTATTAACCTTTCTTCCATTAACCCCTTAAGGACCCAGCCACTTTTGGACCTTATGACACAGCCTAATTTTTTAAATCTGACATGTGTCACTTTATGTGGTAATAACTCCAGAATTCTTTTACCTATCCGAGCGATTCTGAGATTGTTTTCTCGTGACATATTGTACTTTATGTTAGTGAAAAAAATTGGTTGATAAATTGAATATTTATTTGTGAAAAACACCAAAATTTAGAGAAAATTTGCAACATTTTTCTAAATTCAAATGTATCTGCTTGTAAGACAGACAGTAATACCACACAAAATAGTCACTAGTTGTCATTACCCATATGTGTACTTTATGTTTGCATCATTTTTTGAACATCCTTTTATTTTTCTAGGACGTTACAAGGCTTATAAGTTTAGCAGCAATTTCTCATATTTTCAAGAAAATTTCAAAAGGCTATTTTGTCAAGGACCAGTTCAGTTCTGAAGTAGCTTTGAGGGCCTTATATATTAGGAACCCCCACAAATCACCCCATTTTAAAACTGCACCCCTTAAAGTATTCAAAACAGCATTTAAAACGTTTCTTAACCCTTTATGCGTGTCACAGGAATTAAAGCAAAGTGTAAGGCAAATTTGCAAATGTCATTTTTTTTGCAGAAATTCCATTTTAATCCATTTTTTCCTGTAATACTGAAGGTTTTTACAAGAGAAATACAACTGAATATTTATTACCCTGATCCTGAAGTTTTTAGAAATATCCCACATGTGCCCCTAGTGCGCTACGGGCCTGAAACAAAAGCCCCAGAAGCAAAGGAGCACCTAGAGGATTTTTCAGCCTTCCTTTTCTTAAATTTCAGGCACCATGTCAGGTTAGAAGAGGTCTTGTGGTGCAAAAACAAAGGAAACCCCCCAAAAGTGACCCCATTTGGGAAACTACACCCCTAGAGGAATTCATCTACGAGTGTAGTGATTATTTTGACCACACAGGTGTTTCATAGATTTCATTAGAATTGGGCAGTGAAAATGAGAAATTACATTTTTTTTCCACTAAGATGTAGCTTTAGGTCAAAATGTTTCATTTTCTCATCAAATAAAGGAGAAAAATCACTGTTACATTTGCAAAACAACTTCTCCAGAGTACGGAAATACCACATATGTGGTAATAAACCACTGTATGAATACACATCAGGGCTCAGAAGGGAAGGCACGCCATTTAGCTTTTGGAGTACAGATTTTGCTGGATTAATTTCTCTGCACCATGTCTCATTTGTAAAGCTCCTAAGGTACCAGAACAGTGGAAACCCCCCAAAAGTGACTCCATTTGGGAAACTACACCTCTAGAGGAATTCAACTAGGGGTGTAGTGAGCATTTTGACCCCACAGGTGTTTCATAGATTTCATTAGAATTGTGCAGTAAAAATGAAAATTTGCATTTTCTCAACAAATAAAGGAGAAAAAGCACCGTAACATTTGTAAAACATTCTCTCCAGAGTAGGGAAATACCCCCATATGTGGTAATAAACCACTGTATGAATGCACATCAGGGCTCAGAAGGGAAGGAGCGCCATTTGGCGAGCAGATTTTGCTGGATTGGTTCTTCTGCACCATGTCGCTTTTGCAAATCCCTTGGGTACCAGTACAGTGGAAACTACCCAAAAGTGATGCCATTTGGCAAACTACACCCATTGAGGAATTCATCTAAGGGTGTAGTGAGCATTTTGACCCCACAGGTGTCTCATAGATTTTATTACAAATGGGCAGTGAAAATGAAAAATTACATTATTTTCCAATAACACGTAGCATTAGTTCAAAATGTTTCATTTTCTCAACAAATAAAAGAGAAAAAGCACCACAACATTTGTAAAGCAACTTCCCCAGAGTAGGGAAATACCCCACATGTGGTCAGAAACTGCTATTTGGACACACAGCAAGGCTCTAAAGGGAAGGAGCGCCATTTAGTATTTGGAGTGGAGATTTTACAAGATTCGCTTTTTGACAGCATGTTGCATTGAGCTATAGTACAAGCACAGTGGTACCCCCGAAAAATTACCCCATTTTGGAAACTAGATCCCTCAAAGAATTTATCTAGGGGTGTAGTGAGCATTTTGACCGCACAAGTGTTTTGCAGAAATGAGTAAACAATAGATGTTGCAGATTGAAAATTGCCGTTTTCCACAGATATGCCATTTCAGTGCCCAATGTGTTGTGCCCAGCTTGTGCCACCGTAGACACACATCCCATAAATTGTTAAGCGGGTTCTCTAGAATACAGTAATACCCCATATGTGGTCATAAATTGCCGTTTGGGCACACTGCCAGGCTCAGTTGGACCACCATTTGGCTTTTGAAGCGCAGATTTTGCTTGGTGTTTTACTGGTATTTCAGCTTATAATGTGGGGGCATATGTAAACTGGGCGAAGTACATCAGGGTATATGTAAGCTGGGCGGAGTACATGAGGGTATATGTAAGCTGGGCGCGGAGTACATCAGGGTATATGTAAGCTGGGCGGAGTACATCAGGGTATATGTAAACTGTGCGGAGTACATCATGGTATATGTAAACTGTGGAGTACATCAGGATATATGTAAACTGTGGAGTACATCAGGGTATATGTAATATGTGCGCGTACATCAGGCTATATGTAAGCTGTGAGGAGTACATCAGGGTATATGTAAGCTGGGCGGAGTACATCAGGGTATATGTAAGCTGTGCGGAGTACATCAGGGTATATGTAAGCTGTGCGGAGTACATCATGGTATATGTAAACTGTGGAGTACATCAGGATATATGTAAACTGTGGAGTACATCAGGATATATGTAAACTGTGGACTACATCAGGGTATATGTAATATGTGCGGGTACATCAGGCTATATGTAAGCTGGGCGGAGTACATCAGGGTATATGTAAGCTGGGCGGAGTACATCAGGGTATATGTAAGCTGGGCGGAGTGCTTCAGGGTATATGTAAGCTGGGCGGAGTACATCAGGGTATACGTAAGCTGGGCAGAGTGAATCAGGGCATAATAGGATGAAGTAATAATGGGGTGAATGAATAATCCATGGATTGGTGTGGTACGCTTTTAACCAATCCTTTATGCACAGGCCGGGTTATTGGGTATTGTGCAAAATATCTGCGCTCCGTTATTGCCTAATCTTTGACTTCTTCACTAGCCCCATAAGCAGCACAAGTCCCTAAAGTTTCCTCATCTCCGCTGCATCTACAGGGTCCACCTGGGGGGTCCAGCAAATGACAATGTGGGGTATTTAGTCAAATTCTACTGGACCTAAAAAATGAGTCTGGGCCGTCATTTAGAATCATTTTGTATCATTGCGTTTTGAGAGACATAACGTGTTATTTTTCCGTTGACGGAGCTGTGTGAGGGCGCGTTTTTTTGTGCAACGAGCTGTAATTTTTATTGGTTCCATTTTGGGGAACATGCGATTTTTTTATCACTATTCCATTTTTTGGGAGATGAGGAAACCAAAAAACAGCCATTCTAGCACGTTTCTATTTTGTTTTTTTTTACAGTGTTCACCGTGCAGTATAAACAACATGTTAACTTTATTCTGCGGCGCGATGCGATTACAGCGACACCAAATTTATATAGTTTTTTTACGTTTCACTACATTCCCACAATAAAAATACTATTTTCTAAAAAAAAATCATGTTTTAATGTCGCCATTTTCTGACAGCCATAACTTTTTGATTTTTTAGTTGATATCGCTGCGGGACGGCTTGTTTTAATGCGTGACAAACTAGTTTCTATTGGTACCATTTTGCGTTACTTGCAACTTTTTGATCACTTTTTGTTACATTTTTTTTGAGACAAGATGACCAAAAAATAAAATGCTGTCATTGTTTTTTATTACAATTTTTTACGGTTTTCAACGTGCGGTAAAAATAATGTGACATTTTTATAGATCAGGCCGTTCCGAACGCGGCGATACCTATTATGTATAGTTTTTTTTCATGTTTTATTTTTTTTTCTAATAATAAAGGAGTTGATCAGGGAAACAGGGCAAGTGTTGTTTTTATTATTTATTTATTAATTTATTTATTTTTCTTTCACATTTTTTTTTTACATTTTTTACTTTTTCTTTTACACTGACCTGTGGACTTGAAGATCTGGTCTTCTGATCCCCGGTACGATACACTGCACTACTTATGTAGTGCAGTGTATTGTAACTGTCATTCTTCAACTGACAGTTAGCGTATTAGGTCCTGCTTAGGGCAGGACCTAATAGGCTACCGTACCTGGGCAACCAGGAAGCCTAGCAACGGCTTCCTGGTTGCCATAGCAACAATCGCCACCCGCGATCCATCGCGGGGGGGGGGGGCGCGGAGGGTACAGAGGGAGCTCCCTCCCTCTGTAAACCACTTCAATGCGGCGGACGTCATTGACAGCCGCATTGAAGGGGTTAAATGGCTGCGATCGGCGGTAACAGCCATTGCAGCGGCATGTCAGCTGTGTATAACAGCTGACAGCCGCTGAAGATAAAGCGAGCACAGCTCCTGTGCCGGGCGTAACTGTATGCCCGAGTGCGGGAAATCACTTGCTATTTGGACATACAGTCACGCCAGTGTGCGGGAAGGGGTTAATTAGTTGCAGCGCCGCATATGATCCATTTTTACTTACAAATTATTTACATTGCTATCGTGGTGACCAGCTGGTCCTACCGGCTCTGGATCTTGGCAGCAGCACTATCTACAACCAGCGGTTTTAACCATTCATTGGTGTGCCTATTCATCTGATTTTTGGTGAGCATTCATTTGCTTGTAATCGACAGTAAAATGTTGGTTTTTACGTGCTCTTTTTCTCTTTTTTTCTCTTTTTCTCCATCCTCCATTGTCTCTCCTTTACTTTTCCCTCCTGACCCCAACTTCTGTAGGGTTTGTTAACTTTTTTATTCACCATGCGTTTTTGCCGTGATTTTCGTAAATCTCTGCAAAAATGGCGTGGTTTTGCCGCGATTATGAAACTTGCAGCAAAACCGCACCATTCATATCACAAATTCGAAGATTGCTCAAAAAAATTAGTACAAGACACATAAAAACATTAGGCTTAATTCACACAGTGCGGTCAAATCACATCATCTGCTGCGATTGTGTGAAGACCGTGGCAAAAAACGCAATTTGACCGCACTGTGAATGCTGTATATCCTAATATCACAAGTAGCAAGAAAACATAGGTATGATGAGCCAGTAGTTCTTTAAATTATTACTTGATTAATAACTACTAAGTGGTGCCTTTATCCATTATATGATTACGGTTCAGTGCCGTAAGACTTACAGGGAGTTCACACAGTCTTTTGGCACTGTTTTTGATGAGAAAACCACGTCGGAAATTGCGCCAAAAACGTCCGAAATCGCCTCCCATTGATTTCATTGAGAGGCGGAGGCGCTTTTTCCTGCAAGAGGAAAACAATGCTCGCTGGAAGAAAAAGTGTTGTGTTCTTTCTTCAGGCGTTTCGGTCTCTGACCTCCCATTGACATCAATGGGAGGCAGAGAAAGCGTTTTCCACAGTGGTATTTGCCTGCAGCGCTCAATGGTTGAGGCCAAAAAACGTGGCAAGTGTTTTGCCGGCAAGTCGAGATCTGCCCCAAAATTCCTGAAGGACTTTTGAGGCAGATTTTTCTACCTGCAAAAAACTCTGTGGGTACTAGGCGTTAGTATTTAACAATAAAGTAATTACTGAAATTAATTCACAAACTACTGGCTTCCTCCTGTAGCGCTCATCATACCTGTGTTTTCTTGCTACTTGGGATATTACTATTTGGACAGTGGATTAGCTAAAGGGGGTCACAGCTGTCGAAATTGAGACTAGGCCCCGAAGTCAGGGGGCCCGCAGCCCCACGCACCACGTCTATTCACAGTTACTATAGTAACTGGGGCCTATGTAATAAACCACACATGCACATGTTACTATAGTAACAGCATGTAAGGGGGTCGAATATTGTACTTCCCCTTACGTAAAAGAACTTAGTGTATGCTTTTTATTAAGTCTGTTCCATTGTCTATTTGTTTTGCCGTGTATGTATTGCATGTGTATCTGCTGTAATAATTTACTTTGGCCTCTAGATAGCTCCATACTGGCAGGAAGAGATAGGAAGGAGGAAGTGACATGCAGTGCAGTGTGACTGGAGAATGTCTGAGAGGGGCCTGCTCTGAGTATTTCAGCAAGGAGGCCCTACACACTGACACCATGGAGTAAGCGGGTGAGCTGTAATAGACACACGTGGCAAGGGTTTGAATGAGGGACCAGAAAACCCTGAATACTGAGTGGTACAACTAGGTCCGAGTAATGACATGTAGATTCAAGCCAGTTTATGGAACGGTGAGCAGTAAAGACTTGTCCTCCCCTTTTGATAGCCAGGGACTGTTCTCCTGAGGACACAGGTGAAGTAAGTGACCAGAATAGACGGCCACCCGGATCACAGATAAAGGTGTGTGTGCAGTGATTTGATATGCCAGGTGGGGCGGGAGCTGCCAAGGACTGTAAATACTCGAATTGCTAAGCGGGGCATAAGCCGCAGAGTACTGCTCGAACTGTATGCCAGACGGGACGGGAGCCGTCAAGGGCTGCAAACAGCCGGATTGCCAAGCAGGACGGGAGCCGCTGAATAGGCCTAAGTGCTGGATTGCCAGGCGGGGCAGGAGCCGTCAAGGGCTGTAAACACCCGGAATGCAAAGCGGAGCAGCAGCCGCTGAATAGACATAAGTGCTGGATTGCCATGCGGAGCACAAATCATCAAGGGCTGGTAATGACCAGGTTGTCATAATCACCATCAGCCAATGTATATAGTTGCATTTATTAAGAGACTGTATTATTGCATTTGTAACGTTCAAGAATTTTGCCTCTCCAAGAGAGTTCATCTCCAGTAAAGTTTGAACATTGAATCAACTGTGTCTGCGATATTCTTGTACCTGTATAATGCGGGCCTGCAATTTCTCCTGGTGTGGACTATTTAGTTGCAAACCAGACTTGATAAGTTAGCCACGTGCGGCTGCTGTTCCCCCCATGCACCTTCTAACAAGCATACTTACCCTGCTTGTTCCTAAGCGCAGCGCTGCTCTGGATATCTTTCATTGTCACAGTGCTACGTGCGCCGCGCACAACCTCATGACGCTGAATGGTGTCAGGACCTGCACTTGCCCCAGAGCTGAAGAGGAGGGTAAGTATAAGATTATTGTCTGCTGGGGCCCTGTATCTAAGCCTACCATGTGGTAGGCTTAGATACAGGGCCCAACAGACAGTATCACTTATGGTGTAATACTTTCTGCTGGGCTCTGTATCCGGGCCTGTATTTGCCACTAGGCACTAGCGCTCTGCCCGGGGACTCCAGCACTGTTCCTGTCGTTACTGTCCATATATGGACAGTGATGTCGGGAGCTCCCCGAGTTTAAGCTTAACATACCTGTAACGGATGCCATTCAGTTGCATCCGTCACCCATTGGCTCCCAGGCCAAATTCACATCTGTGTTGGAGGCACTGTTAGAGGCCTCCATCACAGATTCCGCCGAAAATACCAGCATGCTTCGCTATTGTTTCGGGTAAAACCACAGACACCCCAACGAAACCCAAGTCTTTTGCACTTCTAACGTTTACGTTGTTTTGCTCCTCTGACTGAGCAGAGCAACGGAATGCCGAATTAAGATATGAACAGGGCCTTACCTGGTTACTAGCGATCATTCATCTACTTTTGAAAGTAGGTTAATGACCGCTAATAACTTCTATTGCAGGGATTCCTTTGTATCTGATGGAGTCCCCGCACTCGTTTTTTAGTGGTGCACAGGCCGAGATGCACCAAAAATCACGAGCCTCAGTTAACGAAGCAATGACAGCTCTAAGCTTTCATTGGTTAGTTTACATCACGTGGAGCCCGGCACCTCAGTTCATTGTCCTACTTTTAAAAGTAGGCCAATGACCCGGGGATAACCTGGGACCAATGAGAGCTTAGAGCTGTCGCTGATTCGTTAACTGTTAACGGACCCAGGAATGTAAGTATAATAATTGTTTTGCCTTTTGTAATGTTACTAACTGTTTGTTTTTTTGTGTTATTTTACAGGTTCGGTCGTTGGACTACGTTGGATTCGAGGACTACTTCGATGCCGGCCTTTTTTATTTGAAATAAAATGGTTAACGAGGGTTGTGTAGGGGTTTTAATTCACTGAAGTAATTAATGAGTAAAATTTTTAATTTTTATTAAATAACTCTCTAAAAACAGGGGTACAGTCACCACTGTGAATAAAGCCCCACCGTGTTTGTTTAAAATCGTATTAAATTGTAAATAACAATCTCCAGTTCATTTGTGAACCCTCCTCTGATTGTACTTGAAAGATATAGATTGGATCAGCGTTTAACATTGGTGTGTCAGTGTATGGGAACCTGCAAAAACACTGGAGCCTGCTGTTACCGCTCCTAAATCCCCCAGTGCTGGGGTTACCCAGCGATACTACTGTAACCTACGCTATAATCCCTTCTCCACTGACCCTACGCGTTTCTGTATACTGATTCATCAGGGGTCTCTATTTGTCAAAGTCTGGCCAAAGCGCCAGTGATGTAGAACTGTAACAGATATTCTGTTACACACACGGAAGCGTGCTCGCATGGATATCAGCGGCATGCTTCACTGCGGACTCAGAGTTTATATAATTAATACTCCTCCCCTTGGGCAGAGGCAAAGCCTTGAAAACGGCCAATCACTGTCGTCCACGTCAGCCGCAACGTGCGGTCATGTGACTCCCGGCACATCAGCTGACATACCCGGAAGCCCAGCACCAAACATCGCGTCCGACGCGCAAGCGCAGTGAGAGGCCGAGGAGTGCATCTCATTAATTCCCAGAGCCCTCTCATCTAGGGGACGGAGCTATCGATACTTGCATGGGAATGAAGATTACTGTCCAACTCACAAACAGCAACCTGGCAGCCATACGTCTAATAGACACTCTGTTAACACATTAGTGTAGATGATCAGGCATAGTATTTTAGTATATGAGCAGTATTTCAAATATAATACATGAATAAACGAACAGATATATCAAACATCTAAGAATAGGCTAAGATGATTTTGAACATGATGGAAGCAAAGATTAATTTCCTGCTTCTGATGGCACTCTCAGATAAAGCAGGTATAGTTCGTCTGCTCATTTAGACCCACCGGCTGTGTACATGCCAGTCTGTAGATCCACTGTGCCTCCTTCCTAAGAATAAGATTGTCCCAATCTCCTCCACGTTTTGGAGGTCGCACCAGTTCAATCGCCTGAAATCTCAAGCATTCTGCTCTACAATGGTGTTTAGCATGTACATGCTTGGATACAGGGGTGTCTCTCATATTTGTCACATCCCCTACATGTTCCCTAATTCGACGCCGAAATTGTCGAATCGTTTTACCCACATAATTTAGTGGGCATGGACATGTGATGAGGTATACCACTCCTGCTGTTTTGCAATTCACAAAATCTTGTATATCATACTCGATTCCGGTGGTAACACATTTAAATTTTCTCCCATTCTGGATAAAATTACAAGCTCTGCAACTACCGCATTTATATGTGCCTGGAACCTTCCTATCCAGCCATGTTCCTTCGTGTGGTATAGGATCAAAGCAACTTTGCATTACCCTGTCCCTGATGTTTTTACCCCTACGAAACGTAACTGATGGCTGGTGAGTGATCTGATCCACCAGGTCCATATATGCACTGAGGATACGCCAGTACCTTTTCAGTATTGTCATAATTTCTGATTGTTTGGAGTCAAAAGTACCTATAGGTCTAGTGATATTTTCCTCTTTCCTTTTTTTTAGAACTAACAGACCTGTCCTATCAGAGTCTCTCGCCACCTCATAGGCCTTTTGTGGGGGTTTTATTTCAATAAAATATTTTTTCTATGTTTCTGTGGTTTTTTAAACTTTATTACTACCGCCTTAGTAATGGCTGCTTTCTGACAGCATCCATTACTAAGGCGGGGCTTAATGTTAGCCAGTGAAAATGCCTAATTATTACCCAGTACCCACCGGGGTACCTAGAACAGCCGGGTACAATCCAGTACCCAAACACCTGTGGTGATGGTCGTACACTGGGGCGGCCGCAGGCTGGTATTACTAGGCTAGGAAAGGGCAGAACACGTGTTCCTTCCCACCTTGATAATGCTAGCCTGCTGCTGCTGTGTTGTATCTGGCTGGTTATGAAAAATGAGGGGGACCACACATCATTTAAAAAAAATAAAAATTAATTATGTGGGGTCCCCCCCATTTTTCATAACCAGACAGATCTAACACAGCAGCAGAAGCTGCTGCCTAGCATTACCAGGGTGGGAAGGGCCACTGTTTCTGGCCTTTCCCAGCCTAATAATATAGAGAAAAATATGGGAGAAAAAATTGGATCTTTCCAGGGGCGCTGCTGCGTGGTAGAATTGATAGGAATTGAATCCAGATGCATTAAGAATAAGATCAGTTTATTTCGTTGAGTGGCCATCTGGATTCAATTCCTATCAATTCTACCACGCAGCAGCGCCCCTGGAAAGATCCAATTTTTTCTCCCATATTTCTCTCTATCAAGGCGGTCCCCTCGGGGTACCGACTCGGATCTAGCAGCAGCACTGTGGTTCTATTTACACGCCCTCTTGTCTCACTCCCACCAATCTGATCTGCACAAGGTGGCGCCGTGTCTTTTTCTCTTTCTTTCCAGCCTAATAATATGTCACTTAGGAGACCCAGCGATGCAGCTAAAAGCTGTGGGCCATCGGCCATGAAGAGAAGTGGGGCCCATGAAAGAGTTTTGCATCGGGGCCCATGGACTAGTTAGTTTTTGGCATCTTTACAGCTACCCAATCCCACCCCGCATCTCCTACCCACCCCACACCATGCAGGGATTGCTGTTGTTTCTATTCACACAACAGGGTTCGGGTGTCGGCCGTTAAAAACAGCCATCTAGGTCTGTTTTTGATGGCCGCTTTGCATCTGTTTTGTATCCGTTTTGTGTCCGTGTTTTCCGTTTTTGACAAATTTTTAAAACAGATGAATTTCATGTGTGGATAGTGAAACAGTGTCCTCTGTAGATAATGCCACAGTGCCCTCTGTATATAGTGCCACACACCCCCTGTAGATAATGTGACACAGCCCCCCTGAAGATAGTGCCACACTGCTCTCTGCATATAGTGCAACACCCCTGTAGATAATGCCGCAGTGCCCTCCGTAGATAGTGCCAGACACACACACACACACACCCTGTATATAGTGCCACAAACCCCTTGTAGCTAATGCCACACTGCCCTCTGTATATAGTGCCACTCACCCCCTATAGATAATGCTGCAGTGCCCTCTTTAGATAGTGCCACACACCCCCTGTATATCATGCCAAACACCCCCTTGTATATAGTGCCACACCCCCTGTATATAGTGCCACACACCCCCTGTAGATAATGCTGCAGTGCCCTCTTTAGATAATGCCACACCCCCTGTATATAGTGCCATACCCCCCTGTATATAGTGCCAGACATCCCCTGTATAGAGTGCCACACCCCCTGTAGATAATGCTGCAGTGCCCTCTGTATATAATGCCAGAGTACCCCCTGTAGATAATGTCACAAAGCCCCCCTGTAGATAGCTTCACACAGCGCCCCCTGTAGATTGTCCCTCATAGCGCCCCCCTGTAGATAGCGCCACCTCACTGTATATAGTGCTACCCCCTTCCCCTGTAGATAGCGCCACTGAAGCTCCCTCTAGCAGCAGAATCCCCGGCGAGAGCATTGCCGACGCGGAGGCCGGGGATTGCCTCCGGGAGCAGCCACTGTCCATATATGGACAGTGACGTCGGGTGTTACTTCCTGAACGGAATCCCCAGCCACAGCATTGGCGACACTGTGGCCGGGGATTCCCTCATGGAGGACCCCCTGACGCCATTGTCCATATATGGACAGTGACGTCAGGGGCTACTCCGTGAGCGGAATCCCCGTTGCCGACTCTGGCCGGGGATTCTGCTCCAGGAGGAGCCCCTGACATCAATGTCCATATATGGACAGTAACCTCAGGGGTTTCCTCTAGAAGCAAAATCCCCGGCCAGATCATCGGCAACGGGGATGCCGCTCAATCAGTAGCCACTGACGTCACTGTCCATATATGGACAGTGACGTCAAGGGCTTCCCCGAGCATAGAGCTTAAAGTAGTGCTGTGCCTGGGAAATCCTTGGCGAGCGAAGGAGCTCCCTCTGCTCCTCCGCTCTGAACTCATTCTGAAGTAGGGACCTAATGGTTCCCTGCTTCATAGTTACATATAGTTACATAGTTAGTACGGCTGAAAAAAGACACATGTCCATCAAGTTCAACCAAGGGATGGGAAAAGGGAAGGTAAAAATTTCTACACATAGGAGCTAATATTATTTTGTTCTAGGAAATTATCTAAGCCTTTTTTTAAAGCCATCTACCGTCCCTGCTGTGACGAGCTTCTGCGGTAGACTATTCCAGACGGAGGGAGTGCCCCCTTGTTTTTTGAGGGGGTTTTATATGGAACAGGATTTCAGCATATTTTTTGTATGTGCCATTAATATATTTATATAAGTTAATCATGTCCCCCCTTACTGTAGTCGTCTTTTTTCAAGGCTAAACAGGTTTAATTCTTTTAATCTTTCCTCATAACTTAGATTCTCTATGCCCCTTATTAGCTTCGTTGCTCGTCTTTGTATTTTTTCCAACTCCAGGGCATCCTTTCTATGAACTGGAGCCCAGAACTGAACTGCATATTCTAGATGAGGACTCACTAATGCTTTATAAAGTGGTAATATTACATCCCGAGTCCATGCCTCTTTTAATACACGACAATATCTTGCTGGCCTTTGATTGACATTGCATGCGGTTATTTAGTTTATGATTTACAAGTAAACCAGATACTTCTCAACAAGTGAATCCCCCAGTGTAGCTCCCCCTAGGACATATGATGTACTGGCATGGGCTATATCAGCCCCTCTTTCTTCTGTTGTATATACAGAGCTAAAGAACCCATTTAGTAACTCAGCCTTCTCTTGATCCCCCTGTGACCAACTCCCCATTACCACTATGTAAGGGTCCTAAACGTTCAGACCTTGGCTTTTTTGCATTTATATACTTGAAGAATTTTGGGAATTTGTTTTACTATCCTTGGCCACCTGCCTTTCATTTTGTACTTTTGTTAATTTTATTAAATTTTTACAGATTTTATTACGCTCATTATAATTTAAAAAGGCTACAGATGTACCCTCAGATTTGTATTTTTTAAATGCCCTTTTTTTGTCCTGTATTGACCTTTTTACAAAAGGTGTAAGCCATGTGGGGTTTAATTTTAGTCGTTTATACTTGTTACTGTCACGAGGCGGGGTGTGGACCCACTGGGCCGTACCGCGTAGCGGGATGGCAGCTGGCCAAACAGGTAAGTACAGAGTTCAATAGTTCAGTGAGGATACCTGAGGCAATCGTAGACAGTAGCGAGGCAGGCATGCCCAGGACCAGGTGGCAGAAGACGTCAGGAGAGGTGTAGCAAATCAAGCGAGACTGTAGCACAGCACGGCAACAGCACTAGAACTGGGTAGCACGGAAACAGGATACGGGATACAGGAACAAGGTACACTGGGAAACTGGAAGACACTGGGAGACCATTAGCATGACAAACTATGGGTAACAAACAATGCTCTGGCAAAGAGCAAGAGGGCAGAGCCCTTTTTATAGCCCAGGGCATCCTGGACTAGATTGCAGACTTCCTGCAAAATGCGCGCACTGGCCCTATAAGACCGTGCACGCGCGGGCATGCGCACCCACCGGAGATAGTCTCGAAGTCCAGAAGTGAGTGCCGGCGCCTCACAGGAGGACGACGCTGCAAGCAGGTAAGATGTCCATGGCCACGGCCGTCGAGATTTAAGGCAGAACGACGGACCGTGGCCATAGACATTACAGTTACCTATAGGAATAAATTTTGCACTATAATTACCCAAAGTAGATTTGAAAATCTCTCATTTATAATTTGTACCATTATTTGACATTAGTTCTTCCCAGTCTATATCCTGAATTGCAGCCCTCATCCTGGGGAAATTGGCATTCTTAAAATTAAATGTTTTTGGCCCCCCAGCCTGTGTTTGTTTTTTTACAGTATATGTAAAATGTAACTATATTGTGATCACTGTTACCGAGCTTTTCACGAACATTGACGTTCCCAACAAGCTCTGCATTATTAGAAATTACCAGATCCAACAGAGCTTCACCTCTAGTCGGGTCTTCCACAAACTGGCCCATAAAATTTTCCTGCAACAGGTTGAGGAAATGTCTCCCCTTTGCAGTTGAAGCCGATCCAATACTCAGTATTAAGTTGAACTGTGTCTGCGTCCTGAGCAGACACAGTGGACAGCGGGACATACCCCCGGCCGTCCGGAGCAGCATGGCACCGTCCAGAATCCGGCATTGTCCTACTGAAACCGGGACGGTTGGGAGGGTTGTAGTCAGGAGCTCTGCATGGAGCGGAATCCCTGGCAATGCTATGACCGGGCATTCCGCTCCTAGCTCACATCCACCTTCCTGCTGGGTGCTGCCAAAAGGTGAATGCGGCAGCACCCGGCGTTCATCCGGCCACAATTAAAATGGATAGGTTACGGAGCCTGACCTCCCTAGGAGCCGGAACCAAAAACGCTGCAGGTAACGTTTTTGGATCCGGCTCCTGCACAGGTCCAGCGCCATATGGAGCCACAACATATGTCCCCTGTGCCAGGACACATCCCATAGAAAGCTATGGGATCCGTTCTAGCATTAGTTTCCCTCCGGCTGTACTGCAGCACGCTGGAGGGAAACTGACAGGGGCAACGAATATGTCATGGCCGTGGGCCGCCAGGTTTGCTTACCTCCTGACAGCCGCAGCCATGGATCAGTGAGTGGTGGTCCCCATCTCCTCCTCATGTGTCCTGTAGGGTGCGCACGCATGCTCATCCCAGCTCTTAAAGGGCCAGCGCGCGCACCTGAAATAAAGACCAAATTAGCCCATGAGCACCCTGGACTATAAGAAGGGCTCTGCCTCTTACTGCATTGCCTGAGCATTGTTGTTGTTACCCTAGTTTGTCTCTGCAAATGGTCTCCTAAGTGTCTTCCAGTTCCCAGTGTTTCCCGTTCCTGCTACCTGTAACCTGTATCCCGTGCTATCCTGGTCTAGTGCCGTATTGAGTTGGAGTCGTGCTGTGTTGTGTACCACGCCTGTCCTGTTACACCATGCCTGGTGTCCGCCTGCTGCAAAAGTCCATTCCGAGCCTGCCTCGCTACTGTCTGAAGCTACCACAGGTAAACCTATATGAACTCTAGACTTTGACTTGTGTCCTGTTGCCAGCTGCCATACCATTAAGGAGGTAAAGCCCAGTGGGTCCACGCACCCTATATGACAGTACGCTTAGGCCATGGACCCTGCTGGTCAATCCAAGACCATGATGACGTCACAAGAGATGCGAGCGGATATGCTAGACCTCCGGTCTCGACAGGACCAATTCCTCCAGGCATTGAACATTATTGCACATCGGCTGGAGGTGCAAGCTCCTCCTACTACACCTCCTGGCAGTACTGATTCTCTGCCTACACCTCCTGGCAGTGCTGATCACCTATTTTCTTTGTCGCTACCTCACCGCTATGATGGAGACGCGAAGACCTGCCGTGGATTTTTGAACCAGTGGCAGATCCACTTTAGCCTGTATGCAAGGGCATTTTCAACTGATGGCGCAAGGGTCGCTTTCATCGTCTCTCTCCTCACTGGCAGGGCCCTAGCATGGGCAAACCCTATGTGGGAGAAACAAGGACCAGAAACCCGTGACTTCCAGGGGTTCCTACAGACATTTCGCACAGTGTTTGAGGAGCCTGGACGAGTCTCGTCGGCAGCGACCTCCTTGCCGAACCTATGACTGGGAGACACTTCCGTGGGCGAGTACGCCATCCACTTCCGCACCCTGGCGGTAGAATTGTTGTGGAACAATGAGGCCTTGGTGGCTACATTCTGGCAGGGTCTGTCTCCTTAAATTAAGGACGAGCTTCCCGCCCGAGATCTGCCGTCTACCCTGGATTGATATAAGGATCCGAGAACGGCTCCAAGAGGCTCGCTGGGAGGGAGGACTCCCGAGCCCGGTTCCTACTTTGCAGCAACCTCAGCTGTTCCTCCAAAGGAGTCTTTGAAGATGGACGATCTCAAGCTGTCTACCCTAGAGAGACAACGCAGACACACTTCGGGACTCTGTATTGTGGCCCCGGAGGCCATCTTGCGTGTTTGTGCCCCCAAAAGCCCCAGAGCCTAGGGTTGGTTGGAGAGACAACCCTGGGTGAAGAAGGTCTTTTTTCTAAATTGTCCATTCCCATGACCATAATGTCCGGCGAGAAAACGCACCGGGTCTCTGCTTATCTGAACTCTGGATCCACAGCTAACTTCATTCGGAGAGACCTACTGGAGTTTCTCCAATTGCCCACAACCCCCTTGGAGAGGCATTTGATGGTTGCATCTGTGAATAGGCTACCTCTTGCCAGAACCCGTTGTAGCTGTAACCAAGCCGCTGAGGCTCCAAGTGGGAGCACTCCATTCCGAGCTCCTCTCGTCCTTTGTCCTGGCTAAAGCCATCAACCCTGTGCTGCTGGGCCTGCCCTGTCTCGACTGCATTCCCCAGTCCTGGGCTGAAATTCTGGAGAAGTTCTCCAGTGGGGTTCCCTTTGTCTCAACCGCTGCCTTGTACAGATTTGTCCGGCACAGCCTCCTCTGCCTCAGGCCTTGTCATTATTCTGCATTTTCGTATGTCTTCAGCAAGAAAGAGGCGGAGACGTTGCCCCCACACCGGGCGTATGACTGTACTATCGAGCCGGTTCCTGGGGCATCCCTTCCCCATCCTTTCTCCTTGCCAGAGACTCTGTCCATGTCCGCCTATGTTAAGGAGAACTTGGAGAGGGGCTTCATATGGAAGTCTTCCTCCCCGAAAGGAGCCGGGTTCTTCTTCGTCAAGAAAAAGGATGGTTCTCTGTCCTTGCATCGACTACCGGGGTCTCAACCAGATCACGGTAAAAAATATATATCCGTTGCCATTGATTTCTGAACTGTTTGATCGCATACAAGGAGCCAAAATATTTTCGAAGCTAGACCTGCGGTGGGGGCTTATAACCTGATCGAATGGAAGACGGCATTTAACACTCGTGATGGACACTATGAATATCTAGTAATGCCCTTCGGCCTGTGTAATGCCCCCGCGGCCTTCCAAGAGTTTGTTGAAGACATCTTCCGTAACCTCCTCTATGTCTGTTTTGTGGTCTATCTTGATGACATCTTGATTTTTTCTCCAGATCCTATGACTCATCAGAGACATGTCCGTCAAGTTTTGCTGCCTTAAGGAAGAATTGCCTGTACGCCAAGTTGGAGAAGTACGTGTTTGAGAAAAATGCTCTACCCTTCCTGGGCTACATCATCTCGGATCAAGGCCTCAAGATGGATCCTGAGAAGGTAAAGGCCGTCCTGGAATGGCCACGCCCTCAAGGCTTGAGGTCCATACAGCGCTTCCTGGGATTCGCTAATTTCTACAGACAGTTAATTCCAAATTTCCCCTCACTGACATCTCCTATCTCTACCCTCACGAAGAAAGGCATGAATGCCAAGGTGTGGACTCCAGAGGCGGAATCCGCATTTAATAGCCTAAAGAGTGCCTTCACGTCAGCCTCTATCCTCCATCATCCAGATGTATCTCGACAGTTTTCGTTGGCCGTGGACGCCTCGTCTGTTGGTGCTGGTGCACTCCTGTTCCAAAGAGGGTCCAAGGGCAAGTCAATGGTATGTGGCTATTACTCTAAACTTTTCTCTTCCGCAGAACGCAACTACTCGATTGGGGATCGGGAGTTATTGGCCATCAAATTGACCCTGGAGGAGTGGAGGGCGCTGTTCATCCCATTCTGATATTCACGGACCACAAGAACCTAACCTATCTCCAGATGACTCAACGACTGAATCCCCGTCAGGCCAGGTGGTCACTGTTCTTTGCCCGGTTAAAGTTTGAGCTCCACTACCGTCCGTCCGACAAGAATGTGAGGGCCGATGCCTTGTCCAGGTCATTCGAGACAGAGGACACCATGGAGTCCCCACAAAGTATTCTTGACCCGTCTTGTATTGTCTCGTTCAACCCTCTGCAGGTTAGAGACATCCCTCCGGGGAGGAGTTTTGTGCGCCTGGCAGACAGAGGGAGAATCCTCAGCTTGGGACACAGCTCAAGACTGGCAGGTCACGCAGGTACCCGTAAAATCAGAGACCTGATTGCCCGTCATTTTTGGTGGCCCGCGTTGCCCAAAGACATCATGGACTTTGTTTCATCCTGCTCGGTGTGCGCAGCAAACAAGGTTGCTCACTCCAAACCTGCTTGTTTGCTTCTGCCGTTGCCTGTGCCTGATGCTCCCTGGAAGCAAAGCGCAATGGACTTAGTTACGGATATGCGTCCCTCTGCGGGATGCAGTGCGGTCTGGGTGGTGGTGAACCGATTTTGGAAGATGACTCACTTCGTTCCGCTGACCAGTCTATCATCTGCTTCTCGACTTGTCGCCCTCTTCATCCAACACATCTTCCGCCTGCACGGCTTGCCTCGGCATATCGGGTCTGATCGGGGAGATCAGTTCACCTCTAAGTTCTGGAGAACCCTCTGTAAACTCCTCAATGTAAAGTTGGACTTTTCCTCAGCATACCATCCTCAGTCCAATGGTCAAGTTGAGAGGATCAACCAAATCATGGAGAACTACCTACTACACTTCATCTTCAAGCAGCATGATGACTGGCTGCAGCATCTTCCTTGGGCCGAGTTCTCATATAATAATCATACTAGCGAATCCACAAGAAATACACCGTTCTTCATAGTCTACGGCCAATACCCACGAATTCCTCTCCCGGTGTCCGTTATGTCCGAAGTGCCCGCAGCTGATTCCGCTTTTAGGGACTTCCTGCGGATCTGGCCTCAAACCCGATCCTCCATTCTGCTGGCGTATGAAACGTAAGGCAGAAACAAGGAGAAGAGAACCTCTCCAGTTTTCGCCAGGTACAAAAGTCTGGCTGTCCTCCAGAAATATCCGGCTGAGGGTACCAGCTTACAAGTTTGCTCCCAGGTTCCTTGAACCCTTCGAGATCTTGCAACAGATTAATCCGGTCTCCTACAAGCTTCGGCTGCCTCCTAACCTCAGGATCCCCAACTCCTTCCATGTCTCTCTTCAGAAGCCTGTGGTCTTGAACCGCTTCTCCAAAATTTCTACTTCTGCAGTGGCTCACAGCGGTTCATCAGAGACTTTTGAGGTTAAGGAGATTCTGGACACCAAAAGAGTGGGTGGAAAAACCTTTTATTTGGTGGATTCGAGGGGGTTTGGTCCTGAAGAGAGGTCCTGGAAGCCAGAAGAGAACCTCAATGCTCCTAAGAGGGGGGATACTGTCATGCCCATTTCCGCGGGCAGCCAGGTTTGCTTACCTCCTGATGGCCACAGCCATGGATCAGTGAGTGCTGGTCCCCATCTCCTCCTCAGGAGTCGCCAGCACTCACTTCCACTTCGCCCTGCTGTGTCCCGTAGAGTGCATATGCACGCTCGTGCCCGCTCTTAAAGGGCCAGCGCGCACACCTGAAATAAAGACCAAATTAGCCCATGAGCACCCTGGACTATAAGAAGGGCTCTACCCCTTCCTGCATTGCCTGAGTGTTGTTGTCGTTACCCTAGTTTGTCTCTGCAAATGGTCTCCTAAGTGTCTTCCAGTTCCCAGTGTTTTCCGTCCCTGCTAACTGTAACCTGTATCCCGTGCTATCCTGGTCTAGTGCCATATTGAGTTGAGTCGTGCTGTGCTGTGTACCACGCCTGTCCTGTTACACTACGCCTGGTGTCCGCCTGCTGCCAAAGTCCCTTCCGAGCCTGCCTCACTACTGTCTGAAGCTACCACAGGTACACCTATACGAACTATAGACTTTGACTTGTGTACTGTTGGCCTGCTGCCATACCATTAATGCAGTATGGCCCAGTGGGACCACGCACCCAATGTGACAGGATAAATGTGAGCGGCCCCTAAGAAGATCCTGCAGCACGTCCAACAAGACCCTGCAACTCATCAATCAAGACCCTGCAACTCATCCATCAAGACCCTGCAACTCATCCATCAAGACTTTGCAACTCATCCATCAAGACCCTGCAGCACATTCTTCAAAACCCTGCAACCAGTAGCGGATTAAGTAGACCATAGGCCCTGGGCTGTTCCACAAACTTGGGCCCCCCTTTCCCATCGCCGCTCTGACGTGTCTATAGTGGTGAACACCACCTTTTTGTGTGAGCATTTACAAATGGTTGTTACGATTCCCCTTGTCAAAGGGCTGTGTCCCTACATACTGACAGTCTCCAACCATCGCTGACTGAATCACACTGTAGGGACACGTCCTCTTGACAATGGGAATGGTAGCACACATTTGACTATCAGTCCTGGGTACACAAAGATATGTAGAATACAAGAGTTTCCTCCAACAGACATGTCAGTACTGGGGACAGATCCCCTATAGATACAGTAACTCACAAGTGACGCCTTCTCTGATGGGAGTCGTTTTCTTTTCTTCTCCAGCAGACACAGACCATTATGGCGACATCTCCTGATAAGACATCTTTGCCCATCACTTCTGCAGTCATTTCCAGCCTCTATAGAAACACACAAATTTAGACACCAAGGAACAGGACTATATATTAAAGGGGTTGTCCGGGCACGGACCGGTTTTTATACTGATGACCTATCGATGTGCCCGGACAACCCCTTTTACTCAGACTAATAAATTTGTACCTCAGACTAGATCATGAAATACAGACCTTCTAAACTATTGCAGTCCCCAGACCAGACCCCCCTAAACAAATACAGACCGCAGAACAAGAACCCTAAATAAATACAGACCCCAGACCAGACCCCTAAATACAGACTCCAAACCTGACCCCCTACACTAATAATGACCCCAGACCTGACTCCCTTAATACAGACCCCAGACCAGACCCCATAAACTAATACAGACCCCTAAATAAAGACCCCTAAACTAATACAGATCCTAGACCAGGCCCCCTAAATGCAGACCCCATAAACTACTACAGACCCCAGACCCCAAAATATAGACTCCCTAAATACAAACCCCAGACCTCAAACTAATATAGACCCCCTAAATACAGACCCCAGACCTGACCCCTACACTAATAATGACCCAGACCTGACTCCCTTAAGTAATACAGACCCCAGACCAGACACCCTAATCTTACAGACCCCAGACCAGACCCCTAAATACAGACTCCAAACCTGACCCCCTACACTAATAATGACCGCAGACCTGACTCCCTTAATACAGACCCCAGACCAGACCCCATAAACTAATACAGACCCCTAAACTAATACAGATCCTAGACCAGGCCCCCTAAATGCAGACCCCATAAACTAATACAGACCCCAGACCCCAAAATATAGACTCCCTAAATACAGACCCCAGACCTCAAACTAATATAGACCCCCTAAATACAGACCCCAGACCTGACCCCTACACTAATAATGACCCAGACCTGACTCCCTTAAGTAATACAGACCCCAGACCAGGCACCCTAATCTTACAGAGACCAGACCCCTAAATACAGACCCCTAAATAAAGACCCCTAAACTAATACAGACCCTAGAACAGGCACCCTAAATAGACCCTAGACATCAAACTAATACAGACCCCCTAAATACAGACCCCAGACTGCTTAAACTAATGCAGACCCCTAAATATACAGACCCTAAACCCCAAAGGCTGGGTTCACACAACCTATTTCAGGCGTAAATGAGCCGTATTATGCCTCGATGTACGTCTGAAAATACGGCTCCAATACGTCGGCAAACATCTGCCCATTCATTTGAATGGGTTTGCCGACGTACTGTGCCGACGACCTGTCATTTACGCGTTGTCGTTTGACAGCTGTCAAACGACGACGCGTAAAATGACTGCTTCGTCAAAAAAATTCAGGAGACTTCTTTGAAACGTAATTTGAGCCGTTTTTCATTGAATTCAATGAAGAACAGCTCAAGATTACGGGCATCAATGACGCCTCGCAAAATGCGAGGAGGAGCATTTACGTCTGAAACGACTGAGCTGTTTTCTCCTGAAAACAGTCTGTAATTTCAGACGTAAAAGCCAGTTATCGTGTGCACATACCCTTAACCTGATACAGACCTCAGACTCCCTAAATACAGACCCCTTAAACTAATACAGACACCAAACCTCCTAAATACAGACCATACCCCCTAAATACAGTCCCCAAACCAGACCGCCTAAATACAGACCCCTTAAACAAATCCATCCCCTTATACTTACATAGCAGCTCGCCGCAGTCTTCTCTGTGGAGTTTTGCTGCTGCTCATGGACCTGCGGTCATGTGACCAGCAGGTCTCTAAACAGTAGTAAAAACTTCAGAGATTAGGTCATGTGACCTTATGTCTAAGGGTATGTTCACACACTTACTAAAAAAACATTTGAAAATACGGAGCTGTTTTCAAGGGAAAACAGCTCCTGATTTTCAGCCGTTTTATTAGCAACTCAAGTTTTTCGCTGCGTTTTTTACAGCCGTTTTTGGAGCTGTCTTTCTATGTAGTCAATAAAAACGGCTTAAAAAACGGCTCAAGAAGTGGCATGCACTTCTTTTTCGGGGGCATTTTTTAACACGGCCGTTTTTCAAAACGGCCACGTAAAAAACGCCCCGTCGGAACAGAACGCCGTTTTTGCCATTGAAGTCAATGGCCAGATGTTTGGAGGTGTTCTGCTTCCGATGTGAACATACCCTAAAGGTCCTTTTGTAGGACATATACAATACAGTTTCGTCACGGTTTTTGCCACGATTCGCGGCAAAATCGCGGCAAAAACGCGTCAAAGCTACATTGAACTTTGGGCAGCCATGCTCGCCCTGGGAGCTTCGGGTCCCGGATGGCCGCCCAAAATGCCCTATGATGATCCGCCATTGCATTAAAAGCATCCATATAGAACAGGGGTCTCAAACTCGGCCGGGTAAATGGGCCGCACATAGAAAAAATTTACTTTCAAATTTGATGAAATACAAAAGTATTGTTAATTAATTGGTTATTCGAACTACTACAACAATACTACATTACTATAACAATACTACATTACTATAATAATACTACATTACTATAATACTGATACATTACTATAATAATACTACATTACTATAATGCTACATTACTATAACAATACTACATTATTATAATAATACTACATTACTGTAACAATACTAAATTACTATAACAATATTACATTACTATAATAATACTACATTACTATAATACTACATTACTATAACATTACTATAACAATACTACATTACTATAATAATACTACATTACAATAATACTACATTACTATAACATTACTACATTACTATAACAATACTACATTACTATAATAATACTACATTACTATAATACTGCTACATTACTATAATACTGCTACATTACTATAACAATACTACATTACTATAATAATACTACATTACTATAACACTACTACATTACTATAATAATGCTACATTACTATAATAATACTACATTACGAATAATACTACATTACTATAACGATACTACATTACTATAATAATATTACATTACTATAACAATACTACATTACTATAATAATACTACATTACTATAACAATACTACATTACTATAACAATAATACATTACTATAATAATACTACATTACTAATAATACTACATTACTATAACAATACTACATTACTAGAATAATATTACATTACTATAACAATACTACATTACTATAATAATACTACATTACTATAACAATACTACATTACTATAATAATATTACATTACTATAGCAATAATACATTACTATAACAATACTACATTACTATAATAATATTACATTACTATAACAATACTACATTACTATAATAATACTACATTACTATAACAATACTACATTACTATAATAATACTACATTACTATAACAATACTACATTACTATAACAATAATACATTACTATAATAATACTACATTACTAATAATACTACATTACTATAACGATACTACATTACTATAATAATATTACATTACTATAACAATACTACATTACTATAATAATACTACATTACTATAACAATACTACATTACTATAATAATATTACATTACTATAGCAATAATACATTACTTTAATAATACTACATTACTAATAATACTACATTACTATAACAATACTACATTACTATAATAATACTACATTACTATAACAATACTACATTACTGTAATAATATTACATTACTATAACTATAATACATTACTATGATAATACTACATTACTATAATAATACTACATTACTAATAACACTACATTACTGTAATGATACTACATTACTATAATAATATTAGATTACTATAACAATACTACATTACTATAATAATACTACATTACTATAATACTGCTACATTACTATAATACTGCTACATTACTATAATACTGCTACATTATAACAATACTACATTACTATAATAATACTACATTACTATAACAATACTACATTACCATAATAATATTACATTACTATAACAATAATACATTACTATAATAATACTACATTACTAATAATACTACATTACTATAACGATACTATATTACTATAATAATACTACATTACTATAACAATACTACATTACTATAATAATATTACATTACTATAGCAATAATACATTACTATAACAATACTACATTACTATAATAATATTACATTACTATAACAATACTACATTACTATAATAATACTACATTACTATAACAATACTACATTACTATAATAATACTACATTACTATAACAATACTACATTACTATAACAATAATACATTACTATAAGGGCGGGTTCACACATAGCGGAATTTCACTTAAATTCCGCTGCGGACACTCCGCAGCGTTAATCCGCAGCGGAGCCGTTTCTCCATTGACTTTCACTTTAATTTAGCAGTGTTCGTTTACACGATGCGTACAATTCCGCTGCGGAGCATAGGCTGCGGAGCGGAATTTGGTGTCCGCAGCATGCTCTGTCTGTTGCGGAGCAGTGGCGGACTGGTTGCGGACTCATGGCGGAATTTCTCCATTGACTTCAATGGAGAGTCAAAATTCTGCAATGAAGTCCGCAGATCTTATGTGTGCTGCGGAGCGTATTGCTTTTTAGACATGACATTTCTTCATTCTGGCTGGACCTATGTATTTCTAGGTCTACAGCCAGACTGAGGAAGTCAATGGGGCTCCCGTAATGACGGGAGCGTTGCTAGGAGACGTCTGTAAATAGTCACTGTCCAGGGTGCTGAAAGAGTTACGCGATCGGCAGTAACTGTTTCTGCACCCGGGACAGTGACTACCGATCTCAATATACATGTATCTGTAAAAAAAAATATAAGTTCATACTTACCGAGAACTCCCTGCGTCTGTCTCCAGTCCGGCCTCCCAGGATGACGTTTCAGTGTAAGTGACGGCTGCAGCCAATCACAGGCCAAGCACAGGCTGCAGCGGTCACATGGACTGGAGCGTCATCCAGGGAGGTCGGGCCGGATGCCGAAAGAGGGACGCGTCACCAAGACAACGGGCGGTAAGTATGAATTTCTTTGACTTTCACTAGGGAAAGTGCTGTCCCTTCTCTCTATCCTGCACTGAATAGGGAGAAGAGAAGCACTTTTCCTGCAGTCCGCAGCGGCCAGTCCGCATCAATTTTCTGCACATTTTGTGCAGATCCGCTGCAGAATCTGCAACGCAGATTCTGTGCGGCATTGATGCGGACAGTTGCGGAGGAATTCCGCCATGTGTGGTCATGCCCTTATAATACTACATTACTAATAATACTACATTACTATAACGATACTACATTACTATAATAATATTACATTACTATAACAATACTACATTACTATAATAATACTACATTACTATAACAATACTACATTACTATAATAATATTACATTACTATAGCAATAATACATTACTATAATAATACTACATTACTAATAATACTACATTACTATAACAATACTACATTACTATAATAATACTACATTACTATAACAATACTACATTACTGTAATAATATTACATTACTATAACAATAATACATTACTATGATAATACTACATTACTATAATAATACTACATTACTAATAACACTACATTACTGTAATGATACTACATTACTATAATAATATTAGATTACTATAACAATACTACATTACTATAATAATACTACATTACTATAATACTGCTACATTACTATAATACTGCTACATTATAACAATACTACATTACTATAATAATACTACATTACTATAACAATACTACATTACCATAATAATATTACATTACTATAACAATAATACATTACTATAATAATACTACATTACTAATAATACTACATTACTATAACGATACTATATTACTATAATAATATTACATTACTATAACAATACTACATTACTATAATAATACTACATTACTATAACAATACTACATTACTATAATAATATTACATTACTATAACAATAATACATTACTATAATAATACTACATTACTATAATAATACTACTACATTACTAATAATACTACATTACTATAACAATACTACATTACTATAATAATACTACATTACTATAACAATACTACATTACTATAATAATACTACATTACTATAACAATACTACATTACTATAATAATATTACATTACTATAGCAATAATACATTACTATAATAATACTACATTACTATAATAATACTACATTACTAATAATACTACATTACTATAACGATACTACATTACTATAATAATATTACATTACTATAATAATACTACATTACTATAATAATACTACATTACTAATAATACTACATTACTATAACGATACTACATTACTATAATACTACTACATTACTATAATGCTACATTACTATAACAATAATACATTACTATAATAATACTACATTACTATAATACTGCTACATTACTATAATACTACATTACTATAAAACTGCTACATTACTATAATAGTACTACATTACAATAGGTTTAAAGAGGCTCTGTCACCACATTATAATTAGCCTATATTGTACACGATGTGATCGGCGCTGTAATGTAGATTACAGCAGTGTTTTTTATTTAGAAAAACTATCATTTTTTATGGAATTATGACCTATATTAGCTTTATGCTAATGAGTTTCTCAATGGACAACTGGGCGTCTTTTACTATCCTGACCACTTCTCTGTGATTTACAGCACATCACAGCGAGATCTCGCTGTAAGGGGGGATTCACACGAACGTGATTTGCGTCCGTGCAGCCCGCATGGTTTTCACGCGGGTCGCACGGACCTATGCAAGTCTATGGGGCAGTGCAGACTGTCCATGAGTTTTGCGCAGCGTTAGTCCGCTGCGTAAAACTCGCGACATGTTCATTATTTCTGCGTTTTTAGCCACTCACGCACCCATTGAAGTCAATGGGTGCGTGAAAATCACGCATGCCCCACGGAAGTACTTCCGTGGGAAAAGCGTTATTCACGCAACAGCAGTAAAATAATGAATGTAAACAGAAAAGCACCACGTGCTTTTCTGTTTACAAACATCCAAACGGAGTGTCATATTGATGGCGGCTGTGCGAAAAGCACGCAGCCGCGCATCCATATGAACAGGGCACACGGAGCTGTCAAGTGCCTTTTGCGTGCACAAAACGCAGCGCATTTTGCGCGCGCAAAAACGTCACGTTTGTCTGAATCAGCCCTAAATGACAGTTTACAGCGTAATCTCGCGAGACTACGCCTGCTGTGCTGTAAATCACAGAGAAGTGCAGAGAAGTGGTCAGGATTCTGAATACACATCCCGTCCTGGCTGGAGGTAATGTATATTCATTGTCATGACACTGCAGTAATGGTGTGATTATGTGGCAGCACATAGTGATATAGCTATATCGCTATGTGCTGTATAAATGAATGCAGAGAAGTGTATGACGCTGATTGGTCGCTGATTGGTCAGAGTTAGAGATGAGCGAACTTATGAAAAGTTCGGTTCGGCAAGTTCGCCGAATTTCGTGCAAAAGTTCGATTCGGACCGAACTAGTTCTGACCGAACCTGTAATACAAGAAAGCCCCTAAAAATCGTGTATAACACTGTTTTAAAGCCCTAGAAGCCCTGTATAACACTCTTAGGTCACCCATGAGTGTATCCAAGTACTTTTGAGCTGTCTTTAATGCAAAGTTGGTGTCAAAGTTACGCCAACATGTATGGCTCTAGGAAAACGGATGGGACACGGAGATAACTAACAGAAACCACTGCACTTGTGCATGTTGTATGCTTAATGCATTGTTAAAAAAGGTACAAAAATTTACCATTTTAGGCGGCTGATGCCTGCCAGGGTTCATACATATAAGGTGGTAAAAGAAGAAGCAATGGCTTTTGACAAGCCCTCCAAAAATTGACCCTTTTTATTGGCAGATGCCTGCCGGGGTTCATCCATACATGGATGTAAAAGCAACAAGCAATGGCTTTTCACAAGCCCTCCAAAAATTGACCCTTTTTATTGGCAGATGCCTGCCGAGGTTCTTCCATACATGGATGTAAAAGCAACAAGCAATGGCTTTTCACAAGCCCTCCAAAAATTGACCCTTTTTATTGGCAGATGCCTGCCGGGGTTCTTCCATACATTGATGTAAAAGCAACAAGCAATGGCTTTTGACAAGCCCTCCAAAAATTGACCCTTTTTATTGGCAGATGCCTGCCGGGGTTCTTCCATACATGGATGTAAAAGCATTAAAGCAACAAGCAATGGCTTTTCACAAGCCCTCCAAAAATTGACCCTTTTTATTGGCAGATGCCTGCCGGGGTTCTTCCATACATGGATGTAATAGCATTAAAGCAACAAGCAATGGCTTTTCACAAGCCCTCCAAAAATTGACCCTTTTTATTGGCAGATGCCTGCCGGGGTTCTTCCATACATGGATGTAAAAGCATTAAAGCAACAAGCAATGGCTTTTCACAAGCCCTCCAAAAATTGACCCTTTTTATTGGCAGATGCCTGCCGGGGTTCTTCCATACATGGATGTAAAAGCATTAAAGCAACAAGCAATGGCTTTTCACAAGCCCTCCAAAAATTGACCCTTTTTATTGGCAGATGCCTGCCGGGGTTCTTCCATACATTGATGTAAAAGCATTAAAGCAACAAGCAATGGCTTTTCACAAGCCCTCCAAAAATTGACCCTTTTTATTGGCAGATGCCTGCCGGGGTTCTTCCATACATGGATGTAAAAGCATTAAAGCAACAAGCAATGGCTTTTCACAAGCCCTCCAAAAATTGACCCTTTTTATTGGCAGATGCCTGCCGGGGTTCTTCCATACATTGATGTAAAAGCATTAAAGCAACAAGCAATGGCTTTTCACAAGCCCTCCAAAAATTGACCCTTTTTATTGGCAGATGCCTGCCGGGGTTCTTCCATACATGGATGTAAAAGCATTAAAGCAACAAGCAATGGCTTTTCACAAGCCCTCCAAAAATTGACCCTTTTTATTGGCAGATGCCTGCCGGGGTTCTTCCATACATTGATGTAAAAGCATTAAAGCAACAAGCAATGGCTTTTCACAAGCCCTCCAAAAATTGACCCTTTTTATTGGCAGATGCCTGCCGGGGTTCTTCCATACATGGATGTAAAAGCATTAAAGCAACAAGCAATGGCTTTTCACAAGCCCTCCAAAAATTGACCCTTTTTATTGGCAGATGCCTGCCGGGGTTCTTCCATACATGGATGTAAAAGCAACAAGCAATGGCTTTTCACAAGCCCTCCAAAAATTGACCCTTTTTATTGGCAAGGGTGAGTAGTAGCAGCACATTAAAAGACACTGGACGACAGTCACAGGACAAAGCCCTGTGGTGGGGCAGGCCTGCTTGTAGCAGACGGGCGGCAGTGGAGGTTTATTGGTGGTAGTAGTCGAGGTAGCCAACACAGACAGCAAGGGTGCAAGCAGTAGTAGCAGTAGTAGCAGCACATTAAAAAAAGAGACTGGACAGTCAGAGGAGGACAAAGCCCTGTGGTGGGGCAGGCCTCAGGCCTGCTTGTAGCAGACGGGCGGCAGTGGAGGTGTATTGGTGGTAGTAGTCGAGGTAGCCAACACAGACAGCAAGGGTGCAAGCAGTAGTAGCAGTAGTAGCAGCACATTAAAAAAAGAGACTGGACAGTCAGAGGAGGGCAAAGCCCTGTGGTGGGGCAGGCCTCAGGCCTGCTTGTAGCAGACGGCAGTGGAGGTGTATTGGTGGTAGTAGAGGTAGACTAGCCAACACAGACAGCAAGGGTGGTAGGACTGGTAGTAGCAGCAGCACATTAAAAAAAGAGACTGGACGACAGTCACAGGACATAGCCCTGTGGTGGGGTAGGCCTGCTTGTAGCAGACGGGCGGCAGTGTAGGTGTATTGGTGGTATTAGAGGTAGCCAACACAGACAGCAAGGGTGCAAGCAGTAGTAGCAGTAGTAGCAGCACATTAAAAAAAAGAGAGACTGGACAGTCACAGGAGGACAAAGCCCTGTGGTGGGGCAGGCCTCAGGCCTGCTTGTAGCAGACGGGCGGCAGTGGAGGTGTATTGGTGGTAGACTGGTAGTAGCCGAGGTAGCCAACACAGACAGCAAGGGTGCAAGCAGTAGTAGCAGTAGTAGCAGCACATTAAAAAAAGAGACTGGACAGTCAGAGGAGGGCAAAGCCCTGTGGTGGGGCAGGCCTCAGGCCTGCTTGTAGCAGACGGGCGGCAGTGGAGGTGTATTGGTGGTAGTAGTCGAGGTAGCCAACACAGACAGCAAGGGTGCAAGCAGTAGTAGCAGTAGTAGCAGCACATTAAAAAAAGAGACTGGACAGTCAGAGGAGGGCAAAGCCCTGTGGTGGGGCAGGCCTCAGGCCTGCTTGTAGCAGACGGGCGGCAGTGGAGGTGTATTGGTGGTAGTAGTCGAGGTAGCCAACACAGACAGCAAGGGTGCAAGCAGTAGTAGCAGTAGTAGCAGCACATTAAAAAAAGAGACTGGACAGTCAGAGGAGGGCAAAGCCCTGTGGTGGGGCAGGCCTCAGGCCTGCTTGTAGCAGACGGGCGGCAGTGGAGGTGTATTGGTGGTAGACTGGTAGTAGCCGAGGTAGCCAACACAGACAGCAAGGGTGCAAGCAGTAGTAGCAGTAGTAGCAGCACATTAAAAAAAGAGACTGGACAGTCAGAGGAGGGCAAAGCCCTGTGGTGGGGCAGGCCTCAGGCCTGCTTGTAGCAGACGGCAGTGGAGGTGTATTGGTGGTAGTAGAGGTAGACTAGCCAACACAGACAGCAAGGGTGGTAGGACTGGTAGTAGCAGCAGCACATTAAAAAAAGAGACTGGACGACAGTCACAGGACATAGCCCTGTGGTGGGGTAGGCCTGCTTGTAGCAGACGGGCGGCAGTGTAGGTGTATTGGTGGTATTAGAGGTAGCCAACACAGACAGCAAGGGTGCAAGCAGTAGTAGCAGTAGTAGCAGCACATTAAAAAAAAGAGAGACTGGACAGTCACAGGAGGACAAAGCCCTGTGGTGGGGCAGGCCTCAGGCCTGCTTGTAGCAGACGGGCGGCAGTGGAGGTGTATTGGTGGTAGACTGGTAGTAGCCGAGGTAGCCAACACAGACAGCAAGGGTGCAAGCAGTAGTAGCAGTAGTAGCAGCACATTAAAAAAAGAGACTGGACAGTCAGAGGAGGGCAAAGCCCTGTGGTGGGGCAGGCCTCAGGCCTGCTTGTAGCAGACGGGCGGCAGTGGAGGTGTATTGGTGGTAGTAGTCGAGGTAGCCAACACAGACAGCAAGGGTGCAAGCAGTAGTAGCAGTAGTAGCAGCACATTAAAAAAAGAGACTGGACAGTCAGAGGAGGGCAAAGCCCTGTGGTGGGGCAGGCCTCAGGCCTGCTTGTAGCAGACGGGCGGCAGTGGAGGTGTATTGGTGGTAGTAGTCGAGGTAGCCAACACAGACAGCAAGGGTGCAAGCAGTAGTAGCAGTAGTAGCAGCACATTAAAAAAAGAGACTGGACAGTCAGAGGAGGGCAAAGCCCTGTGGTGGGGCAGGCCTCAGGCCTGCTTGTAGCAGACGGGCGGCAGTGGAGGTGTATTGGTGGTAGACTGGTAGTAGCCGAGGTAGCCAACACAGACAGCAAGGGTGCAAGCAGTAGTAGCAGTAGTAGCAGCACATTAAAAAAAGAGACTGGACAGTCAGAGGAGGGCAAAGCCCTGTGGTGGGGCAGGCCTCAGGCCTGCTTGTAGCAGACGGCAGTGGAGGTGTATTGGTGGTAGTAGAGGTAGACTAGCCAACACAGACAGCAAGGGTGGTAGGACTGGTAGTAGCAGCAGCACATTAAAAAAAGAGACTGGACGACAGTCACAGGACATAGCCCTGTGGTGGGGTAGGCCTGCTTGTAGCAGACGGGCGGCAGTGTAGGTGTATTGGTGGTATTAGAGGTAGCCAACACAGACAGCAAGGGTGCAAGCAGTAGTAGCAGTAGTAGCAGCACATTAAAAAAAAGAGAGACTGGACAGTCACAGGAGGACAAAGCCCTGTGGTGGGGCAGGCCTCAGGCCTGCTTGTAGCAGACGGGCGGCAGTGGAGGTGTATTGGTGGTAGTAGTCGAGGTAGCCAACACAGACAGCAAGGGTGCAAGCAGTAGTAGCAGTAGTAGCAGCACATTAAAAAAAAGAGAGACTGGACAGTCACAGGAGGACAAAGCCCTGTGGTGGGGCAGGCCTCAGGCCTGCTTGTAGCAGACGGGCGGCAGTGGAGGTGTATTGGTGGTAGTAGTCGAGGTAGCCAACACAGACAGCAAGGGTGCAAGCAGTAGTAGCAGTAGTAGCAGCACATTAAAAAAAGAGACTGGACAGTCACAGGAGGACAAAGCCCTGTAGTGGGGCAGGCCTCAGGCCTGCTTGTAGCAGATGGCAGTGTAGGTGTATTGGTGGTAGTAGAGGTACTAGCCAACACAGACAGCAAGGGTGCAAGCAGTAGTAGCAGTAGTAGCAGCACATTAAAAAAAGAGACTGGAGAGTCACAGGACAAAGCCCTCTGGTGGGGCAGGCCTGCTTGTAGCAGACGGCACTGGGGTGGATTGGTGGTAGAAGTAGTAGCAGCTGCAGCACCAACAGCGGCACATTAAAAAAAGAGTGGACAGGACAGAATCCCATAGTAGCAGGCGGCAGTAGCAGGCGGCAGCAGCAGCAGCAATGTAAGATCTAATCAGTGGCATCAGGCACAGGGGTTTTAAAATCCTCACCGATCCACGCTTGATTCATTTTCAGAAACGTGAGATTTTCCAAGCTGTTGGCGGACAATCTTGTTCGCTTAGGGGTGACGAAGCCCCCTGCTGCGCTGAATACCCTCTCTGACGCTACACTGGAGGGTGGACAAGACAGTACACCCATGGCAAACTGGGCCAGTTCTTGCCAATGATCCAATCTGCTGACCCAGAAGTCCATGGGGTCTGGGATCAGCATTTCTGACGGAGAAAGGGCACAGTCCAAGTACGAGTGAACCTGGTTGTTTAGGTGCTGCACCTGGAGATGGTGAACATCCCTTTGGTGACTAGTGCTACGATGTGTGTCAGGTCGGGGTATTGGATGTAAAAATGTTGTCATCATATTTTCCAAACTGAATTGGCTGCTGCTGCTGCTGCTGCTGCCGCTGCTGCCACGGCTGCCGCCTATTGCAGAGGTAGCTCTGCCAGAGGCGGTGGAACGATGAGACAGTGGGGAGCGGAGAGTGGCCCCCCGGTCAGACATGCTTGCAGCGGGTGTCTGCCGTTTGAAAGCCATGACAAGCTGGCTGCATAGCTTCTCTCTATAATAAGCCAATTTTGCCTCCCTCTCGGAAGGCGCAAAAAACTCCCCCATTCTGGCTTTATACCGAGGGTCTAAAAGTGTGGCTATCCAGTAGTCATCTCTTTGCTTCATGCTAACAATACGACAGTCAGCGCGCAAGTAACGAAGCATACAGCTCGCCATCCTGGCCAGCGTTTCAGAGGGCCCGGTTGGTTCCATCTCCGCCCCATACTGCCATGGTTGTCCATCATCAAGGTCGTCGTCAGACTCGTCATCACCACCATCACTGTCATGTTGTGCGGCTGCCTCGTCCCCTATCCCTTCCTGTGATTCCATCTCCAAATCCAGCTCCTCTTCAGGTCCTGTTTCCTCATCCTCCTCCTCCTCCTCAACATCCATAGCCAGATGTGATCCTTCCTCCATCCTTTGCTGAATCATCGCTGTGAGCGTTTGCTCCATAATGAATATCAGCGGCATAACATCGTTCATTCCGCTAGCGTCACGGCTCACAAATCGTGTGGCCTCTTCAAAGGGCCTCAAAACGCGACATGCGTCTCTAACCAGCTGCCAGTGCCTGAGCTCGAAATTACACTGGCTCCAAACGCTGCCCGTCTGCTGCATCAGGAAATCATTCACGGCTTTCCGCTGTTCGTACAGACGGTCCAACATGTGCAGGGTGGAATTCCATCGTGTTGGAACGTCGCAAATCAGGCTGTGTTCTGGGAGATTGTTTTGACGCTGCAAGTCCAGGAGGGCGTGCTTAAATGCATACGAACGTCTAAAGCGAACGCAAACCCTCCTGGACATGGCCAGCACACCCTTCAAACCAACATATGACTTTAAGAAGCGTGTTATGACCAGATTGATCACATGTGCCATGCAAGGAGCGTGTGTCAGGTGACCTAGACGCAGTGCAGCCACAACGTTCTTGCCGTTATCAGAGACAACATTGCCCAGTGTGAGTTTCAGAGGAGACAGCCAGCGTGCGATTTCCTCCTTGATGCACAGCAGCAGCTCCTGCCCTGTGTGGCTTTTCTCGCCCAGGCTCAGCAGGTGTAAGACAGCGTTGTGGCGCTTCACCTTGCACCTATGAAAAGAGGAGGGAGGAGGAGTGGAAGATACGCTGTGTCCTGTCGGGGACGGGAAGACCTCCAAGGAGGAAGGCAAGGAGGAGGAGGAGGAGTAGGAGGAGAAGGATGGTAGGCGCCTGGTGTCCGGAGTTGAACTAGAAACATACAAGCGTGGAGGTGGTAATGCCTGGCATTGCTGCGGTGGTGCATCGGACTGCAAAATATTGACCCAGTGGGCCGTGAAAGACATGTACTGTCCCTGCCCATAGTTGCTGCTCCACGTGTCGACGGTGGCATGTACCCTGCTGCACACGGATAATTGCAAGGACTTGGACACCTTTTCCTCCACATGCTTGTGCAAGGCAGGGACAGCTGTTTTGGAGAAGTAATGTCGGCTAGGTATTCGCCACCTAGGCTGAGCGCACGCCATCAATTGCTTGAAGCCGGCGGAGTCGACCAGGTGGTATGGCAGCGACTGCACCACCAACAACTTTGCCAGGTGTGAATTAAGCCGCACGACAAGTGGATGACTGGGTATATATTGTTGCTTATTGGACAACGATTCCGTAATGGATAACTGACGGGACATAGGAGGAGCACTAGATGACAGTGATGATGATGATGACAACGACATGGTGGATAAGGCCTGGCTACTACTTAGATGACAGGGACTCGGAGCAGCAGCAGCAGCGGAAGAGGGGTCTTCATTAGATGTACATGATGGTGGGGCATGTTGATTGTCCCACATGGCCTTGTGATGCCGTTCCATGTGTTTACGTAGAGCAGTAGTTCCTACATTGCTGCCCTGCCCACGCCTTACTTTCTGCTTGCAGATACGGCACTGTGCCATGTTTTCCTCCTCTGGGAAGGTACAGAAAAATTGCCACACGGCAGAGTACCGTAAAGAGGTAGTACCACGTCCACCACCACCACCACCACCACAACCACCCGAGCTTGCCCCTTGTCTGGCAGGCTTTTTTCGGGAACCTACACCAGCATCTGTGTCGCCGTCACCGGCTCCTGAGCTGACCCTACCGCTGCAACGTTTTGCAGATTGACTTCTGCCCCTACCTCGGCTTGGCTGTTTATCACATCCAGTGCCGCCACTACTACCCTCCTCCTCTGACGCCGTCATCACCTCGTCACCTGGTTCCCACGTCCTGTCTAAAACAACATCATCATCATAGCCTTCCTCATCATCCCCGCCACTTCTGTCACTGTGTTGTGAATGTGATGTGACATCATGGCGGGCTCCATGCCCCCCCTCATTACTGCGTCTGCCACCACGGCTACCACCACCAACACCCCCACTACCGCAGCTATGCGTCTCGGTCACCGCTTCCACCTCCACCACCGCCGCAACACACTCCGTTGGCTGACTCGCGGAAAACAAATCATCATCATCACTATGTTGTTCAGTATCTTCCTTCGCACCCGAGGAGATGTCTCTTAGGACTCTCAGGAAAGATGGCTTCCCGCTAGGAAGGGGGAGCGAAGACATAGATGATGGAATGGAAACGCTAGAAATACCTATATTACTACTGTCACCGTGCCAAGGAACTGTAGAGGATCTGGAATCCAACGAAACCTGGCTTGAAGCCAGATCGTCAGAGTCTTCCTGCTGAGATGACCGCGAGCCAGCCAACCAGTCCACAATGGCCGTATTGTCTAAAGTAACCCGCCCACCGGAGGAGATGGACAAGTCTGGCTTGCTGATACTACTACTAGCAGGCACATGGCAGCTGCTACTAGTGGAACTGGGCACATGTCTTGTGCCACAAATGCTGCTACTGGGTCTGGCACCAACAGATCCAACATTTGGACTGGAAGAGGAGACGGCATGGGTGTTTCTTCCTCTACCCCGTCCTTTCACAACCTTTTTTTTCCCAGACATTTCAGAGCCCCTTTTAAAAGCGTATTCACACACGGACACTGGCTTGGCAAATGGCAATGAATGAGAATTTCAATCAGCCTCGCTGCAGTGCACTCAGGGAATGCTGGGCCTTGTAGTACTACTAGGCTGCCTGTATGGCAAGTTGGATTGTTATTCCAGGGATGAGCCCCTTTTAAAAGCGTATTCACACACGGACACTGGCTTGGCAAATGGCAATGAATGAGAATTTCAATCAGCCTCGCTGCAGTGCACTCAGGGAATGCTGGGCCTTGTAGTACTACTAGGCTGCCTGTATGGCAAGTTGGATTGTTATTCCAGGGATGAGCCCCTTTTAAAAGCGTATTCACACACGGACACTGGCTTGGCAAATGGCAATGAATGAGAATTTCAATCAGCCTCGCTGCAGTGCACTCAGGGAATGCTGGGCCTTGTAGTACTACTACTACCACTACTACAAAGGCTGCCTGTATTGCAAGTTGGATGCAATGGGGATGAGCCCCTTCTAAAAGCGTATTCACACACGGACACTGGCTTGGCAAATGGCAATGAATGAGAATTTCAATCAGCCTCGCTGCAGTGCACTCAGGGAATGCTGGGCGTTGTAGTACTTCTAGGCTGCCTGTATGGCAAGTTGGATTGTTATCCTGTTAATAACGGCCAGGGATGAGCCCCTTTTAAAAGCGTATTCACACACGGACACTGGCTTGGCAAATGGCAATGAATGAGAATTTCAATCAGCCTCGCTGCAGTGCACTCAGGGAATGCTGGGCCTTGTAGTACTACTACTACCACTACTACAAAGGCTGCCTGTATTGCAAGTTGGATGCAATGGGGATGAGCCCCTTCTAAAAGCGTATTCACACACGGACACTGGCTTGGCAAATGGCAATGAATGAGAATTTCAATCAGCCTCGCTGCAGTGCACTCAGGGAATGCTGGGCCTTGTAGTACTACTAGGCTGCCTGTATGGCAAGTTGGATTGTTATTCCAGGGATGAGCCCCTTTTAAAAGCGTATTCACACACGGACACTGGCTTGGCAAATGGCAATGAATGAGAATTTCAATCAGCCTCGCTGCAGTGCACTCAGGGAATGCTGGGCGTTGTAGTACTTCTAGGCTGCCTGTATGGCAAGTTGGATTGTTATCCTGTTAATAACGGCCAGGGATGAGCCCCTTTTAAAAGCGTATTCACACACGGACACTGGCTTGGCAAATGGCAATGAATGAGAATTTCAATCAGCCTCGCTGCAGTGCACTCAGGGAATGCTGGGCCTTGTAGTACTACTACTACCACTACTACAAAGGCTGCCTGTATTGCAAGTTGGATGCAATGGGGATGAGCCCCTTCTAAAAGCGTATTCACACACGGACACTGGCTTGGCAAATGGCAATGAATGAGAATTTCAATCAGCCTCGCTGCAGTGCACTCAGGGAATGCTGGGCCTTGTAGTACTACTAGGCTGCCTGTATGGCAAGTTGGATTGTTATTCCAGGGATGAGCCCCTTTTAAAAGCGTATTCACACACGGACACTGGCTTGGCAAATGGCAATGAATGAGAATTTCAATCAGCCTCGCTGCAGTGCACTCAGGGAATGCTGGGCCTTGTAGTACTACTACTACCACTACTACAAAGGCTGCCTGTATTGCAAGTTGGATGCAATGGGGATGAGCCCCTTCTAAAAGCGTATTCACACACGGACACTGGCTTGGCAAATGGCAATGAATGAGAATTTCAATCAGCCTCGCTGCAGTGCACTCAGGGAATGCTGGGCCTTGTAGTACTACTACCACTACTACAAAGGCTGCCTGTATTGCAAGTTGGATGCAATGGGGATGAGCCCCTTCTAAAAGCGTATTCACACACGGACACTGGCTTGGCAAATGGCAATGAATGAGAATTTCAATCAGCCTCGCTGCAGTGCACTCAGGGAATGCTGGGCCTTGTAGTACTACTAGGCTGCCTGTATGGCAAGTTGGATTGTTATTCCAGGGATGAGCCCCTTTTAAAAGCGTATTCACACACGGACACTGGCTTGGCAAATGGCAATGAATGAGAATTTCAATCAGCCTCGCTGCAGTGCACTCAGGGAATGCTGGGCCTTGTAGTACTACTAGGCTGCCTGTATGGCAAGTTGGATTGTTATTCCAGGGATGAGCCCCTTTTAAAAGCGTATTCACACACGGACACTGGCTTGGCAAATGGCAATGAATGAGAATTTCAATCAGCCTCGCTGCAGTGCACTCAGGGAATGCTGGGCCTTGTAGTACTACTACTACCACTACTACAAAGGCTGCCTGTATTGCAAGTTGGATGCAATGGGGATGAGCCCCTTCTAAAAGCGTATTCACACACGGACACTGGCTTGGCAAATGGCAATGAATGAGAATTTCAATCAGCCTCGCTGCAGTGCACTCAGGGAATGCTGGGCCTTGTAGTACTACTACCACTACTACAAAGGCTGCCTGTATTGCAAGTTGGATGCAATGGGGATGAGCCCCTTCTAAAAGCGTATTCACACACGGACACTGGCTTGGCAAATGGCAATGAATGAGAATTTCAATCAGCCTCGCTGCAGTGCACTCAGGGAATGCTGGGCCTTGTAGTACTACTAGGCTGCCTGTATGGCAAGTTGGATTGTTATTCCAGGGATGAGCCCCTTTTAAAAGCGTATTCACACACGGACACTGGCTTGGCAAATGGCAATGAATGAGAATTTCAATCAGCCTCGCTGCAGTGCACTCAGGGAATGCTGGGCCTTGTAGTACTACTAGGCTGCCTGTATGGCAAGTTGGATTGTTATTCCAGGGATGAGCCCCTTTTAAAAGCGTATTCACACACGGACACTGGCTTGGCAAATGGCAATGAATGAGAATTTCAATCAGCCTCGCTGCAGTGCACTCAGGGAATGCTGGGCCTTGTAGTACTACTACTACCACTACTACAAAGGCTGCCTGTATTGCAAGTTGGATGCAATGGGGATGAGCCCCTTCTAAAAGCGTATTCACACACGGACACTGGCTTGGCAAATGGCAATGAATGAGAATTTCAATCAGCCTCGCTGCAGTGCACTCAGGGAATGCTGGGCGTTGTAGTACTTCTAGGCTGCCTGTATGGCAAGTTGGATTGTTATCCTGTTAATAACGGCCAGGGATGAGCCCCTTTTAAAAGCGTATTCACACACGGACACTGGCTTGGCAAATGGCAATGAATGAGAATTTCAATCAGCCTCGCTGCAGTGCACTCAGGGAATGCTGGGCCTTGTAGTACTACTACTACCACTACTACAAAGGCTGCCTGTATTGCAAGTTGGATGCAATGGGGATGAGCCCCTTCTAAAAGCGTATTCACACACGGACACTGGCTTGGCAAATGGCAATGAATGAGAATTTCAATCAGCCTCGCTGCAGTGCACTCAGGGAATGCTGGGCCTTGTAGTACTACTAGGCTGCCTGTATGGCAAGTTGGATTGTTATTCCAGGGATGAGCCCCTTTTAAAAGCGTATTCACACACGGACACTGGCTTGGCAAATGGCAATGAATGAGAATTTCAATCAGCCTCGCTGCAGTGCACTCAGGGAATGCTGGGCCTTGTAGTACTACTACTACCACTACTACAAAGGCTGCCTGTATTGCAAGTTGGATGCAATGGGGATGAGCCCCTTCTAAAAGCGTATTCACACACGGACACTGGCTTGGCAAATGGCAATGAATGAGAATTTCAATCAGCCTCGCTGCAGTGCACTCAGGGAATGCTGGGCGTTGTAGTACTTCTAGGCTGCCTGTATGGCAAGTTGGATTGTTATCCTGTTAATAACGGCCAGGGATGAGCCCCTTTTAAAAGCGTATTCACACACGGACACTGGCTTGGCAAATGGCAATGAATGAGAATTTCAATCAGCCTCGCTGCAGTGCACTCAGGGAATGCTGGGCCTTGTAGTACTACTACTACCACTACTACAAAGGCTGCCTGTATTGCAAGTTGGATGCAATGGGGATGAGCCCCTTCTAAAAGCGTATTCACACACGGACACTGGCTTGGCAAATGGCAATGAATGAGAATTTCAATCAGCCTCGCTGCAGTGCACTCAGGGAATGCTGGGCCTTGTAGTACTACTAGGCTGCCTGTATGGCAAGTTGGATTGTTATTCCAGGGATGAGCCCCTTTTAAAAGCGTATTCACACACGGACACTGGCTTGGCAAATGGCAATGAATGAGAATTTCAATCAGCCTCGCTGCAGTGCACTCAGGGAATGCTGGGCGTTGTAGTACTTCTAGGCTGCCTGTATGGCAAGTTGGATTGTTATTCCAGGGATGAGCCCCTTTTAAAAGCGTATTCACACACGGACACTGGCTTGGCAAATGGCAATGAATGAGAATTTCAATCAGCCTCGCTGCAGTGCACTCAGGGAATGCTGGGCGTTGTAGTACTTCTAGGCTGCCTGTATGGCAAGTTGGATTGTTATCCTGTTAATAACGGCCAGGGATGAGCCCCTTTTAAAAGCGTATTCACACACGGACACTGGCTTGGCAAATGGCAATGAATGAGAATTTCAATCAGCCTCGCTGCAGTGCACTCAGGGAATGCTGGGCCTTGTAGTACTACTACTACCACTACTACAAAGGCTGCCTGTATTGCAAGTTGGATGCAATGGGGATGAGCCCCTTCTAAAAGCGTATTCACACACGGACACTGGCTTGGCAAATGGCAATGAATGAGAATTTCAATCAGCCTCGCTGCAGTGCACTCAGGGAATGCTGGGCGTTGTAGTACTTCTAGGCTGCCTGTATGGCAAGTTGGATTGTTATCCTGTTAATAACGGCCAGGGATGAGCCCCTTTTAAAAGCGTATTCACACACGGACACTGGCTTGGCAAATGGCAATGAATGAGAATTTCAATCAGCCTCGCTGCAGTGCACTCAGGGAATGCTGGGCCTTGTAGTACTACTACTACCACTACTACAAAGGCTGCCTGTATTGCAAGTTGGATGCAATGGGGATGAGCCCCTTCTAAAAGCGTATTCACACACGGACACTGGCTTGGCAAATGGCAATGAATGAGAATTTCAATCAGCCTCGCTGCAGTGCACTCAGGGAATGCTGGGCCTTGTAGTACTACTAGGCTGCCTGTATGGCAAGTTGGATTGTTATTCCAGGGATGAGCCCCTTTTAAAAGCGTATTCACACACGGACACTGGCTTGGCAAATGGCAATGAATGAGAATTTCAATCAGCCTCGCTGCAGTGCACTCAGGGAATGCTGGGCCTTGTAGTACTACTACTACCACTACTACAAAGGCTGCCTGTATTGCAAGTTGGATGCAATGGGGATGAGCCCCTTCTAAAAGCGTATTCACACACGGACACTGGCTTGGCAAATGGCAATGAATGAGAATTTCAATCAGCCTCGCTGCAGTGCACTCAGGGAATGCTGGGCGTTGTAGTACTTCTAGGCTGCCTGTATGGCAAGTTGGATTGTTATCCTGTTAATAACGGCCAGGGATGAGCCCCTTTTAAAAGCGTATTCACACACGGACACTGGCTTGGCAAATGGCAATGAATGAGAATTTCAATCAGCCTCGCTGCAGTGCACTCAGGGAATGCTGGGCCTTGTAGTACTACTACTACCACTACTACAAAGGCTGCCTGTATTGCAAGTTGGATGCAATGGGGATGAGCCCCTTCTAAAAGCGTATTCACACACGGACACTGGCTTGGCAAATGGCAATGAATGAGAATTTCAATCAGCCTCGCTGCAGTGCACTCAGGGAATGCTGGGCCTTGTAGTACTACTAGGCTGCCTGTATGGCAAGTTGGATTGTTATTCCAGGGATGAGCCCCTTTTAAAAGCGTATTCACACACGGACACTGGCTTGGCAAATGGCAATGAATGAGAATTTCAATCAGCCTCGCTGCAGTGCACTCAGGGAATGCTGGGCGTTGTAGTACTTCTAGGCTGCCTGTATGGCAAGTTGGATTGTTATTCCAGGGATGAGCCCCTTTTAAAAGCGTATTCACACACGGACACTGGCTTGGCAAATGGCAATGAATGAGAATTTCAATCAGCCTCGCTGCAGTGCACTCAGGGAATGCTGGGCGTTGTAGTACTTCTAGGCTGCCTGTATGGCAAGTTGGATTGTTATCCTGTTAATAACGGCCAGGGATGAGCCCCTTTTAAAAGCGTATTCACACACGGACACTGGCTTGGCAAATGGCAATGAATGAGAATTTCAATCAGCCTCGCTGCAGTGCACTCAGGGAATGCTGGGCCTTGTAGTACTACTACTACCACTACTACAAAGGCTGCCTGTATTGCAAGTTGGATGCAATGGGGATGAGCCCCTTCTAAAAGCGTATTCACACACGGACACTGGCTTGGCAAATGGCAATGAATGAGAATTTCAATCAGCCTCGCTGCAGTGCACTCAGGGAATGCTGGGCGTTGTAGTACTTCTAGGCTGCCTGTATGGCAAGTTGGATTGTTATTCCAGGGATGAGCCCCTTTTAAAAGCGTATTCACACACGGACACTGGCTTGGCAAATGGCAATGAATGAGAATTTCAATCAGCCTCGCTGCAGTGCACTCAGGGAATGCTGGGCCTTATAGTACTACTAGGCTGCCTGTATTGCAAGTTGGATGCAACGGGGATGAGCCCCTTATAAAAGCGTATTCACACACTGGCTGAGTAGTGAGTAGTGGATGAGCCCCTTCGATTTCTGAATTCCTGCCTTTTAGATTCCTAAAGCTTTCCCTTACTGCACAGAGATGCTATTCCTACAGCTCCTGTCTGTAAAATGGCCGCTGAGCTCCGTGCATAGACTTTTATTGCAGGCTTGAGCCCGCCCCTATGCTGCCTCCCGATAGGCTGGGAGAGCCGTTTGCAAGGCATTATGGGGTAGCCTGATGTCAGGTGATCTTCTGTAATCCTCCATTTTAGATGTAACATGTGGCAGGCGCCAAAATGTAGCCGGGTTCGGTCAAAACGGGTTCGGCCGAACCCGGTAAAGTTCGGATTCGCTGCGAACCGAACTTTTCCTGAAGTTCGGACCGAAACCGGGTTCGGTTGTCCCGGTTCGCTCATCTCTAGTCAGAGTCATACACTTCTCTCCACAACGCCCACTTGGCCATATAGTAAAACACACCCAGTTGTCCATTGAGAAACTCATTACAAAACTCGAACTAAACTCGAACTACTACAACAATACTACATTACTATATCAATACTACATTACTATAATACTGCTACATTACTATAATAATACTACATTACTATAATGCTACATTACTATAACATTACTACATTATTATAATAATACTACATTACTGTAACAATACTACATTACTATAATAATATTACATTACTATAGCAATATTACATTACTATAATAATACTACATTACTATAATACTACATTACTATAACATTACTACATTACTATAACAATACTACATTACTATAATAATACTACATTACTATAATTCTACATTACTATAACAATACTACATTACTATAATAATACTACATTACTATAATACTGCTACATTACTATAATAATACTACATTACTATAACGATACTAAATTACTATAATAATACTACATTACTATAATTCTACATTACTATAACAATACTACATTACTATAATAATACTACATTACTATAATACTGCTACATTACTATAATAATAATACATTACTAATAATACTACATTACTATAACGATACTACATTACTATAATAATATTACATTACTATAACAATATTACATTACTATAATAATACTACATTACTATAACAATAATACATTACTATAATAATACTACATTACTAATAATACTACATTACTATAACGATACTACATTACTATAATAATATTACATTACTATAACAATACTACATTACTATAATACTGCTACATTACTATAATAATACTACATTACTATAATGCTACATTACTATAACAATACTACATTACTATAATAATGCTACATTACTAATAATACTATAATACTATAACGATACTACATTACTATAAGAATATTACATTACTATAACAATACTACATTACTATAATAATACGACATTACTATAATACTGCTACATTATTATAATAATACTACATTACTATAATGCTACATTACTATAATACTACATTACTATAATACTGCTACATTACTATAATAGTACTACATCACAATAATAATAGCGCTAGGTTTAAAGAGGCTCTGTCACCACATTATAAGTGGCCTATATTGTACACGATGTGATCGGCGCTGTAATGTAGATTACAGCAGTGTTTTTTATTTAGAAAAACGATCATTTTTGACGGAATTATGAGCTATATTAGCTTTATGCTAATGAGTTTCTCAATGGACAACTGGGCGTGTTTTACTATCCTGACCACTTCTCTGTGATTTACAGCACAGTACAGCGAGATCTCGCTGTAAATGACAGTTTACAGCGTAATCTCGCGAGACTATGCCTGCTGTGCTGTAAATCACAGAGAAATGCAGAGAAGTGGTCAGGATTCTGAATACACATCCCGTCCTGGCTGTAGGTAATGTATATTCATTGTCATGACACTGCAGTAATGTTATAGCGTGTTTATGTGGTAGCACATAGCGATATAGCTATATCGCTATGTGCTGTATAAATGAATGGAGAGAAGTGTATGACGCTGATTGGTCGCTGATTGGTCAGAGTCATACACTTCTCTCCACAACGCCCACTTGGCCATATAGTAAAACACGCCCAGTTGTCCATTGAGAAACTCATTAGCATAAATCTATAATAGGTCATAACCGTCAAAAATGATCGTTTTTCTAAATAAAAAACACTGCTGTAATCTACATTACAGCGCCGATCTCATCATGTACAATATAGGGAACTTATAATGTGGTGACAGAGCCTCTTTAAACTTAACGGACATTTGAAAGTTTACTACACGTGCTTATTCTAACAATCCAGTTTTCCAGTTTAAGGCCCTTACTGCCTGTAAAAATCTTTGTCGCTTTTTTACCTTTTTCTTCAACAGGCAAAGGAAAAAGCCGCAAGCGTTTTTTGCCATAAAATGCATAAAAAACGTGTCAAAAAACACTTTGGCCGTTCGTGGTGGTTTTTTCTGTCTTTCATTCATTTCAATGGGGATTATGAGGCAGAAAACGCCTCAAAATAGGGCATGTCGTTTCCTTCCCCGGTGAGAGTATTTTTCCGCTCGCGGGGAAAAAACGCCTCCACCTCCCATTGAAATCAGTGGGAGGCAATTTATAAAAAACTCTGTTGAACTGGGCCTTAGTGTCGCTAAATGCAGTCTGGCTGCTCAGTTGGCAGTGTTTGACAGACACAAGAATATCAAGATTGGGCAGCCCCTTTTTAGATAGTGCCACAGTGCCCTCTGTAGATAAATCCACACCCACCTAGATAATGCCACAGTGACCTCTGTAGATAATGCCACAGTGCCCTCTGTAGATAGTGCCACACACACACACACACACACACACACACACACACACATGCTTACACTCCCCCTATAAATAGTGCCACACACACACACACACACACACACACACACACATACACACCTGTAGATAGCTCCATTGGGGCTCCCTCTAGGAGTGAAATCCCCAGCCAGAGCATTTCCGACGCTTAGGCTGGGGATTCCTCTGCTGGAGGAGCCCCTGACATCACTGTTGATAGACAGTGACGCCAGGGGATCCTCCTGGATCGGAGTGTGATGTCAGGGGCAAACCCAGAACCAGATTTCCAGAGCAGAGAACTAGTATAGGTTTTGCTCCGGAACTCTGGGGAAGCTCCTGACATCACTGTCCATATATGGACAGAGATGTCAGGGGCAAAACCATAGCTGGAGTCCTGGGACTGCAGCTCTGATCCTGACATCACTGTCCATATATGGACAATGATGTCGGGGGCAAGCCCAGAGCCGGAGTTCCGGGCAGAGCGCTACTGGCTGGGCCTCCAGCTCTGCTCCTGACATCACTGTCCATATATGGACAGTGATGTCAGGGACTTCCCCAGCCGGAGTCCCGGAGCAAAGTCGCTTCTAGCATTCTGACTGGGACTCCAGCTCTGCTCCTGACATCACTGTCCATATATGGACAGTGATGTCAGGGCCTTCCTCAGAGCAGGAGTCCCGGACCAGAGCGCTAGTATAAGCTATATATCATGAAGGAGCGCCTGCGCACTCCTTCTTTGGACTGCTCTCTCCTCTCCTAAGGGAGCTACGGTGCCCCGCGGGATGCAGATGACAGCCTCAGGGGCTGCATACGTCTCTCGGGCCACGTGTTTGAGACCCCTGATATAGACCCTGCAAATCCTCCATCAAAACCCTGAAACACATCCATAGAGAACCCGTAACTTTTTTATTTTTTAGTCAAAAAAGCTGTGGGAGGTCTTGTTTTTTGCGGGACGGGTTTTAGTTTTTATTGGTACTATTTTAGGGTAAATGCGACTTTTTGATCACTTTTTATTCTATATTTTGGGAGGGGTGGTGACCAAAAAATAACGTTGCTGACATAGTCTTCCGTTTATTTTGTTTGCAGCGTTCACCGTGCGGAAAAAATAATTATTATAGTTTCATCGTTTGGGTCGTTACGAACATGGTGATACCAAATATCTGTACTTTTTTTTAACGTTTTCATTTTTTTCCTATAATAAATGACTTATTATAGGAAAACAAAAACTTTTATTTTTACACTGATCGCTGCTAGAATACATTAGGTAGTGTAATGTATTCCAAATGTCAATGTGATGTCACAGTCACTCTGACAGTAAGGCCTGATTCAAACGAACGCTGCGCATCTCTGACGTGAAAAACTGCCATTTTTCACGTCCAAGGTGCATCCGTGCTCAGCGCTGCGGGACGCGATGTCACGCATCCCCCATAGTTGAGAGTCCATGGAGGGATGCGTGATGCGCGAAAAGAACGGACATGTCCTATTTTTGCACGGACCCTTCACACAGTTGTTCTGCGTCTCACAAATGTTCTTCTGTGTGATCCAAACACCTCAAACTTCGATTCGTCTGTCCATAACACTTTTTTCCAATCTTCCTCTGTCCAATGTCTGTGTGCTTTTGCCCATATTAATCTTTTCCTTTTATTAGCCAGTCTCAGATATGGCTTTTTCTTTGCCACTCTGCCCTGAAGGCCAGCATCCCGGAGTCGCCTCTTCACTGTAGACGTTGACACTGGCGTTTTGCGGGTACTATTTAATGAAGCTGCCAGTTGAGGACTTGTGAGGCGTCTATTTCTCAAATTAGAGACTCTAATGTACTTGTCTTGTTGCTCAGTTGTGCAGCGGGGCCTCCCACTTCTCTTTCTACTCTGGTTAGAGCCTGTGTGTGCTGTCCTCTGAAGGGAGCAGTACACACCGTTGTAGGAAATCTTCAGTTTCTTGGCAATTTCTCGCATGGAATAGCCTTTAATTCTAAGAACAAGAATAGTCTGTCGAGTTTCACATGAAAGCTCTCTTTTTCTAGTCATTTTGAGAGTTTAATCGAACCCACAAATGTAATGCTCCAGATTCTCAACTAGCTCAAAGGAAGGTCAGTTTTATAGCTCCTCTAAACAGAAAAACTGTTTACAGCGGTGCTAACATAATTGCACAAGGGGTTTCAAGTGTTTTCTAATCATCCATTAGCCTTCTAACACAGTTAGCAAACACAATGTACCATTAGAACACTGGAGTGATGGTTGCTGGAAATGTGCCTCTATACACCTATGTAGATATTGCATTAAAAACCAGACGTTTGCAGCTAGAATAGTCATTTAGCACATTAACAATGTATAGAGTGTATTTCTGATTAATTTAATGTTATCTTCATTGAAAAAACTGTGCTTTTCTTTAAAAAATAAGGTATTTTCTAAGTGACCCTAAACTTTTGAACGGTAGTGTATTTTCAGATAATTAACTAAAATCTAATAATTCAGATCAGTGTGGTATTTTTTAAAACATGGGTGAATGCACAGGCCTGGTTGCGAGGGATATGGGGGACAGAAATATCGGGAATATTTGCGGTGCCCGTCTTTTCTGCAAACACAGCACTTTTTCTGGGGGTTGCTTCTAGTTGGTGTTGGGGGAATGCGAGTGATAAAATGTCTTTCAGTCAGTCGCGTGACATCCTCAGACTGGGGGCATTCTCTGGTGTCCTGAACATCAAATATGAGGCCTTCGATAACTTTCTCCTGGAAATCCAGATATTTGTCTCTGCCTCTGTTTTTCTTATAGAGCACAAATGAATTGTGGATTGCCACCTGTAAAAGGTAAATGGCCACTTTTTTGTACCAGGTTTTTGTTTTGCGTTTTACCAAATAGGGCTGTACAACCTGGTCACTTAAATCCACCCCCCCCATGTACTTGTTATATTCGGACATGCTCACTGGTTTGTGCTTGTCCGATGTTGCTGCCCTTTCCCTCACTGCCACTGTTCCTGTGGTATGAATCGTGCTTAGCCAGGGCCGCCATCAGGAATTTCAGGGCCCCATACAGTTAAATTTTCTGGGCCCCCCTACCGTGGCACCGCCTGTTAACGTTACTCCGTCCAGCACTATATCATGGTACCCAGGACCACCATCAGGAGTCCTGGGTATGGGGCCCGTTTTTTTCACCAAAAGAATGTCGTGAGCTGCGGGCCCCCATTTCAATTAGGTTTGGCCGGGCCTCTCACATCAGTACCCCTAATACCCCCCCTGATGGCGGCCCTGGGTAGCATGGGGGTCGTCATGGGGGCCGTCAAACACCGCCCGCGCGACCGATCGCGCGCACCCGCAAACTCCCGCGCGTGCGCACTCGCGAGCGCGCACCCGCGACCGCACGCACCAGCGTCTGCCCGCGCACTGAATTTTGAGGCAGATTTTGACCTGCCCACACTATCTTGCCGCGTTTTTTTGCTGCGTTTTTTGCCCGCGACGATTGAGGACAGCAGACAAAAAACGCACCGAAAAATGCATTTTCTGCCTCCCATTGATTTTGATGGGAGGTCAGAGGCGGAACAGCGGCAAGAAAGGACGTGCTGCTTTTTCTTTTTTCTGCGACTGGCTCCCATTGATTTCCGATTAAATCAATGGGAGGCGGATTTGGAAGTTTTTTGGTGCTGATTCTGACGCAGTGTCCGAGTCAATATCAAGGCCCAAAAACTCTGTGAACTGGGCCTTATTGTTAGGCCTTATTCAGACGAACGTGTAATACGTCCGTGCAACGCGCGTTATTTACACTCGCCTCGCACGGACCTATGTTACTCTATGGGGCTGTGCAGACTGTCAGTGATTTTCACGCAGCGTGTGTCCGCTGCGTAAAACTCACGACATGTCCGATATTTGTGCATTGTTCACGCATCACGCACCCATTGAAGTCAATGGGTGCGTGAAAGTCACGCCCAGCACTTCCGCAGCAGTATAAACTATGAATGAAAACAGAAAAGCACCACGTGCTACAAGCAGAGTGTCATAATGATGCCGGCTGCGCGAAAATCACGCAGCCATGCATCATACGCTGCTGACACACGGAGCTGTTATGGACCTTTTGCATGCGCAAAACGCCACATTTTTTGCACGCGCAAAAAGCACACGCTCGTGTGAATCCGGCCTTAGGGTAGGAACACACTAGGCATGAACACTGCGGATTTTATGCAACACATTTTATTGTGGAAAATCCGCAGCGTATCACAGTCGCAGCAGAGTGGATGAGATTTGAACAAATCTCATCCACACGCTGCAAAAAAAATGGACCTGCAGTGTGGCTTTTGGCTTTTTAAGCCGCAGCAGGTCAATTTATTCTGTGGAATCGCTGCTCCTCTGTTGCGGAAATGCTGCGGTTCTGCCGCAAAAATCACAAATGAGAAAAAAAAAAAAAGGCACTTTTTTAAATTTATAAATAAGTTTAGACTTACCCCGGCCGTAGTTTAGGTGACGCGATCCTCTATTCTTAGCGCAGCCCGGCCTCCTGTCATGACGTTTCATCCCAAGTGACTGCTGCAGCGGTCACATGGTCTACAGCGTCATCCCAGGAGGCGGGGCTACGTTCAGAAGAGAGAGATGCGTCACCAGGACTACGGCCTTGGTATGTCTAAACTTTTTTATAAATTTAAAAAAGTGCCTTTTTTTTCTTCTCATTTGTGATTTTCGCGCAGCCGCCATCATTATGACACACTCTGTTTGTATGTTTGTAGCACGCGGTGCTTTTCTGTTTTCATTCATAGTTTATACTGCTGCGGAAGTGCTGGGGGTGACTTTCACGCACCCATTGACTTCAATGGGTGCGTGATGCGTGAACAATGCACAAATATCGGACATGTCGTGAGTTTTACGCAGCGGACACACGCTGCGTGAAAATCACTGACAGTCTGCACGGCCCCATAGAGTAACATAGGTCCGTGCGAGACGAGTGTAAATAACGCGCGTTGCACGGACGTATTACACGTTCGTCTGAATAAGCCCTAACAATAAGGCCCAGTTCACAGAGTTTTTGGGCCTTGATATTGACTCGGACACTGCGTCAGAATCAGCACCAAAAAACTTCCAAAACCGCCTCCCATTGATTTAATCTGAAATCAATGGGAGCCAGTCGCAGAAAAAAGAAAAAGCAGCACGTCCTTTCTTGCCGCTGTTCCGCCTCTGACCTCCCATCGAAATCAATGGGAGGCAGAAAATGCATTTTTCTGTGCGTTTTTTGTCTGCTGTCCTCAATCGCCGCGGGCAAAAAACGCAGCAAAAAATGCTGCAAGATAGTGTGGGCAGGTCAAAATCTGCCTCAAAATTCTTTAAGGAATTTTGAGGCAGATTTTTTCTGCCTGCAAAATACTGTGTGAACAGGGCCATACTTAATCAGGACTTTGAGACACTTTCCTCACTGTGTCAGAAGAACTGCTCCCACTCCAGTCCTCGTCAGGCGATGTCTTCGGTCCAGACGTCCAGTCCTTCACCTCCAGGCTCCAGAAAATGGCGGGGATCGTAGAACTCCTGCCGCGCGCAACAACTGGACTCCTCCCCCTCTCCTTACGCAGCTACGCTCTGGAGAAGAAGGAGGAGGCGGAGCCAGAGGCAGAGGCGGAGGCGGACGAGGACGAGGAGGCGGAGGAGGAGGAGGACGAGGAGGAGGAGGAGGACGAGGAGGCGGACCAGCAGATAACTAGACTGTGCGCCACTGTCCCTGTGTGGCTGTCCTTCCCAGTAGATCGGTTGATGTACTTGTGGTGCGGGCGCACCACCTCCCTCTCGGCGGCGTGCGCGAGCGGGTTGAGCTCCGGCGCGCCCGGTCGTTCGCGCGTGGGCGCGCGCTTGCGGTCATGTGCGCGCGCTTGCGGTTTCGCGGCGGTGTGTTTCGCGGCGGTGTTTGATGAGAGGGGGGCCCGCAGCTCACGACATTGTTTTGGTGAAAAGAACAGGCCCCATTGCAGGGGCCTGTTTTTTTCTACCAAAGGCAAGTCGCGGTAGTTGCCGGGCCCCCCTTTCAATTAAGTTTGGCCGGGCCCCCTACAGTAGTACCCCTAATACCCCCTGATGGCGGCCCTGTGCTTAGCACATACACGTCTTTGCGATCCCTGTACTTGACCTCCAGCAATTCCTCAAATGCATAAACACAGGAGTCCCCCTTTGCCATGCGCTTCCCCACTAATTGCTTTGGAAAACATATTTGTTTTTTGCGCATGGTACCACATACCCCGGTCCTTGCAGCATGCAAATGCCTGAACAGGGGCACACTGGAATGCAAATTATCACAGTACAGGTGGTACCCCTTGTGAAGCAGAGGCTGCATTATCTCCCACACAATTTTGCTGCTGGTGGAAAGATCAGGGGGGCATCCAGGAACATTTATTGTGTGGTCCCGCCCTTCATAAATCCTGAAGGCGGTGGTATATCCTGACCCGCTTTCACAGAATTTGTAAAGCTTAACGCCATATCTTGCCCTTTTGGAAGGCAGATATTGGTGAAAGCTAAGCCTTCCATGGAAGTTGAGGAGGGATTCATCCACGCTTACATTCTTCTCAGGGGTGTAAAGTTGCATAAATAAATTATTGGGGGAATTTATTAGCGGTCTTATTTTGAACAACCGATCACTGTTTGCATCTGTACTTGGGGGGGGCCTGTGCGTTCTCATTGAAGTGGAGGAAAATCAATATTTTTTTCATAACGAGACCTGGGCATTACTGCAGAATACACTTAGGTGGTTTGGTTGGGTCTTGTTGACCAGTAAGACCTAATGGTGGGCTTTTTTACAATAACCATATTTAGGGTGAGTCCCAAATTTTTTTTTTATTCCTGCAAATTTCTGGGCATCCAATCTCTGGTATGGGTGGATGAAGGTTTCTGCCTTATATATTGAGCAGCATATAAATTTGTTTCGTGCACAATGATATTTAGGAGGTCGTCTGTAATAAATAAATGGAAGTGATCAATTTGGACAAAATTTGCATTGTCCACAGTTATGCCAGGAGTGGCAGTAAATCAGTGGATTCTAGGCACAAAAGATGGAGCAGGTGCCCATACAAGAGCCTGAATTGGAGAGACCAGGCTGTCCCGTGCTACAGTGCTACTAGGCCCTGCACTTTCATGTTCCGCTGTTTCTACTACCTCAGGGATAACGTCCCCTGAAGATGAACCTGAAGTGATGCTATCGTCGTCACTGCCTAAAACAGATTCCATCCCTGATGCGGTCTCAGACTCTGACCACAGCATGGCGTATGCCTCCTCAGCGCTAAACAACTTCCTCGCCATAATGTCACTAACACTAACTAAACAAACAATTTTTTTTTATATATTTTTTTTATAACAGATTATATATATAGATGTATCTAAATATATATATATATATATATATATATATATATATATACACACACACACAAACTAACTGGTATATATATCTACACTACTGCTAACAAAAAATAAACCACTATTGATATATATATTATATATATGTGGATATATCAAAGAAGAAGATCTTGCAGCACTCCAATAGGCAAAAAAAATTGATTTATTCAGTCCACATCAAGCAAAATTGCAACGTTTCAGTCCTGCAATAGGACCTTTCTCAAGGACCTTGTCGTGGGGTGAGTGCTGCTGTTTCTCTACGTTGTACATATGTGGATACATGGCCGGCCTTAGCTATGTTCGACCAGTGTGGTCGCACAGGGCGCCAGCCGCCGCACGGCAAGAGGGGCGCCAGCGGGTGTGTGTATCCCCGCACCGTTGCAACTACCAGCGGGGATACACACACTAACTGCAGTTGCCTTTCCGCCCGGGCGCTTCTTAACTTAGTGGCCGTCACTACCGCTGTAGGAGCCATAGCGGCTGGTAGCTGTTACACCGAGCATGAGGGCGGTGGCGACGCTAGCAGTCGCTGCGGCTGCTATAGCGGTAGCGACGGCACTATAGCAGAGCAGGGAAATATCTCCCTGCTCTGCTGTCTACTAGCGCCACTGTAGCTCCCTGAAGGAGCGGAATCCCCGTGTGGCCGGGGATTCCGCTCCTGGAGCGCTGCTTGATGTCTCTGTCCATATATGGACAGTGACATCAGGGGAAACTCCTGAAGCGGAATCCCCGGTCACAACCTTGCAGACTCTATGACCAGGGATTTCACTGCAGGAGAAGCCAATGACGTCATGGACACAGACGACAGGAGCTTCTCCTGGAGTGGAATCGACGGTCACAGCGTTAGCAACGCTGTGGACGGGGATTCCGCTACAGGAGTTTTCCCTGATGTCACTATCCATATATGGACAGAGGCATCAAGCCATCAAGCAGTGCTCCAGGAGTAGAATCCCAGGCCACTCGGGGATTCCGTTCCTTCAGGGAGCTACAGTAGCGCTATCTTTACTGGAAGGGGGGGGGTGCTATCTACAGGGGGGCTGTGTGGCACTACCTACAAAGGAGAACTGTGCAGGAGCACACAAAATACCCAGCTTTCCCGGGTATCAAAAAAAAAGTGTGTAAATAAACTAAGATATAACTTTTATTTAATCTAGCTAAAAGGATTAATCCTTTACTCAGACTAAGGCCTCATTTACACGAGCGTAATATACGTGCGTGCGCACCTATATTACTCTATGGGGCAGTGCAGACGATGCGTGAATTTTGCGCAGCGCGAGTGCGTTGCGTAAAACTCACGACATGTTCTAAAATTCTGAGTTTTTCGCGCATCACGCACCCATTGAAGTCAATGGGTGCGTGAAAACCACGAAGGTCGCGCGGAAGCACTTCCGTGCGAACTGCGTGATTCGCGCAAGAGCTGTCAAACTGAATGTAAACAGAAAAGCACCACGTGCTTTTCTGTTTACAAACATCCGAATGGAGTGTCTTACACATGAGCGAACCGACCTTTACCGGGTTCGGCCGAACTCGTTTTGACTGAAGCCGGCAGGAGACAGTCACTGTGCAGGGTGCTGAAAGAGTTAAACTGTTTCAGCACCCTGGACAGTGACTTCCGATCACAATATACGTAAACGTGTAAAAAAAAAAAAGTTCTGACTTACCGATAACTCCCGGCTTCTTCCTCCAGTCTGACCTCCCGGGATGACAATTCAGTCCAAGTGACAGCTGCAGCCAATCACAAGCCAAGCACAGGCTGCAGCGGTCACATGGACTGCCGCGTCATCCAGGGAGGTGGGGCCAGATGTCAAGAGAGGCACGTCACCAAGGACGCGTCACCAAGGACGCGTCACCAAGGCATCGGCCGGGAAGTTCTCGGTAAGTACGAACCTCTTTTTTTTTAAACAGGTTACTCGATATGGTGATCGGAATGCACTGTCGAGGGTGCTGAAAGAGTTACTGCCGATCAGTTTCTTTCAGCACCATGGACAGTGACTGACGTCGACTAGCCTCATCTCTATGATGGCGGCTGCGCGAAAATCACGCAGCCGCGCATCATACACGGATGGCACACGGAGCTGTCAAGTGCCTTTTGCGCATGCAAAACGCTGCATTTTTTGCGCGCGCAAAACGCACACGCTCGTGTAAATGAGGCCTAAGTAAAAGTTATATCTTAGTTTATTTCCCCACATTTATTTTATAGCTGGGAAAGTTGGGTATTTTGTGTGCTCCTGCACAGTGGTCCTTTTCTGAATGTCTATTGCCCGCCAGCTATCAGGGTCATTTCGTAGTCCTTGCACTACCTACAAGGGGGCTGTGGGCAGTGTGGCACCACCTACCAGGGGGCTGTGGGCTGTGTGGCACTACCAACCAGGGGGCTGTGGGCTGTGTGGCACTAACAACCAGGGGGCTGTGGGCTGTGTGGCACTACCAACCAGGGGGTTGTGTGGCACTACCTACCAGGGGGCTGTGTGGCTCTACCAACCAGGGGGCTGTGGGCTGTGTGGCACTACCAACCAGGGGGCAGTGGGCTGTGGCACTATCAACCAGGGGGCTGTGGGTTGTGTGGCACTACCAACCAGGGGGCTTTGGGGCACTACCAACCAGGGGGCTGTGGGGCACTACCAACCAGTGGGCTGTGGGGCACTACCAACCAGGGGGCTGTGGGGCACTACCAACCAGGGGGCTGTGGGGCACTACCAACCAGGGGGCTGTGTGGCACTCCCTACCAGGGGCTGTGGGCTGTGTGGCACTCCCTACCAGGAGTCTTTGTGACACTTCCTACCAGGGGGCTGTGCGGCACTCCCTACAGGGGGCTGTGCGGCCCACCCTACAGGGGGCTGTGCGGCCCTCCCTACCGGGGGCTGTGTGACCCTCCCTACAGGCGGTTGTGTGGCACACTCTACAGGGGGCTTTGTGCCGCTATCTACAAGGGGGCTGTATGGGGCTACCTACAAGGGGGCTGTCTGGCGCTACCTACAGGTGGATGTCTGGCGCTACCTACAAGGGGGCTGTCTGGCGCTACCCACAAGGGGGCTGTGTGGTGCTATCTACAAGGGGCTATGTGGTGCTACCCACAAGGGGGCTGTGTGGCGCTACCCACAAGGGGCTGTGTGGTGCTACCTACAAGGGGGCTGTCTGGCGCTACCAACAAGGGGCTGTGTGGTGCTACCTACAAGGGGCTGTGTGGCGCTACCTACAAGGGGCTATGTGGCACTACCTACAACGGGCTGTGTGGCGCTACCTACAGGGGGAATCTGTGAGTGGTGGGCTGATGGTCATTTTACTGTAAGTGGGGGGTTGATGGTCATTTTACTGTGAGAGGGGGGCTGATGGTCTTCAAGTGTTTTCCACCTCTGACCTCCAATTGAAGATAATAGGAGGCAGAAAATACCTGCGGCGCCCGTTTGGATCTTTTATTTCCTGCGTCTTTTGCATTCGCTTCAACAGCTTAAGAAAAAACACAAAAAAAAAGGTCACACATGCTGTCAGTTGCTGAAGGAATTTTGAGGCAGATTTGTTTTGCCTTACAAAAAACGTGTATGAACATACCCTACGAGTGCAGTGCTTGTTCTTAGCCGTTTTCTGTCTTTCTCAAAGCAATTTTTGGTAGGGAGGCTGTAAAGGATCTGCCAGACACAGCTTCTGTGTCGACGCCCATGGGTAATCAGTCTGCACCTGCTCCTAGGTCTGATAGAGTGACTCTGAGGTGCCAGTTTAGATTGGGACTGTCGAACGGGGAGGTCACTTGGGCGCACAGGTATTTCCCATAAATATGAAACCTAATAAGATCTTGCTTCCCTTTCAGGTCTCTTTTGAGGGTAGGTCTGCTACCGGCAGTGCCGTCGTGGATTCAGGGTCTTCTGCTAATATTATGTCTGTGGAATTTGCTATGTCTCTAGCTATGCCATTGATTGATTTGCCTAAACCTGTCCCGGTAGTGGGTATCGACTCCACTCCACTTGCTAATGGTTATTTTACGCAGCATACCCCTGTTTTTGAACTCATTGTTGGCTCCATGCATTTGGAGTAGTGCTCTGTACTGGTGATGCAGGGATTATCGTCCAATTTGGTTTTAGGCCTTCCCTGGTTGCAGATGCATAATCCCACGTTTAACTGGAATATTGGGGATCTTACCAAATGGGGTAATGAATGCATGACGTCATGTTTTTCTGTTAATTTTATTTCTCTCCCGGAGGAGGTGAACACTCTACCTGAGTTTATTCAGGACTTTGCTGATGTTTTTTCTAAAAAGGCCTCCGAAGTGTTACCTCCTCATAGAGAATATGATTGCGCTATCGATTTGGTACCAGGAGCTAAGCTCCCTAAGGGTAGAATATTTAAGCTCTTTTGTCCCGAACGTGAAGCCATGAGAGAGTATATCCAGGAATGCCTGGCCAAGGGTTACATTCGCTCCTCTACTTCTCCGGTAGGTGCTGGCTTCTTCTTTGTAGGGAAGAAGGATGGTGGTCTTAGGCCGTTCATCGATTACCAAAACATGAATAAGGTATCCCCTTCCTTTGATTCCTGATCTCTTCAATCAGGTTCCAGGGGCCCAATGGTTCTCTAAGTTTGATCTTCGGGGGGCTTATAACCTTATCTGAGTCAGAGAAGGGGATGAGTGGAAGACTGCATTTAACACGCCCGAAGGTCATTTCGATACCTCGTCATGCCCTTTGGGTTGTGTAATGCTCCCGTGGTCTTCCAGAATTTCATAAATGAGATTTTTAGAAACTACCTGGGGGTATTTCTTGTAGTGTACCTTGATGACATACTTGTGTTTTCCAAGGTCTGGTCCTCCCACATTGAGCATGTCAGGAAGGTGCTCCAGGCCTTTCGGGAAAACAAACTCTTTGCTAAAACCGAAAAATGTGTGTTTGGGGTGCAAGAGATACCATTTTTGGGTCAAATCCTCACTCCTCATGAATTCCGCATGGACCCTGCCAAGGTTCCGGCTGTGGCTGAATGGGTCCAACCTGCCTCCCTGAAGGCGTTACAGTGCTTCCTGGGGTTTGCTAATTATTACAGGAGATTTATTGCTAACTTCTCGGTCATCGCTAAGCCTCTTACGGATCTTACTCACAGAGGTGCTGATCTCCTCCACTGGCCTCCTGAGGCGGTCCAGGCTTTTGAGGTCCTTAAGAAGTGCTTTATCTCGGCCCCAGTGCTGATTCAGCCTAACCAAATGGAACCATTCATTGTGGAGGTTGACGCCTCCGAGGTGGGAGTGGGTGCTGTCTTGTCCCAGGGTACCAGGTCCCTCACCCATCTCCGTCCCTCTGCCTACTTCTCCAGGAAGTTCTCGCCCACTGAGAGTAACTATAACATTGGCAACCGCGAACTCTTAGCCATTAAATGGGCATTTGAAGAGTGGCACCACTTCCTGGAAGGGGCTAGGCACCAGGTAACGGTCCTTACCGACCACAAGAATCTGGTCTTCCTAGAATCTGCCGAGACAAGCTCGATGGGCGTTGTTTTTTACTAGATTCAACTTTTTGGTCACCTATAGGGCTGGGTCTAAAAATATTAAAGCTGATGCACTGTCGCGTAGCTTCATGGCCAGCCCTCCTTCGGATTAAGATCCTGCTTGTGTTTTGCCCCCAGGTATAATCATTTCCTCTGTTGATTCTGACTTAGTCTCTGAAATTGCGGCTGATCAAGGTTCAGCTCCCGGGAACCTTCCTGAGAACAAGCTGTTTGTTCCCCTGCAATTCCGGCTAAGGGTACTCAGGGAAAATCATGACTCTGCACTATCTGGCCATCCAGGCATCTTGGGTACCAAGCACCTCATTGCCAGAAACTATTGGTGGCCTGGGTTGCCTAAAGACGTTAAGGCCTACGTCGCCGCTTCTGAAATTTGTGCTAGGTCCAAGACTCCCAGGTCCTGACCAGCGGGCTTACTATGTTCTTTGCCCATTCCCCAGAGACCTTGGACCCATATCTCCATGGATTTTATCACCGATCTGCCTCCATCTCAAGGCAAGTCGGTGGTGTGGGTTGTAGTAGACCGCTTCAGTAAGATGTGCCACTTTGTGCCCCTCTGGAAACTACCCAATGCTAAGACGTTAGCTACCTTGTTTGTCAAACACATCCTGCGTCTCCATGGGGTTCCTGTCAATATTGTTTCTGACAGAGGGGTACAATTTGTTTCATTGTTTTGGAGAGCTTTCTGTAAAAAGTTGGAGATTGATCTGTCCTTCTCCTCGGCCTTCCATCCTGAAACTAATGGCCAAACCGAGAGGACTAATCAGTCTCTAGAACAATATTTAAGGTGTTTTATCTCTGACTGTCAATATGATTGGGTCTCCTTCATTTCCCTCGCCGAATTTTCCCTTAATAACCGGGTCAGTAACTCGTCAGGGGGTCTCCCCCTTTTTCTGTAATTTTGGGTTTAATCCACGGTTATCTTCCGTTTCACCTGGTGGTTCCAACAATCCCGAGTTAGATGTCGTACATCGGGAACTGTGCACAGTCTGGGCCCAGGTTCAGAAGAACCTAGAGGCATCCCAGAGCATACAAAAGACTCAGGCAGATAGAAGACGTTCTGCTGACCCCTTGTTTGTGGTCGGGGATCTGGTGTGGCTGTGTTCAAAAAATTTGCGCCTTAAAGTCCCGTCCAAAAAATTAGCTCCCCGGTATATAGGGCCGTACAAGGTAATTGAGGTCCTTAACCCTGTCTCCTTCTGACTGGAGTTACCCCCGTCTTTTCGAATACACAACGTGTTTCATGCCTCCCTCCTGAAACGCTGCTCACCATCCTTGGCTACCTCGAGGAAACCTCCTGTCCCTGTTCTCACCCCTGGAGGTGTAAAATTCGAGGTGGCCAAGATTGTGGACAGCAGGATGGTCCAATGGAGAGGATACGGGCCTGAGGAGAGGACTTGGGTACCCGCCCGGGATGTTCATGCTGGGGTATTGCTCAGAAGGTTCCATCTTCGGTTCCCCAATAAGCCAGGTCCACCTAGAAAGGGTCCAGTGGCCCCTCATAAAAGGGGGGGTACTGTAAAGGATCTGCCAGACACAGCTTCTGTGTCGACGCCCGTGGGTAATCAGTCTGCACCTGCTCCTAGGTCTGATAGAGTGACTCAATCTGCTGCCACTCAGGCTGGTAGGCTCAGGAGTAGGAGAACCTATCACAGCCTGGCCAGACGGTTCTAGCTCCCGCCCTCGGTCTATTTATACCTTCATTTCCTGCTTGTCTTTGCCTGTGATTCTTTCCTGTTTCCTGGCTCTGCTGCTCCTGCTATTATTATTGACCTTGCTTCATTTTGTCCCTGGCTTTTCTGACTATGCTCCTGCTATGCGTTTGGTACCTCGTACACTCCTGGTTTGACTCGGCTCTTTCACTACTCCTGTTGCTCAAGGTGTTGCTGTGGGCAACTGCCCCATTTCCCTTAGCTTCTTTGTACCCTTGTCTGTTTGTCTGTCGTACACATATTGAGCGTAGGGACCGTCGCCCAGTTGTACGCCGTCGCCTAGGACGGGCCGTGCAAGTAGGCAGGGACTGAGTGGCGGGTAGATTAGGGCTCACCTGTCTGTCTCCCTACCCCATCATTACAGAGGCCCTGAGGAAATTTTGTTTTTCCAGTGCTGCCTCAAGTCCGAAAAGGTTTGGAAACTCTGTACTAGGCTACAGGGTCCCGTCATGGAGCAGCTCAGTTCGTCATGGGAATGGGGCCTAGGTGAGTACAATTTTTGTTTTTGTTTGGGGGCACGGTCTACAAGGGGGAGGTGCGGGGACTGTATGGCACGATCTACAAGGGGGAGGTGGGGGACTGTATGGCACTGTCTACAAGGGGGAGGTGGGGGTGCTGTATGGCACGATCTACAAAAAGGAGGTGGGGAATTATGGCACTGTCTACAGGAAGGCTCTATGGCAAAATCTACAGGGGTCACTATACTGTGTGGGGGCCACTAAGCGGACATTATACTGTGTAGGGGTACTACAGATGGCATAATACTGTGGGCACAATTAGAGGACAAAATACTGTGTCCTTGAAGGGGTTGTAATATATTATATTATTAAATATTATTATTATACTGTATGGGGGCACTAAAGGGGCATAATAATTTTTTTATGGGGCATTTTTTTTTTAATGATGGGGTGAGGCGCCGAAAGATCATTTCGCACAAGTCGCCATCTATCCTATTCCCTACCTGCCTATTCTAATATTCTAGTGAAGACAGAAAGGTAGATAGATAGAACGAAAGATAAATGGATAGATTGTATAGATAGATAGAAATCTATCTATACAGAGAATGTTTTATAGTGTAACACTGTATTTTTTTTTACACAGAATTCTTCTGGCAGCAATCGTCTCTAAGTCTCTTCTCCTCACACTGAAACAATGTGTGAGGAGAAGAAAAGAGGCAGGAGATTTGCTGCCAGAACTTTTAAAATAAAAACAAATGTGATTGCTGTGATAGGTTTTCACAGCGATCACATGTTTAGGGACCATCATATTGGTCCCTGATACTCTGCCCAGTGCCCAGAGCTGTTGGTAACAGCGTGGGCACAGGGCTGTGTGCACGTTATATTTTACCTTGAAATGCATGTGATCGCGGTGAATGGTTGTCACAGCGATCACATGTTCAGGGACCAAAAGATTGACCCCTAACACTCTGCCCAGTACCCATGGCTGTTAGCAACAGCTATAGCACAGGGCTTTGTGCACGCGATCGCGCGTGCATACTCTCTGAAGTGTCGCTTTAATTAGTCTATACTGCAGACTTCAGAGACCCTGACCTCTGGCCGTAAAAACACAGCCAGCAGGTTTTGAACCTCTTAAACAACAATCTAACTGAGTCTCGAGAATTTAGTTGGCACCCCACCCCAACTAAAGCAGTGCACTGCCCTGCAGACATATAAATCTCATACAACAAACATGTTATGACATTAAATAACACACACTGGCATGAGTATTTGTATCATATTGCCCCACCTTAAATTGCTCCATCTATAATACTTCACAGGCATTTCTTACGCTACATTTTTATATAACTCACAGGATGGATCAGTGCTATCAATGAAAGCAAGAAACATTTACCTATATCATTTTAACAATTACAGGCCTCATTAGAGACTGTAGTAAGTTGCATAAGCTCCTAGTATAGTATAATATTTGATAGCAAATGGTCATACAATGTTGACAAATTTTAGAAATGAGAAAATCCACCTAAAATGTATCATTGGGGTATGACTCTAAGTGAAATCCCAAAAGTAAGGGCAGTGGTGGTCCATAGAGCTTCAGCATTGTCCTGGAATGTCATCCAGTAGAAATTCCCAACACAACAAACACGTCGAACTAAGTGACATTGGTAACATTTAGTGGTCGCTACTTATAGTTATAAAGTGGTAGTTTTATAAAAACTTGGAGCAGAGAATTTGAGAACATTCTTACGGAGTCCAGTCTGGATACCATTGGCAGCAAATTAAATGCCGATCAAAGGGGAGGAGATCTTTGTATTTAAAGGTCCACTTTCTGTTTTGGTGAGGGGCATCAAAAGCTTTTCGTTTTTTTTAACCTGTCAGGGCAAAAGTTCATATCTAGCCTAGAGGTAGTGAGGCATTGTATTGCTGCTATCTGTGGATGGGATAGTTTACCTTTAGGGTTGGTGGTAAACCAGTTTAATTAGAACAGAGCAAACATCTTCAGATACAGACATCTGTATAATGCGATGCATCCACTGAATAGCTAGGACACTGCACTCTGCACCACTCCTAAAAAAACATTTTTACTACTTAGAAATATGACTTCTTGAATTTCTAAGGAACTAGGGTGAGGAGTGTGCTGACTGGGAATTGTGCCACATGATACCCCTCAGATCTGCTGAAAGAAAATTAAATCCGGAGTCTGTTTAGATGGTGTCTTTGTGCCCTGCTGTTTACCATTATAAAGTCGTCTATATGATGTTCTACTGTTAGTGTTGTGAGTAATTATAAATGAGAATTCAGGTTTTACGTAATAGTAAACAAGCCATTGAAGTGACTTTTACTTACTTTATTTATTACGTATTTTTCATACTGAAATGTCAATCCTAGATAGGATATAATAACAAGATGTAGGAAAAAATGTGTGACATTTACGCATTTAGTGATGAGGCAGGTAAAAACAGGAGGCAAGCGCATAGAAAGCGCATATCTGACACCAGCAAGAGGGCTGTATTGAAACGAAAACCTTCTGCAACGACTAAATAACAATTTATTTCTGTTCTGATTTATCACTTTAGAAAAAGACTGGGCCAATAATGCTTCCCCATATTCCCTAGCCCTTAACCCATTCATAAGTTCCATTGACTGTTTCAAAAAAGTACCTTAATTACTGTTAATTCTCTTCAGCCTTAAAAAATTGGCCATATGGAAGTGACCTCTTGAGATGTGGTGAATAAAAGCCATTGAAGTGCAGGAGTGCATTAGTCGCTGTTGGTTTGCGATAACCGCTGATATGTAAACCCCTTTCATCAGACATTATTTTCACGTCAAAAAATTCCTTGTGATCTCCTTCAAAGTTGGCTGTAAATTCCACATTAAGTTACTTGCTATTGATGTAGATAACAAATTCCTCAAACTCCCTCCATGTCCCTGACCATTCTATCAAAACATCATCAACAAATATTGTCGAGTATTTGATATACTGGACAAAAGGATATTTTACATTGAATATATATAGTTTCTCCCACAATGCTAAGAATAAATTAGCAAATGTCGGTGCCACTGGTGTGCCCATCACTGTCCCCATTCGCTGAACAAACCATTGGTCCCCAAATCGAACACCGATGAAAGTACGTAATCCAAAGCTTCACAAATATAATTTACACATAGTATACCGTCAGTATGGTGAATCCTGGTATAAAGGCTAACCACATCAATAGTGGCCAGGCTATATCCAGTTTGCCAAACAAAACATGCCAAATTTTGTAATAGTGACTTAGTATCCAATAAATATGAAGGAACACTTTGAAGTAGGGGGTGGATGTACCAGTCCAACTAGCACAAGAGTGGTTCAGTAACTGAACCCCTATCTTTCACAATCGCTCTGGGGGATTAGTATACGTTTTATGAACCATAGGCAAGGAATGGCAATATGGTCTAGCTTTTTTTTTTCTGGTAACCACTGAATTATTTTGTATTTCATTGTTTGTAATGTTCTTAACACTTATATATGCTTTTCCATATACCTTTTTAGCATATTTATTCTATACACATTTATTGCATAGTCACTCAACTTATATGAACCCCCCCTCTTTTTATTGTTTACATTATTTATACTAATAGACATTCTTTACCCATTTCTATGCCAATACTGAATGCTGCACGGGTAAATATTCACTACTTATCAATCTTGCAGCTTGTTTGTCCCTCCTCGTTTTCCGTAGCTGCTTTGGTTGCCTTGACTCCAGGGACGACTCACAGCCGTTGCCTGCGTACCTGTGTAACCAGCAGAGAATGTAGTTTTTTTCTCCGGTTTTGGTATTTGGGGTCTGCAAGCAGATGTGGTATCTTTCAAACCCCATCTAGTCTAATTGGTATGTTTTTTTCTGTAATTATAACTACATGGTTTAGTATCTTTTCATTGCGCTACAGTAGCGACTGGCGGTCCTTCATGCATCACTTACAGTATTTGTTTACAGATGTTGAATTTATTCTGTATGGACTTTTTAACAATTGCTTCTTATTTTTTGTGTTATCCTCTACCAGTGTGTAGGTTGATCAACTATTTACATTGTTTTATTTTGGTTATGACGTCACAGCCGCTCCCTGACTTTTGTACCTTGGCGGTTCTTTTTAAAAAAAGTCTCATTGTATATAAGGTGCATTACTGATTGCTTTATGTATGGCCTGAGGAAGATGCTAGTCCAGCGTTGAAACGCGTAGCCTGATTATCATTAAATATACATTTTATCCTCTTAAATCCTTTGTGTCATATTGTAGCAGCGCCAGTTATAGGTCATATCTTTTGTGGAATATTAATCAATTTATTGCGGTGATACTTCTTGCACACCGGTTTGGACCCTGGCAGCAGCACACCATCATATTAATTTCTCTGCGTTTACATTAGAGTTGTGTCTGAATGAGCACAACCTGAATAGGTGAGCATAACCGTGTCTTGATCTAATTGTTCAGTTATCCCTGGTTTACCTGCACTATGTGGCGCCGTGCATTTTTTCTCTTTTTTACGTATCCCTACACAGTATAGTGCCCTTAAAGCTGCCCCCACTCAGTATTTTGCCCCTGTAGAGCCTCACTATACAGTGTAGTGCCCTATAGTGCCTCCCTACAGTGTATAATGCCCCCATAGCTGCCGCCACACAGTATAATGACCCAGTAGCTGCCCCCACATAGTATAATGCCCCCATAGCTGCCCCAACACAGGATAATGCCCCCACACAGTATAATGATCTCATAGCTGCCCCCACACAGGAAAATTCCCCCATAGCTGCCCCTACACAGTATAATGCCCCCAAACAGTATAATGCCCTTATAGCTGCCCCCACACAGTATAATGTTCCCACAGCTGCCCCCACACAGTATAATGCCCCCATAGCTGCCTCCCACAGTATAATGCCCCCATATGTGCCCCCATATGTGCCCCCACACAGTATAATACCCCATATAGCTGCCCCACACAAGATAATTCCTCTATAGTGCCTCCCCACACAGTAAAATGTCACTACAGCTGGCCACACAGTATAATGCCCCTATAGTGCCTTCCCACACAGTATAATGTCCCTATAACTGCCCACACATTATAATGCCCCTATAGTGCCTCACCACACAGTATAATGTCTCCATAGCTGCCCACACAGCATAATGCCCCTATAGCTGCCCACACAGGATAATGCCCCTATAGCTGCCACACATAGTATATTGCCCTTATAACTGCCCCCACACAGGAGAATGCCCCTATAGCTGTGTCCACAGGATAATGCACCAATAGCTGCCCCCACACAGTATAATGCCCTTATAGCTGCCCCCACACAGAATAATTCACCCATAGCTTCCCCACACAAAATAATGCCCCCATAGCTGCCTCCACAAAGTATAATGTCCCCACAGCTGCCCCCATTCAGTATATTGGCCCATATCTGCCCCCTCCCCATACCCAGTATAATGCCCCCATAGTGCCTAATAGAAAAATAATAAAATTATTAATTACCTATGCCCGTTCCCATGACAAGTAGAGGAGATCCTTCAACTCCTTTGGTCTGTGCTATGAGTGACTCGGCGCAGACAGGCGCTATGACGTCACTACATCGCTCCTGTCTGCACGTGGCCGCTCATGGTTCACCGCATAGTGAATGCTGACGGCTCCTTGCTCCATCATTCAGTTGAATTCAACTGTTGAATTCAACTGTTGAATTCAACTGTATCTGTATCCTGAGGATGCAGATATAGCTGGAACTGGGAGCGCGGTCGATGGCTCGTGACCCCCCGGAGGTGTTCACGCGACACCCCAGGGGGTCGCGACCCACAGTTTGGGAAACGCTGGTTTAGACAATATATTCAATTCAAAGTCTATCTTAAGGAGGGAACCTAATTTCTGTAGATATATATTTGTGGAATCGCCATCTAACATGGCATCTGTGTCTTTATTCAATAACTGTCGCATTGACTCCTCAACATAATATTTGCGGCCCATGATCACTATGTTCCCTCTCTTGTCAGGAGGTTTGATTATCAACTGTTTGTTCTGCTTCAGCCACCGCAAGGTGACATTATCTTTGTCAGTAAAGATTGTTCTGGGCGTTGGGATATATCAGAGCCTTGACATGTTGTGCGACTGCCCTGGAAAAATTATATACATAACTACCCTGTAACAAGGGTGGGAACACAGACGGCCTCATGCCACCCCTAAAAGCATCAACATATGTCTCATAAATTACTGGATCAATTACTGGATCAATTACTAAGTTCATATAAAACAATAAGAGCCTGTCTATCCTCCAATTGAACATTTTCCCCAAGAGTAAATCCCAAAAATTCGATGAAGGCCAGACTGTCACCTAGTAAATGCGTAATTTGTGTTTTCGTTTCAATAGTCCTCTTGCAGGTATCATTAAGAGTGCCATAAGGAAACATTGGCACATTATTGAGTCCGAAGAGGATCTGACAGAAAAAGCCTCCCTGCCTTCCATAATCTCATTTAGGAGATGTAAAAATCGAAGAAAAGACAAATAGGTTAGGGGGAGATTCAAGGACACGGGAGGAGATTGGCTGTGAGACGCTGCCCCAGTGGGCAACTATAAGTGTGGGCATTGCTCCTATTGTAAGTATATGCACACAGGCAAAGTGGTGCGAGAGGGAGCTGTACAGCACAGCATCTCGCAGCTCAACACCTGCAGGTCTGATTATATTGTATATGTCATTTGTTGTCCTTACAAATTCTTTTATATTTGTAAAACAATACGTCCGCTATTTAAGCGGTTTCGTGAACACTTGTATTGGTTAGGTACAGGGAAGGGATCTCCGAAATTGATCAGCCATATAAGGTACATGGGGGGGGCCCCAATTGTCTGTCGTCTGATGGAAGTGACACACATGTTAAATTGCCGAGATGTGAAGCTAATTGGATTCTTAAAACGGAGGCAATAGGACCCTTGGGTTTAAACGATAGGAATAACCTTTTGTCTTTTCTTAAATCATTTCTATTTATTGTACTTGTATTTGTTTTGTACTTCTACCTTTTTTGCAAATAAGAATGTGTATATGTTTGTAAATTATATATTGTTACATTGTGTACTTGTTAGTGCTTACGCATGGCCGGGTATTTAAAGAGGCTCTGTCACCAGATTTTGCAACCCCTATCTGCTATTGCAGCAGATAGGCGCTGCAATGTAGATTACAGTAACGTTTTTATTTTTAATAAACGAGCATTTTTGGCCAAGTTATGACCATTTTTGTAGTTATGCAAATGAGGCTTGCAAAAGTCCAAGTGGGTGTTTTTAAAAGTAAAAGTCCAAGTGGGCGTGTATTATGTGCGTACATCGGGGCGTTTTTAATACTTTTACTAGCTGGGCGCTCTGACGAGAAGTATCATCCACTTCTCTTCAGAACGCCCAGCTTCTGCCAGATCACGCTGTGACGTCACTCACAGGTCCTGCATCGTGTCAGACGAGCGAGGACACATCGGCACCAGAGGCTTCAGTTGATTCTGCAGCAGCATCGGCGTTTGCAGGCAAGTCGATGTAGCTACTTACCTGAAAACGCTGATGCTGCTGCAGAATCAACTGTAGCCTCTGGTGCCGATGTGTCCTCGCTCGTCTGACACGATGCAGGACCTGTGAGTGACGTCACAGCGTGATCTGGCAGAAGCTGGGCGTTCTGAAGAGAAGTGGATGATACTTCTCATCAGAACGCCCAGCTAGTAAAAGTATTAAAAACGCCCCGATGTACGCACATAATACACGCCCACTTGGACTTTTACTTTTAAACACACCCACTTGGACTTTTGCAAGCCTCATTTGCATAACTACAAAAATGGTCATAACTTGGCCAAAAATGCTCGTTTTTTAAAAATAAAAACGTTACTGTAATCTACATTGCAGCGCCTATCTGCTGCAATAGCAGATAGGGGTTGCAAAATCTGGTGACAGAGCCTCTTTAAGCATCAGTATGATCCTAGCAGGCCTCAAGGAAGCTTCTGAAGGATATGAAAAGACAGTATGCCAATGGCTATGTGCTTGTCTCCTGGTTTTACCTATATCAACACTCGTTGAATAAATAAGCTGTGATTGAGCGTCTAAAAGGGTGAGTGCCATGCATTTTTCCTACATCTTGTTATTATATTCGGAGTCGATACTTTGCACGCACAGAGCACCACCCTAGCAGTAGCTGTAGCACCACAGATACCAGCAGCACAGTGATCCGAAATGACTGCCACAGTGTGGGGTAGTGCCAACCAAAATTCTTCTTTGTTTTGGCTAGGTAGGATATAGATCACAGTTCCAAAACTGTACTGCGGGTGTTCTATGCATTCAGTTCTAACTGTGAAGAATAGAACACACTCTGGATTGATATAATTGTGTTACGTATTTGCACAACATGCTGGGCAACATGGTAATCAACCTCATGGTCTTTTTTTATACACAGTTGAGTCACAATATTATGACCACCAGCTAATATCCAGAGCAACCACCGTGTGCAGCACGGACAGCAGCTAGACGGGCTGTGAGTGACTCAATGAGGCACAGGTAGGTGGTCTCAGGTATCTGGAGCCATGCTGACTGCAGTGCATCCCACATTTGCTGGATGGTGCGAGGGGGAGGATCCATAGAGCGAACAAGACGATCGAGGTGGTGCCACAGATGTTCAATTAGGTTCAAGTCTGGCGAATTAGTGGGCCAGGGAAGTACTTAGAAGTCTTGGTCGTGCTCTTCCAACCACTGTCAGACATTTCTAGCCGTGTGACATATCGAATTGTCTTGCTGGAAGATTCCATCTGCCCCAGGGAAGACAAACAGCATGTATGGGTGGACGTGATTTGCAACTATGGATTCATACCCAAATCAGTTCAGAGTGCCTTCCACATGGATGAGTGGGCCCAGAGAATGGCATGCAAAAATTCCCCAGACCATAACGCTGCCGCCACAAGCTTGTGTTCTTCCAGCAATGGTTGCAGGGTGTTTGTTCTCTGATGTTTCTTGCCTAAAACGCCATTGTCTATCCGTTCAATGAAGCAGAAAACGTGACTCATCGGAGAAGGCAACCCTTTGCAATAATCAGTGGTCCAATTGTGATACCGCTGTGCCTTTTTTTTCGATGCACCTTTGTTAGCATAGGAGCAGTGGGCATCCGTCTGCTTCGGAGCCTCATACGCAGTAGGGTTCGCTGAACTGTTATTTTAGACACATGTCTGGTTGCCCCCTGGTTGATTTTCATGGTGAACTGCTCCACTGTCCCTCAAGCACCTTCGTAGCCGACGTTCACCTCTCACATCAATGGCACGTGGTGCTCCGCAGTTTCGACGTCGGTTATTCCCAATGATGCCATTTGCCCACTCATGATACACTTTCATAACAGCAGCCACGCGAACAGTTCACAAACTGCGCTGTTTGAGAAATACTGCCACCCTTGGCCCGAAAGTCAATAATCACCCCTTTTTGCAACTCTGGTAAATTGCCCCTTTTACCCATGGCAATAAAGAGTGATATGTGTTCAGACAGTCTATCGCACAACTTATATACCCACCAAGCCAGCCCACGACACATCACTTCCTTCATGAGTTGCACGCTGCCGACGTCTAAAGTAGGAGGTGGTCATAATAATGTGACTTGATTGTATATATTGAAATGCAATTCTTAGTGATAAAAAAACAGCTTCAGAATTGACCTTAATAAAAAAAACAAAATGCAGTGTTTCACTACTTCAGCTTCTACGTATCAAGGTCGAATCCGTCAGTGAGATGCACTGACGGCTCAGCTGACAGCGGCTCCTGTGTGCTCTTGCAAGATATAACTTTGACTAGATCAGAACTGAGCTTAGAAAATCGCTCAGGAGCCTCTGTCAGCCAAGCCGTCAGTGCAATTCACGGATCCGGCTCAGAATGTCTTCAGCTTCTCTTCACTTTTATAATTGACTTTTATTAAAAAATAAAAGTGTTTTTTATCACTAAATAAATAAATAAATGCATTTCAATCAAAATTTATTGGTTTTTGAGATCATGCTAGGACTTTCTGCTAAGGGGGGGCTGCTCTATTGAAAGTTTGGGCACAGAGTTGGTCACATTACTGTTGAACACACACTGAAATAAGGGTAAAAAAAAAAAGTTAATAATGCCATTTTTAAATGGGGTTGAAGGCAGTAAATATACATTTTACATGCTTTCTTTCTCCTTTTTCTCGGGGAGTGCTTACAACACCTAAAAGATAGGCCCCATGCACACGACCGTGGTTTCCACGGTCCGTGCATGGCCCCAGAACCCGGACCGCAGAAAGAACGGGCAAGCCTTATTATGGCCGTGTTCTGCGGTCTGGGCTCATTGAAAATAATGGCTGCGGTCATGTGCACAGATCGCGATTTGCGGGCGGCTTGCGGCTGACACTCCGTGGCCGGCCGACCCGAAAATCACGGCCGTGCACATGGCTACGGTCGTGTGCATGAGGCCATAGTAAAAAAACAAAAACATAACAGTAAAACAGCTGAATAAACATTAATCAATTATACCATCACTCACACAATCATAGTTTTAATATTTTATCCCAAACATTATTAATGATGTTTTTCCAAGTCATTTACGATTGTTTGAAGGGAGGGAATATGGTGGTTTTGACAAAGGATGAGCCAGTAGATAATCTGACATGAAAGTTGGGAGATATGATACTGGGAGGTAGAAGAGTTTCGTAATCCATCCTGCAGAATATCGTGTCCATGGGTATACAGCAGTCAGGGCATGTTCCATGCAGTTAGTCACCTGGGTTATGTGAGGGTTACACCTAGATAGTTTGTATTGGATGAATCTGCAATCTGGAATGGGAAAAAACATATGTAAAAATGGGGATACATTGATCTTTATGTTTGTAAATCATGTAAATCTTAAATGTATTGTATGAGATTAGAAAACAAAATCAGCTTTTTTATAGAAACAGCGCCACTCTTGTCCATGGGCTGTGCCTGGTACTACAAGTCAGCCCCATACAACTACAATACTACACCAGACAGCTGCAATCCCATATTGGATTGAGATCTTGTGAGAGGAATACACTAAACTTATCATGATATTATCTTTGTATGATGCGAATTGAACATTATTCTTCGAGAAGTAGACCATAGAAGATAGACATAAATATTAACCCCCTGGAAGCTTATAGGGTATACAGGAAAAAGCTTCTTCTTGCATAAGATAATGAAGGTTGGAGGAATCTGGAGCACAAATGAACAAATAGTTACTGTATTTTTCGGACTATAAGGGTATGTGCACATATTAAGTGTCTTTTACGTCTGAAAAGACAGACTGTTTTCAGGAGAAAACAGCTGCGTCGTTTCAGACGTAAAAGCTCCTCCTCGTATTTTGCAAGGCGTCTTTGACGCCTGTAATCTTGAGCTGCTCTTCATTGACTTCAATGAAGAACGGCTCAAATTACGTGGCAAAGAAGTGTCCTGCACTTCTTTGCCGAGGCAGTCAATTTACGCGTCGTCGTTTGACAGCTGTCAAACGACGACGCGTAAATGACAGGTCGTCTACACAGTACGTCGGCAAACCCATTCAAATGAATGAGCAGATGTTTGCCGACGTATTGTAGCCGTATTTTCAGACGTAAAACGAGGCATAATACGCCTCGTTTACGTCTGAAAATAGGTCGTGTGAACCCAGCCTAAGACTCATTTTTTAGCAGGAATAAATCTTGCTAAAAAGTCCATGCATCTTATAGTCGGCAGTCAAGGGATCCAGCAGCGCCGGGCCCCCTGACTGCTTCTTACTTAACCCCTTCCCGACCCATGATGTGCTGGCATATCATGGAGCGGGGAAGGGATGATGTTTGGAGCAGAGCGGGCTCACACGCTGAGCCGCTCCATACACTGCAGGTGTCAGCAGTGTTTTACAGCTGACACGCTGCTCTAACGGCCAGGAACAGCGATGGTGCTGTTCCTGGCCGTTTAACTAGTTAAATGCCGCAGTCAATAGCGACCGCAGCATTTATAGGGGTCTTCCCATGAAGGACATTTATGACATATCCACAGGATATGTCATAAATGTCAGATAGATGCGGGTCCTACCTATGGGACCCGCACCTATCTCTATAACGGGGCCCCCTAAACCCCATTCTATCTTACTCAGCTCCGCTGTCTTCCGGCCACTTCCTGGTTAAGTGGTTGGGAATTACGAAACAGCCGAGTGCCCATTGAGCTGCGCTGTTTCCGTAACTCCCATAGAAGTGAACTCGGTAGCTACGAAAACAGTGTACATGGTCAAGTTACGGAAACAGCGTAACTCGCTCAGTTACGCTGTTTCCGACACATGAATAGAACTGAATAGTAGTTACGGAAACAGCGTAACTTGCATGCTACGCTGCTTCTGCAACTGCCATTCACTACTATGGGAGTTAAACAAACAGCGTAGCTCAGCGAGTTACGCTGTTTCCGTAACTCATCCATGTATTGCAGTGTATTGTACCAACGATCTAATGATCGCTGGTTCAAGTCCCCTAAGGGAACTAACAAAATATGTACAAAAAAACAGTTAGATACATTTTCAGGACTGTAAAAAAATATTAAAAAAAAAAACAATTTTCCCATTTTTCCCCAAGCGCAATGTAAAAAATAAGAAAAAATTAAAAAAATTGGTCTCGCTGCGTCCATAAAAGTCCGAACTATTACAATATAGCATTATTTGACTCGCACGGTGAACGGCGTAAACATTTTTTTACAACCCCAGAATCGTTGTTTTTTTGGTCACCATAGCGCTAAAAAGAATGAAATAAAAAGTTCAGACTTCATTTTTCATTTTTAACTGAAGGTGCTGATTGTTATCAACATTCCAGTTATTCAATAGGATGACATGGATTGCAATGAATGGTAAAGACAAAATAGTATTATAAAATCTAGTAACACCATCTCAGAATTGTGAGTTTTATTTAGTGAAGCTTAATAAAGAATGCTACTCACAGACTTCAAAATACTGCTGACCATAGCTTTCCTGGGCCCATTTAGGAGCCTGGGACCAGAGAGAATAGAGGCTTTCCAGTGTAGTCTCCACGTCTGTAGCTGGTGTTTTATATGAACTTGGTTCAATGACGGAAACACTAATTCCAAAAGGTCGAAGTTCACGCCTAATGAAAAGAGACATGTCAGTAAATATTTCTATGTGGCGTTAAACATATTAAGATATACAGTGTGCAGTAAATACAATAAATTCAATATTTTTCTACAGATTATCATATAATATCGAGGTTTAGTGAAAATCAAGTAAACATACATTCCTTTAATAATATAGCATATTGTCTGTGGGATAATATACTATGATTTTGTGGTGACTATCCACATAAAATTATGATGTAATTGAAGTTTTCCTATTGGCCTCCAGATGTCAACACAAAAGGAATATTTACTGACTCATCCGTGTGCGGTCGTTGTTTTCACGTACCCATTGGCATCAATGCGCGGTTACGCACTAATATAGGACATGCAGGGAGTTTTACGCAACGGACACTCGCTGCGTGAAAACTCACGTATTTGTGAATAGCCCCATTGAAATCAATGGGGCCGTGTGCTGTGAGTTGTTTCGACACACAGCACACGGATGAGAATCACGCTTGTCTGAATGAGCCCTAAGACTATTGTATATAGAATCGGCTTCTAATACTGTACATGCTTTAAAACACATTATAGTACAACTCAGCGATGTTAGTAACATCAGGGTTGCAAAGGATGTCCATGGAAAAAAAAATGGCTGTTCCAATTAAAAGATGAAATGTAGTATTAGGCCACATGCATAGGAACGCATTTGAAAGCCGTATAACACTGATCCCTCATACGGTGGTGATTAATAACATTAACATCCTCCATTTGATGCTTTATATGCGACATATCCCTATTTTTTGTGCTTCTAAGGAACAACCCGGTCCAAGATAAAGTTTCCCATATGGATGTATATGACCCACAATACAGTGCACAAAATGCTTCTTCTGCGCACCGCATTACAAGCCCTATGAACACAGCGCTGTGCATGAGACCTAGGTGGTGTGTGTATTATGGCCATCTGTTCAAAATGTAAATTAAACCAAGGAGGTTTCAAAGATGACAAAGCAGTAAGGGAAATTAGGATTTTTTTTGTTTTTTCAGCGACGCATTCCAAGAGCCATAACTTTTTGTACTTTTCCGTCGACATAGCCGTGTAAGGGATTGTTGTTGGCCAGACGATTTGCATTTTTTAATGGCACAATTTTAAGGTACATAGAATGCATTGTATAATGCTTTTTAAAAAAAATTGTACAATAAAAACACTTTTTTCTAAAAACAATCAGTTTTTCTGTCGCTACATTAAAAGACTCATAATATTTTGTTGTCGTTTTCATTGACACAATTTCAGGGTACATGCAACTTTTTGATCTTTTTTTCCATATAAGGGAGGTGGATCAACAAAAGACTGCAATTATGCCATTACATTTTTAGTTATTTTTTTATCATGTGGGAATTTTTTTTGGGTTGGGTCATTATGGATGCTGTGTTACACATTATGTGTACATTTTTTACGTTTTTTTTCAATAAAAAAAAACAACATTTTGTAAATGTAAACGCAGATTTAAATTTTTATTACTTATTATTTTTCATGAGCACATTGTTTACATTTTTATACTATTTATTAGTCCCACAAGGGGACTTGACTTATTTAATCGCTTGCATAATACACTGCATTACTTATAGGAGTACGAAGATGGCAGACCTGGGGGCCGGCATGAAAAGGCCTATAGGTGGTCACTAAGGGGTTAATGGCCAGATACATTATTGTACTTTTTTACTATAGGCTGCTTAAACACCAATAAGGCTCTAAGCATACCCCCATTTGGCCGTACAGTTGGAGCATACATCTGGAAATAAAAAACACAGTATCTAGAAATATACTGTAGGCTACTACGGGCATTTGTATGTTAAAAGTGTGTCCTTTTGGCATACGTCTGGAAGGTTTACATCAGAACGCCTTTTTACTTTACAGTACTAAGAGGTGTGGGCTGCTACTCTTCTTTTTTTTTTTTTTAAAAACAAAAACAGAAAAGCACTAAATCATTTACACCATATACAGTTATGTCCAGAATTATTTGGACAGTGACACAAGTTTTGTCATTTTAGCTGTTTACCAAAACACATGGAATATGTATTGTTATATAATTAATATGGGCTTAAAGTGCCGACTCTTAGCTTTAATTTGAGGGTATTTACAACCTAATTTGAGGAAGGGTTTAGGAATTACAGCTCTTTAATATGTAGCTGCCTCTTTTTCAAGGGACCAAAAGTAATTGGACAATTATCTCAAAGCTATCTAACGGGCTGCATGGGCTATTCCCTCATTAATCCGTCATCAATTAAGCAGGTAAAAGGTCTGGTGTTGATTCCATGTGTGGCATTTGCATTTGGAAGCTGTTGCTGTGAACCCACAACATGAGGTCAAAGGAGCTCTGAATGCAAGTGAAACAGAGCATCGTTAAGCTGAAAAAAATGAAGAAATCCATCAGAGCGGTAGCACAAATGTTAGGAGTGGCCAAATAAACTGTCTGGTACATTCTTGAAAAAAAAAGAGCGCACTGGTGATCTCATGGACTCCAAAAGGCCTGGACGTCTACGGAAGACAATAGTGATGGATGATCGCAGAATCCTTTCCCTGGTGAAGCCCTTCACAACATCTACCCAAGTGAAGAACACTCTCCTGGAAGTAGGTGTATCAGTATCTAAGTCTACCATAAAGAGAAGACTTCATGAGAGAAAATACAGAGGGTTCACCACAAGGTGCAGACCATTAATCAGCCTCAAAAATAGAAAGGCCACATTAGACTTTGCCAAACAACATGTAAAGAAGCCAGCCCAGTTCTGGATCAGCATTCTATGGACAGATGAAACTAAGATCTACCTGTACCAGAATGATGGTAGGAAGAAAGTATGGAGAAGGCTTGGAGCGGCTCATTATCCAAAGCACACCACATCCTCTGTAAAACATGGTGGAGGCAGTGTGATGGTATGGGCATGCATGGCTGCCAAAGGTACTGGGTCACTAGTGTTTATTGATGATGTGACTGAAGACAGAAGCAGCCGGATGAATTCTGAAGTGTTCAGGGATATACTTTCTGCTCAGGTTCAACCAAACAGAGCAAGTGTTAAGGATCTCCCAGGCACTGCTTCTGTATCCATGCCCATTGGTAATCAGTCTGCACCTGCTTCTATGTCTGTGAGACTGACTCCATCTTCCACCACTCAGGATGGCAGGCTTAGGAGTGGGAGAGCCTATCACAGCCTGGCCAGACGGAGCTAGCTCCCGCCCTCTGTCTATTTATACCTGCCTTTCCTGTTCCTCCTTGCTTGTGATTCTTCTCGTTTTGTTTCCTGGCCCTGCTGCAGCTTCTTGTACCATTTGACCCTGCTTCATATTGACCCTGGCTTACTGACTACTCTCCTGCTCTGCGTTTGGTACCTCGTACACTCCTGGTTTGACTCGGCTCGTTCACCTCTCTTATTGCTCACGGTGTTGCCGTGGGCAACTGCCCCTTTTCCCTTGCTTCTGTGTACCCTTGTCTGTTTGTCTGTCGTGCACTTATTGAGCGTAGGGACCGTCGCCCAGTTGTACCCCGTCGCTTAGGGCGGGTCGTTACAAGTAGGCAGGCACTGAGTGGCGGGTAGATTAGGGCTCACTTGTCTGTTTCCTTACCCCCATCATTACAGCAAGGTTGATTGGACGTGGCTTCACAGTACAGATGTACAATGACCCAAAACATACTGCGAAAGCAACCCAGGAGTTTTTTAAGGCAAAGAAGTGGAATATTCTGTAATGGCCAAGTCAATCACCAGATCTCAACCCGATCGAGCTGCATTTCACTTCCTTAAGACAAAACTTAAGGTAGAAAGACCCACAAACAAGCAACAACTGAAGACAGCTGCAGTAAAGGCCTGGCAAAGCATCAAAAAGGAGGAAACCCAGCATTTGGTGATGTCCATGGGTTCCAGACTTCAGGCAGTCATTGCCTGCAAATGATTCTGTACAAAGTATTAAAAAAAAACATTTTATTGATGGTAATGTTAAAATGGCCAATTACTTTTGAGCCCCTGAAATGAGGAGGTTGTGTAGAAAAATGGCTGCAATTCCTAAATGTTTCACAGAATATTTTTTCCAACCCCTTGAATTAAACCTGAAAGTCTACACTTCAATTGCATCTCAGTTGTTTTATTTCAAATCCAATGTGGTGGCATGCGGAGCCCAAATCATGAAGATTGTGTCACTGTCCAAATAATTCCTGACCTAACTGTATGTTTGGATCTGTCTAAGGAAAATAAAGGAAAAAACTTGACTTCCCTAAAGAAAAAAAAACAGATCCTTCAAATGAATACCAACTGTATGTAACTGTATGTCATCTATATACCTTTTTATGATGGATCCATTTGACACATCCACTTCTTTTGTTGCAGTACACAATTTTTATTCATGAAAGAGAATTAAATGTCTGATAGGACTCAAACATGGTGTGAACAGAAGCTGGCCATGCAAATAAAATAAAAGTGTGCTGAACATGACGCCAAATGTTGGGGAAAGAAGGATTGAGCATGTTTCATTTCCTCTCCCCATTGAAATAATGCCCAGCCAAGCATCCTTTTTTATGGTGGAATCAGGAGAAATAGCTGTCAGCTGAGAGTTATTTCATTTATGTGGCCAGCTTTAGCCTTACTTGTTTATTTGGTTATTTTTTCATTTTATGTCCTAGATAAAGGACCCATATAATGGTGAAATGGAGGGACCACACCAATATGACTCAAGTTGTCAAGCCAGAATGAGATACAACTCTCAGAGTCATGTAAACACAGTTTGTTTAAGGACGCCTGGATTTGTCTGATGCAATTGTTCTGACAGTGTTCAAAAAAGAAAATTTACTGCAGACATGTATATACCTGTATATAAAAATGAAATTTCAAATATTGTTTTAACTTGTACCTCATGGAGTCCGAGAAAGCTTCTACTCCAAATCTGGAAATGCTGTATCCTCCTCCCACAAATGCTAATCTGCCCATCACACTGGATACATTAATAATTCGTCCTCTGGCTCTCATAATAAGAGGAAGTAGATTTAGTGTCACATCAATCATCCCAAGTAAATTGACACTGAGCACTTTGACAAAGTCATCTTTACTAAGCCACCCGTTGGGGGCTGTAGGTATAGTGATGCCAGCATTGTTCACAAGTCCCCATAACCCTATTAACAGAGAATGATGAAAAAAGTTCAATATAATGTAGTTACAAATTGGACTAAAGGTGTTCTTATATAAAATATGTTTTTTGATTTTGCATCATTCTTCAACTCTCCCAATGCAGCCAGCAATATACGAATTGATGGTTTTGATTCTGGCCTCCATGGTGATGTCCTGGGACATATACACTGTACCATTGACTGCTTGGATGCCCCTATAGTCATGTCAATGCATTATATCAATATGTTGGTTTCCTGAGCTCTAAGTCAGAATACTTTGCCCACACGAAACAGCTTTCAATCCCAAATAATGACTGAATCATGATGCATAACTTTAGGTGCATTTTTCCCTCTTGTCTATACTACATATACTATTTTATAGTTGTGAAGTTTTAGTTAGCATGGTAAACTATAAATTAAAATAAAAAAAATTTAATTTTAGAGTAGATAGGTACGATATAGCTGTGTTCTCACTTTGCAGACATACCGCGGCTGAGATGCGGCCGAAACACAGTTTTCAAATCGACTGCAGGTAAAAGCGTTTGCATTGTTAATGGCCTTGCAGTCATGAAGCTAAGAGGCAGTTTACCACACAGCCATGGCCGGCCTTAGCTATGTTCGACCAGTGCGGTCGCACAGGGCGCAGAGCCGCCACACTTCAAGAGAGGCGCCAGCGGGTGTGTGTATCCCCGCGCCGTTGCAACTACCAGCGGGGATACACACACTAAATGCAGTCGCCTTTCCACCCAGGCGCTTCTTCACTTGGTGGCTGTTGCTACCGCTGTAGCAGCCATAGCGGTGACACCGGGCATGAGGGCGGTGGCGCCGCTAGCAGCTGCTGCTATAGCAGTAGCGACGGCACTATAGCAGAGCAGGTAGGTATCTCCCTGCTCTGCTGTCTACTAGCGCCACTGTAGCTCCCTGAAGGAGCGGAATCCCCGTGTGGCTTGATGTCTCGGTCCACCAGGGATTCCGCTTCAGGAGTTTTCCCTGATGTCACTGTCCATATATGGACAGAGGCATCAAGCAGCGCTCCAGGAGCGGAATCCCCGGCCACACGGGGATTCCGCTCCTTCAGGGAGAAACAGTGGCGCTATCTATACTGGAAGGGGGGGGTTGCTATCTACAGGGGGGCACTATAGCAGAGCAGGGAGGTATCTCCCTGCTCTGCTGTCTACTAGCGCCACTGTAGCTCCCTAAAGGAGCGCAATCCCTGTGTGGCCGGGGATTCCGCTCCTGGAGCGCTGCTTGATGTTTCTGTCCATATATGGACAGTGACATCAGGGGAAACTCCTGAAGCGAAATCCCCGGTCACAGCGTTGCAGACTCTATGACCGGGGATTCCACTGCAGGAGAAGCCAATGACGTCATGGACACAGACGACAGGAGCTTCTCCTGGAGTGGAATCGACGGTCATAGCGTCTGCAACGCTGTGGACGGGGATTACGCTCCTTCAGGGAGCTACAGTGGCGCTATCTATACTGGAAGGGGGGGTTGCTATCTACAGGGGGGCTGTGTGGCACTACCTACAAAAAAGGACAACTGTGAAGTAGCACACAAAATACCCAGCTTTCCCGGGTATAAAAAAAAAGTGTGGAAATAAACTAAGATATAACTTTTATTTAATCTAGCTAAAATGATTAATCCTTTACTCAGACTAAGTAAAAGTTATATCTTAGTTTATTTCCCCACATTTATTTTATAACTGGGAAAGCTGGGTATTTTGTGTGCTCCTGCACAGTTGTCCTTAATTGAATATCTATTGCCCGCCAGCTATCAGGGTCATTTCGTAGTCCTTGCACTTCCTACAGGGGGCTGTGTGGCGCACTCTACAGGGGGCTGTGTGGCGCTATCTACAAGGGGGCTTTGTTGCGCTATCTACAAGGGGGCTGTGTGGCGCTATCTACAAGGGGGCTGTGTGGCGCTACCTACAAGGGGGCTGTCTGGCACTACCTACAAAGGGGCTGTCTGGCGCTACCCACAAGGGGGCTGTGTGGTGCTACCTACAAGGGGCTGTGTGGTGCAACCCACAAGGGGGCTGTGGGGCGCTACCCACAATGGGCTGTGTGGCGCTACCCACAAGGGGGCTTTCTGGCGCTACCTACAAGGGGCTGTGTGGTGCTACCCACAAGGGGCTGAGTGGCGCTACCTACAAGGGGCTGTGTGGCGCTACCTACAAGGGGCTGTGTGGCGCTACCCACAAGGGGCTGAGTGGCGCTACCCACAATGGGCTGTGAGGCGCTACCCACAAGGGGGCTTTCTGGCGCTACCTACAAGGGGCTGTGTGGTGCTACCCACAAGGGGCTGAGTGGCGCTACCTACAAGGGGCTGTGTGGCGCTACCTACAAGGGGCTGTGTGGCGCTACCTACAGGGGGCTGTGTGGCGCTACTTACAGGGGGAATCTGTGAGTGGGGGGCTGATAGTCATTTTACTGTGAGTGGTGGGCTGATGGTCATTTTACTGCGAGTGGGGGGCTGATGGTCATTTTACTGTGAGTGGGGGGCTGATGGTCTTCAAGTGGTTTCCCCCTCTGACCTCCAATTAAAATTAATAGGGGGCAGAAAATACCTGTGGCGCCCGTTTGGAGCTTTTTTTCCTCCGTCTTTTGCATTCGCATCAACAGCTTAAGAAAAAACACAAAAAAAGGTCACACAAAGCTGTCAGTTGCTGAAGGAATTTTGAGGCAGATTTTTTTTACCTTACAAAAAACGTGTGTGAACACACCCTACGAGTGTAGTGCTTGTTCTTAGCCGTTTTCTGTCTTCCTCAAAAAAATTTTGGTAGGGGGGCCCTGAGGAAATTTTGTTTATCCAGTGCTGCCTCGAGTCCGAAAAGGTTGGGAAACTCTGTACTAGGCTACATGGTCCCGTCATGGAGCAGCTCAGTTCGTCGTGGGAACGGGGCCTAGGTGAGTACAATTTTTGCTTTTGTTTGGGCCCACTGTCTACAAGGGGGAGGTGCGGGGACTGTATGGCACCATCTACAAGGGGAAGGTGGGGGACTGTATGGCACTGTCTACAAGGGGGAGGTGGAGGGCTGTATGGCACTGTCTAAAAGGGGGAGGTGGGGGGGGCTTGTATGGCATGATCTACAAAAAGGAGGTGGGGGATTATAGCAATGTCTACAGGGAGGCTGTATGGCAAAATCTACAGGGGGGCACTATACTGTGTGGGGGCCACTAAGCGGACATTATACTGTGTAGGGGTACTACAGGTGGCATAATACTGTGGGCACAATTAGAGCACACAATACTGTGTTCTTGAAGGGGTTGTAATATATTATATTATTAAATATTATTATTATTATTATACTGTATACATAAAGGGGCATTATAATTTTTTTATGGGGCATTTTTTTTTTTAATGATGGGGTGGGGCGCCGAAAGATCATTTCGCATAGTGCGCCATCTATCCTAGGGCCGGCCCTGCACGCAGCCATTAACAATGAAAGAACTTTTGTTTGCAATCAATTTGAAAAATGCGCTGTTCTACATATCGGCGTGATTTTAGCCGTGGTACGTCCGCAACGTGGGAACACAGCCCGAGGCCAAAAGTATGTAGACACACTCATTGAAAACAGTTGCATAAAATCAAGCACACAGCCATGCAATCTCCATAGAGGAAAAAATATGAAGGAACTCCTCCAGCTCACCTTGTCACAGGAAGGATATAGGAGTCAGCAGCACGGATCCTCGTGTCGGCACACGCAGAAGATACAACAGAACCAGGAAAGTTGGAACCAGCGCTGGGAGTGTAGTTTCAGTAAAAACGGAAATCAAGTTTCCAAGTTTAATTAGTCTCGGTTAAAATGATCATAAGCCATGACTAAGGACCTAGCGAAGGTCTGAAACGCGTAGGCTACCGCCTTTCCTCTCCTTCTCTCTGTACTCTGGACTGTACCTACCTGTCACTTTATTCTTTCGTAGCCCCTGTGCTTCGATTTTAACCGAGACTAATTAAACTTGGAAACTTGATTTCCGTTTTTACTGAAACTACACTCCCAGCGCTGGTTCCAACTTTCCTGGTTCTGTTCAATCTCCATAGACAAATATTGCTAGTAGTGTAGGTCGTACTGAGGAGTTCAGTGACTTTAAAATTGGCATGCTCATAGGATGCCACCTTTGCCACAAGTCAGTGTTTGCAAAACATCTGATCCAATGTAAATGCTATTGTTGTGAAGTGGAAGCATTAAGGAGTAGCAACACCTCAACCACAAAACTCTAGACCACGAAAACACAGAGCGGGGCTGCCGAGTGCTGAAATAAAATAAAATCGCCGTGACCAATAACAATCGCCATCACTCACTACAGAGTTCCAAAATATTTACCACTGAAAGTGACATCAGCGCATGTTCAATGGAGTGATGAATTACATTTCACCATCTGGCAGTCTAACAGACAAATCTGTGTTTGGTAAATGCCAGGAGAACGCTACCTACCAGAATGCATAGTTTCTGTTGCAATATTTAAAGGCTATATAAACCTTTGAAAGGCAAAAAGAAAATATAAAAAAAAAAAAAAAAGGTTTATCAGTGTGTTTTGTGTAACTTTGTGCATACTTTTCATTAAAAATTCCTTTTACTTTTTTTGATGCAGCTGCTCTGTATTCTCTATACAGTGCAACTGTATCGTTTGCTATTCACTGAATCCGTCAGTCCAGTGAGTTGTGATAGTTTACAGGAGGATCCTGCATGTCAGAGACACGCAAGACCTGCTGTCATTGGAGCCGTCAGGTCCACGTGTTTGACGGATTCAGTGAATAGCAAACGATGCAGCTGTATCTAAAAAATTAAAAATAATTTTTAATAAAAAGTATTTACAATGTTTCTCAAAACGCACTGATCTACCTACTTTATTAAAAAAATAATAATTATTTCAAAGGTTTACATAGCTTTTAATGAAGGAGCGATAATGGTCTGGATCTGTTTTTTAGGGATAGGGCTGGGCCCCTCCAGTGAAAGGTAATGTTAATATTACAGCATACAAAAGACGTTTTAAACAATTGTTTGCCTTATATGTGGGTACAGTTTGGGGAAGCTCCTTTCCTGTTCCAGCATGACTGCCCCTGTGCACAAAGTAAGGTCCACAAAGACATGGTGTGACAAGTTCGGTATGGCGTTACTCGAGTGACCTTGCACAGAGCTCTGACCTCAACCCCACCGATTGCTGATTGCTGACAGACCCTCTCATTCAACATCAGTGTCTGACCTCACAAATGCTCTTTTGCACTCCAAACCAGTGGCGTAACTACCGCTGTAGCAGCCGTAGCGGCTGCTATGGGGACTGCGGCATGAGGGGGCCCGTGCCACCCACCAACACTGCCCTCCACATACACGGTGGTGCCGCTAGCAGCCGTTATGGCTGCTACAGTGGTAGTGACGCCGCTACGGGACTTGCGCCGCCCGGACCCTAACATTTATGGGTCGGGCGGCACGGGCCCCCTCATGTCCGGTGGTGTCACTAACACCGGAGGGGGCCCCGGTGCTAGTGACAGCCACATTCACTTATATCTGCATCCTCAGAACGCAGATACAAATGAACACTATAGGCTGCAGGCCACGTTAGGCCTGCAGCCTATAAGGCGCTGGGAGGACTCCCTGAGTAAACTGGCGTGATGACATCACTGCATCACGCTGGTCTGCGCATGAGTCCTGACTGGAGGATGTGCAGCGCTGCGTCCGTCGCCGGAATGGGGCAAGGTATGTACACATTTTTTTGGGGGGGTTGTGGCACTATAAACAGGGGGGGAGCAGGGTGGCACTGTACAAGGGGGGAGCAGGGTGGCACTATAGACAAGGGGGTAGCAGGGTGGCACTATATACAAGGGGGAGCAGGGTGGCACTATACACAAGGGGGGAGCAGGGTGGCACTATATACAAAGGGGGGAGCAGGGGAGCACTATATTGAAGGGTGGCAGGGTGGCACTATATACAAAGGGGGGAGCATGGTGGCACTATATACAAGGGGGAACAGGGTGGCACTATATACAAGGTGGGAGCAGGGTGGCACTATATACAAGGGAGAGCAAGGTGGCACTATATACAAGGGGGAGCAGGGTGGCACTATACACAAGGGGGGAGCAGGGTGGCACTATATACAAAGGGGGGAGCAGGGTGGCACTATATACTACGGGGAGCAGGGTGGCACTATATACAAGGGGGAAGCAGGATGGCATTATATACAAGGGGGAAGCAGGGTAACACTATATACAAGGGGGAAGCAGGGTGGCACTATGTACAAGGGGAGCAGGGTGGCACTATATACAAGGGGGAGCAGGGTGGCACTATATACAAGGGGGGAGCAGGGTGGCACTATATACGAGGGGGAGCAGGGTGGCACTATATACAAGGGGGAAGCAGGATGACATTATATACAAGGGGGAAGCAGGGTGGCACTATATACAAGGGGGAAGCAGGGTGGCACTATGTACAAGGTGGAGCAGGGTGGCACTATATACAAGGGGGAGCAGGGTGGCACTATATACAAGGGGGAGCAGGGTGGCACTATATACAAGGGCGGAGCAGGGTGGCACTATATACAAGGGGGAGCAGGGTGGCACTATATACAAGGGGGGGCTCTGTGGCACTTTCTGCTAGGGGCTATATGGCACTATTTACAAGGGGGGACGTCTGTGTGGCGCAGTCTACAGGGGGCTGTGTGTGTCGCTATCTACAGCGGGATGTGTGTTGTGCAATCTACAGGGGGCTGTGTGTGGCTCAATCTATAGGGGGCTGTGTGTGGCGCAATCTACAGGGGGGCTGTGTGTGGGGCTATCTACAGGGGGCTGTGTGTGGCGCAATCTACAGGGGGCTGTGTGTGGCGCAATCTACAGGGGGACTGTGTGCCACTATCTACAAGGGAACGCTGTGTGGAACTATCTACACGGGATGGAGGCTGTGTGGAACTATATACAAGAGGGGGCTGTGTGGCACTATATACAAGGGGGGCTGTGTGGCACTATATACAAGAGGGGGCTGTATGGCACTATCTACTAGGGGGGCTGTGTGTGGCAGAATCTACAGGTGTCTGTGTGTGGAGCTATCTACAGGGGTCTGTGTGTGAAGCTATCAACAGGGGGCTGTGTGCGGAGCTATCAACAGGGGGCTGTGTGGCACTATCTTCTAAGGGGGGGCTGTGTGGCACTATATACAATGGAGGGGGGCTGTGTGGCACTATATACAGGGGGGCTTTATGGCAATATCTACAGGGGGGCTGTATGCCACTATCAACAAGGGGGAGGTGGGGGCACTATCTACAAGTGGGGTGTGACACTGTCTACAGGGGTCTGTATGGCACAATCTACAGGGGGCACTATCTATAAGGGGGCTACTAGGGGGGCAGTCAAAAGTTTGCTATGGGGCCCAGTCTTTCCTAGTTATGGCACTGCTTCAAACTATTGTGGAAAGTCTGAAGAGTGGAGGCTGTTAAAGCCGCAAAAGGGGGCACAACTCCATATTAACGCCTATGGTTTTGGAATGGGATGTCTAGAAAGCTCATATAGATGTTATGGTCAGGTGTCCACATGCTTTTGGCCACAGAGTTTATACATATCCCTGACTGAGCAATGACAACCAAAGTGAATACATTCACTATTACATTGTTGCATACAGTTATAGCATAAAGGGGTTCTCCTGGATTGTACAAAGAGATACTTTAACTAAGCTCAGGATGTTACATAGTTACATAGTTACATAGTTAGTACGGCTGAAAAAAGACACATGTCCATCAAGTTCAACCAAGGGACGGGAAAAGGGAAGGAAACATTTCTACACATAGGAGCTAATACTTTTTTGTTCTAGGAAATTATCTAACCCTTTTATAAAGCCATCTACTGTCCCTGCTGTGACCAGCTCCTGCGGTAGGCTATTCCATAGATTCACAGTTCTCACGGTAAAGAAGGCTTGTCGCCTCTACAGGTTGAACCTTTTTTTCTCCAGACGGAGGGAGTGCCCCCTTGTTTTTTGAGGGGGTTTTACAAGGAATAGGATTTCACCATATTTTTTGTATGTGCCATTAATATATTTATATAAGTTAATCATGTCCCCCCTTAGTCGTCTTTTTTCAAGGCTAAATAGGTTTAATTCTTTCAATCTTTCCTCATAACTTAAAGAGGCTCTGTCACCAGATTTTGCAACCCCTATCTGCTATTGCAGCAGATAGGCGCTGCAATGTAGATTACAGTAACGTTTTTATTTTAAAAAAACGAGCATTTTTGGCCAAGTTATGACCATTTTTGTAGTTATGCAAATGAGGCTTGCAAAAGTCCAAGTGGGTGTGTTTAAAAGTACAAGTCCAAGTGGGTGTGTATTATGTGCGTACATCGGGGCGTTTTTAATACTTTCACTAGCTGGGCGCTCTGATGAGAAGTAACATCCTCTTCTCTTCAGAACGCCCAGCTTGTGACAGTGCAGATCTGTGACGTCACTCACAGGTCCTGCATCGTGACGGCCACATCGGCACCAGAGGCTACAGTTGATTCTGCAGCAGCATCAGCGTTTGCAGGTAAGTCGATCTTACCTGCAAACGCTGATGCTGCTGCAGAATCAACTGTAGCCTCTGCTGCCGATGTGGCCGTCACGATGCAGGACCTGTGAGTGACGTCACAGATCTGCACTGTCACAAGCTGGGCGTTCTGAAGAGTAGAGGATGTTACTTCTCTTCAGAGCGCCCAGCTAGTAAAAGTATTAAAAACGCCCCGATGTACGCACATAATACACACCCACTTGGACTTGTACTTTTAAACACACCCACTTGGACTTTTGCAAGCCTCATTTGCATAAATACAAAAATGGTCATAACTTGGCCAAAAATGCTCGTTTTTTAAAAATAAAAACGTTACTGTAATCTACATTGCAGCGCCTATCTGCTGCAATAGCAGATAGGGGTTGCAAAATCTGGTGACAGAGCCTCTTTAAATTCTCCATGCCCCTAATAAGCTTCGTTGCTCTTCTTTGTATTTTTTCCAACTCCAGGGCATCCTTTCTATGAACTGGAGCCCAGAACTGAACTGCATATTCTAGATGAGGCCTCACTAATGCTTTGTAAAGTGGCAATATTACATCCCTGTCCCGTGAGTCCATGCCTCTTTTAATACACGACAATATCCTGCTGGCCTTTGAAGCAGCTGATTGACACTGCATGCTGTTATTTAGTTTATGATTTACAAGTACACCCAGATCCTTCTCAACAAGTGAATCCGCCAGTGTAGCTCCCCCTAGGACATATGATGCATGCAGGTTGTTGGTACCCAGATACATAACTTTACATTTATCTACATTAAACGTCATCTGCCAAGTTGACGCCCAAACACTTAGTTTGTTTAAATCTGCCTGCAATTCATGAACATCTTCCATGTCCTATGGTTTAATATATTTTCCTACAGAATTTATCCGATGTCATGAACTGATGCTTGCATTTGGGCCAAATTGGAACTAAAAATGCTTTGAATGGTTTAGTGTCAAGCAAAACCACTATACAAAAGTCAAAAAGGTTACGATACTGCCATGTTAATACCATGTTTACCTTCTCCTTTTACATGCTGCTCAATCCAGTCAACAGCAGATCTCACACCCTGACTATCAGTGACATCCAGAATGATGGTTTGCACTCTACTAGAGGTCTCCTTCTTCAGGTTCTCAGCCCCCGTTTCTGTCAGACAACCCGCCAGAACCTTCATTCCACGTTTATCCAGTTGCTTCACCAGCAGGTTTCCAAATCCAGTGTCACATCCAGTGATGAACACATATTTATCTGAGAGATTCTCCAGTATCTGACTCTGTCTGTGCCATCTGTACAGGAGAATAAGACCCACCAACACCAGCAGAGGAAGCCACATGACGTATAGAGTGTAGAAGTTTAAAGCTGCATAACACAATAAGACTTCATTAAAATGTGTAAGTTATAAAAGATGAACAACAATGAAATGTTTACAAACAAAACTGCTGCGTTTTGCATTTCATGTGTTAAATTTGAGATCCCATCCATCTCTTGGGAACAGATGGAGATTAATGAATGCGCGCCTCTGGCAGGATCTAGTTCTGAAGATTTTGAGGCTGTTTCCAGAATAAATAGACATACTGGATGACACCAGACTCCTTGGAATTGAAGTATTGGCTCCTGTAATAAACACTATGCAGGGCCACCATCAGGGCAGTACAGGCAAAAGAGTCCAAAAAGGGCACATCCTCGTCTGTTAGTTCCTGCTTGCCAGCTAGTAGTCCTACCATGGGACCTGTACAATGGCTCTATTATTGATGTGGCCTTATTCTAAACTGCACAGTTTTTTGCTTCTCCATTCTTCATGGACCCACCAAATATGTGGTATGGATTCCACAGATCCATGGAACATTGGGATAATATGCTAAGAAGGGATTATTTAATCCCCAAAGTGTCCACCAAAAGTAAAGTATGGGGCACAAGAGGGAGGACGGGAGGAATGAGGCCTAAGGGGCATTAACTATTTGTCTTTATGGGGTCCAGATACTACTGATGGCAGTCTTGATGCTATATAAGCTGCTCCTGTTTATATCTGATTTTATTTATACATGTTTGGCTTATATTTGCAAAAGCCCTGGTGTGATGTCATCACAGATATTTTCTACTTTTCCTCTATCGCCATCTTCTGGTTATTGTTATTACTACACTTATTTTTTTTAGCTGTGTGCCTGCATGTAACAAAAGAAAAACATTAATAATAACCTATTACTATGTTCTAATCCAATAGTTGTGATAATTTAAAGATGTAGTAGCTACTGGTACAGAATTAACTATTACGATTTTATGAACCCCAAAATAAAAATGTATATGGCTGACAAGTAAATCGGGGATGAATTAACACACAATAGCGGAATGCAGAATTTTTGGTAGACTTACCTTTTAAGGAGAAAACATTGAGTGCAATCTTTATTTAAAAAAAAAAAAAAAAAGAATATTGCAAATATACTACTGTATTCTCTGGACTAGAGCAGAAAAAAAGGAATATTGTGTCCACAAGATCAAAATGAAATGAGGAGCGAAACCTTATAAGTAAAGTTAAAGGGACACTCCAGTGATTATTTTTTTATTGTGGCCCCCGTTTGTATAGTACACCAGCTAAAAGGTAGGGCAGGTCATCCACTTACCGGGCACTCCGTTGCCAAAATATCCCGGCCACAATTGTCACGTGACCACACTATGGCCGGCTGATTCCTACAGCGTTTGCTGTGTGGACCAAAAGTCTCTTTCACTATGCATGAGACTCACAATGAGCATCTCATAGGAATGCATAGTGAAAGAGACTTCCAGTCCACACCTGACCTACCTTTTACCGGGTGTACCTTATAAATGGGGGCTACAATAAAAAAAAATCAGTGGAGTGTCTCTTTAATTGTTAGAGTACCAAACTAGCAAGGCTATAATAAAATAACTGTTCCATGTACATTTACATCCTTTTTATTAATTTATACAGGAAAGCATGATAAGTTTCAGTGAGCCACGTGACAAGCTTGTAAAGAGTCAACTAGATCAACAAGGACATTGAACAAGTTTAAAGGGATATTCCAGGCTTTTGATTGCGTATCCTTGGCATTTCTAGGTCAACAGCCCCTTCATTGTTTATGCAGACACCGCGATGCACATACCAGTCTGGATGTGCCTGACCTTGCAGCTCAGTTCGTTCAGGTGAATGGACTAAGTGGGAATGAGATGCAATACCAAGCACAGCTGCACTCAGGGCCGGCTCCAGGTTTATGTAGGCCCTTGGGCGACATAGACTTAGTAGGCCTCTTTGCCGGGGAACTCACGGCGGCAGTAAAATTGCAGAAAACATCACTTTGTGCCCCCATATAGACGTTAGGCCCCCAGTTTGTACCCCCATAAATTTAGTGCCCTCTGTAGATGCCACACAACCCCCCTCCCAGGTAGTGCCACACAGCCCCCCTCCCTCCTAGTGTCACACAGCCACCCCCCTGGTATTGCCACATAGCCCTCCTCCCTGGTAGTACCACACAGCCACTTCCTGGTAGTGCCACACAGTGCCCCACCCTGGTAGTGCATTACAGCCACCCTCCCTGGTAGTGCCACACAGCCACCCTCCCTGTAGGTAGCGCCTTTGGGGTTCCCTCTAGAAGTGGAATCCCCAGCCAGAGCATTGCCAATGCTCTGGCTGGAGATTCCACTTCAGGAGAAGCCCCTGATGTCACTGTCCATATATGGACAGTGGTGTCAGGAGCAGAGCAGTGTCACATGCAGAGCGCTAGTAGCCGGAGACTTTGGCTCTGGGGTTGCCCCTGACATTATTATCCGTGATCCGTGTATGGACAGTGATGTTAGGGGCTCTGCCTGGTACTTCTTCTCTCCTCATTACATCACTGTCCATATATGTCCATATATGGACAGTGATGCCGTGACGAGGTGAGCATCAGCACTCGGCGGCTGAGTGGGCCCCCCAAGTGTAGTGGGCTCTGGCACTTGCCCGGGCTCGCCGGGTGCTGACGCCGGCCCTGGCCACACTGGTATGTACATCGACTGTGGCTCTCCAGTAAGCACTGCATTTCCAACATTCTGATGATCAGTTAGGGTCCTTTGGACCCCGAGAGATCTTACATTGATAGCCTATCCTAAGGATAGACCATCAATTGAAATGCTCCTGACATACATGTTAAACGTAGGCTGTGACAGATGCCATAACAGTGGCATCAGTCACCATAGATTTTAATGGTATACGTTAAACCTATACGTCATAAACTCTCATGACATTGTTTGCGGCCTACACGGCAAATGGATACCATTATAGTCTATGAGTGATGAATGCCACTGTTAGGCATCTGTTTAGTGCATAGGTCGGCCATAGACTGTAATGGTATCTGTATACATCATGAAAGGTTGGGTTACTGTAAAGCTCATGTCGTATACATTAAATATTTACCTGTGACGTATACCATACAGTGGCATGCGTCACCCATAGACTCCCATGTTAAAAAAAACATATCGCAAGTTATACTTTTTTTTTGTGAGATCCCTACCCTGTTCAATCCTCCAAAAAATAAAAAGTTACATGCATATAGGGCCGCCATCAGGAATTTCAGGGCCCCCTACAGCTACATTTTCTGGGCCCCCGCTACCGTGGCACCGCCTGTTAACGGTACTCCGTCCAGCACTATATCATGCTACCCAGGGCCGCCATCAGGGGGGGTATTAGGGGTACTGATGTGAGAGGCCCGGCCAAACCTAATTGAAAGGGGGGCCCGGCAAACTGCCGCGACTTGCCTTTGGTAGAAAAAAAAAAGGCCCCTGCAATGGGGACCGTTTATTTCACCAAAAGAATGTTGTGAGCTGCGGGCCCCCCTTTCAATTAGGTTTGGCCGGGCCTCTCACATCAGTACCCCTAATACCCCCCCTGATGGCGGCCCTGGGTAGCATGGGGGTCGTCATGGGGGCCGTCAAACACGCCGCCCGTGCGACCGATCGCGCGCACCCGCAAACTCCCGCGCATGCGCACCCGCGACCGCCTGGAGCCGCGCACCGAATTTTGAGGCAGATTTTCACCTGCCCACACTATCTTGCCGCGTTTTTTGACCGCGGCGATTGAGGACAGCAGACAAAAAACGCAGAGAAAAATGCATTCTCTGCCTCCCATTGATTTCGATGGGAGGTCAGAAGCGGAAGCGCGGCAAGAAAGGACGTGCTGCTTTTTCTTTTTTCCGCGACTGACTCCCATTGATTTCAGATTAAATCAATGGGAGGCGGTTTTGGAAGTTTTTTGGTGCTGATTCTGACGCAGTGTCCGAGTCAATATCAAGGCCCAAAAACTCTGTGAACTGGGCCTTATTGTTAGGGCTTATTCAGACGAACGTGTAATACATCCGTGCAACGCGCGTGATTTTCACGCGCCTCGCACGGACCTATGTTAGTCTACGGGGCCGTGCAGACTGTCAGTGATTTTCACGCAGCGTGTGTCCGCTGCGTAAAACTCACGACATGTCCGATATTTGTGCATTGTTCGAGCATCACGCACCCATTGAAGTCAATGGGTGCGTGAAAATCACGCCCAGCACTTCCGCAGCAGTATAAACTATGAATGAAAACAGAAAAGCACCACGTGCTACAAACATACAAACAGAGTATCATAATGATGGCGGCTGCGCGAAAATCACGCAGCCACGCATCATACGCTGCTGCCACACGGAGCTGTTATAGACCTTTTGCATGCGCAAAACGCCACGTTTTTGCGCGCGCAAAAAGCACACGCTTGTGTAAATCCGGCCTTAGGGTAGGAACACACTAGGCATGAACACTGTGGGCTTTCGTGGGTGCGCGCTCGCGGACGCTCGCGAGTGCGCACGCGCGGGAGTTTTCTTGTGTGCGCGATCGGTCGCGCGCGCGGGCGGTTCGACGGCCACCATGACGAGAGGGGGGCCCGCAGCTCACGACATTCTACCAAAGGCAAGTCGCGGCAGTTGCCGGGCCCCCCTTTCAATTAGGTTTAGCCGGGCCCCTCACACCAGTACCCCTAATACCCCCCTGATGGCGGGCCTGCACGCATATATCAGCTCGACGGAGGCTAAAAGGACAATTTAAGGCTAAGGGAGCCCTATGGACACGTTTAGCGTGTACGCCAGTAGGTATATGCTCTAATGGCATCCGTTTAATGGACACGTCATGAAAAGCTATTAAAAAGCCCTGACGTATCCGTTAAATAAATGCCTCTGACAGATTCCATACATTGGCATCCAACACCCATTGGCTTACATAGTATGTGTTTCACGGATAAGCTTTTTTTACTAAAGGATGGAATAACAGAATACTACGCTATCCCATATTTCATATTTTGCAGTATATTGACTTATACTGGCCAAACAGAGACCAAAAGGACACTCTTTTAGCCCCCGTGTGTCTAATGTACCCCTTTGGAGACGTTTATCATGTACGTCAGGAGATTTCCTGATGTGCACGATAAAGTAGGGGGAAATTGCTACGACGTGCGAACCCAACCTTACTCAATAATAAAATAGTATGTAGTAAGTTTCCTCTAGTGGCAGCTGCAGACAGCCAGCAGGTTATCCTTGAAATCTATGTGTATATACAGGGGATTTAGAGTTTTGTATCAGAAAAACAAAGCAGAAACAATGTGCCAAAAATCTGCATCAGAAATTCTGCTAAACCGCCACATGTGGCACATTACCATTAAGAATTATTCAAAACTTCTCAGCACTGATCTAATTCTGTGGTGCTTCTATGTTTGGATTCTGAAAATGGTAGTATTTAAGGCAAATACCATACCAACCAGACCATACTATTGGGTGAAAAACTTAAAGACTCTCACTGTATAACTAGATTATGTTTGTCGATATATTAAACCAAGATGAAAGTACTTTTTTTCTTTCAACATCAAGATTAACCCTGCAAAAGATACATTTGGAAACAAATTTATTGTAACTCCAGAAATCTAACTGGAGCATGAAACTGCCCGGATACCACCTATCCGATAGTTAATATATGATGAGAAACAGCACACGGTGTTACAAATACTCTATTTAACTGGCAGGTTCCTGTAAAACCTTAGGGTTTGGCCAATGTATTTAAAATCCCACCATCTGTCCACAACCTGTTTTATCTTATAGTTGTCTTAAGTCCTATCATTTATTCCCAGAATAACTCATTAAAATGATCGATTTTTACCTGGAAATACTAAGCAGCCGTACTGAGAGCTCCGACATCTGTCTGAGCAGAAACACTTGGAATAAATGCATACGGCCTCCCATTCCTGAACTGGGATGTACTGTACTGCTATTGAGTCAGGCTGGGCTTGGAACTTCCAGATGTGTCTTGGATGTTAAGGATGAATAGGATTGTAATTTTAAGCACATAGCGGTTGGCAAAGGTGCATAACTGCTTATAAGAAGACAAAGATCTTTTGTGTTAGCAGGAAATGCCTTTGATTGGGAAACAAGGAAACATTCGGTCAGAATGCCAACTTCATTTCAAATTAATGCGGAATAACAAAGAAGAGCCAGATCAAAGTCAATATGGTAGATTGCAAATGACATCCTTATGCCACGGCAGAAAGGAAACAGCTCATCCTCTTGTTATTGGTGCTATCACGCTACGCTTGTATATTCAGTATGCATGGTCTGATATTGTCAGGTAGTTAATTTTTTTTTCGTTTTGGGTGCCTTTCAATAAGCTAATTTTCCATTAGTCTATCATTATTCTGAACCATGAGGGTCTTCTAAATCAAATAGAAGTTTGGTAAAGCAAACTATTCTTCTCTCACTGTTTACCAGCATCAGACAAGTAGCTTTTTTCTTTATACGTCTTCTTAATAAATTTTGAAATAATATAGGAGGAATATTGAACAAGGTTTGTCCTAGAATAATAGGACACAACTCTTGACCATTGGAGGGTTCTTTGGAATAAGTCTTTTGTCTGAGTGGGCTTGTGTCTACAGATATTGCCCTAAGTATCTTCAGCACTATGTCAGCACCGCTAGGTCCAATCATAATAATAATAATGTGTCCTGATATTAGAAGCATCCTGGACCCCAATGCAAAATCTGTAATAGGAGACCTTCAACTATGATGCGCCAATTCTATTACTGGTCTCCTCATATGAGGCATACGGACCTCTGGGCCCCCTTAGGCTCCAGTGCCTAGGTGCAAACTCAACCACTGTGCCCTCTATAATTACGCCTCTGAATACAACTTTTGCCCTATACTTTAATTTGTCTGTATAAAAGAAGATAGACAAAAAGAAATAACAATGTGTTTTCTCAGTGTCGAAAACCTTGTGCTGTGAAATCTTTCTCCACTTATTTAACTTTTGGTTCTCCATGCCCTTTAAGGCCTATTAGGTCACAATGACTACTTTTACATAAACTGAGTATATGGAACATTGTAACATAAACGATATAATTTATCATTGTTTTTTTTTTTTTTAAGTGGTATAGTCACTACAAGAGACTACTGACATATTTCCTACATGCTCTAGGATATAGTACATGATAATTACAGCAAAAATAAATAAAACTGTAGTCAGCAATAGAAAGACGCCAAATGGGCTACAAGTATACTTGTAAGTCTACCTATATATATATATATATATATATATATATATATATATATATATATATATATATATATATATATATATACTGTTTGTATGATCTGGATACTATTGTTTAGACTCCAAGTAAGCTGAAAACGCTAACACAAGATTCTTATGTCATAAAAATCCGGAGCATACCTTTTGGGACATACACTGTTCCTTCTATGTTCGACCTCAGTTACTGCCCTCCAGAGTGTGTAAGTTCTATATATTGTGCAGTTATGGTATGATACACATAGTCAAGCCTTTGCTATACAACTCTGCATGTAGAGGTTAAAAAAGTAATGGAAAATTGCATACATTAAATACTGAGGCAATGAAAGGAAGCGTGTTTTAGATGGGAAATGCTAAAACAGGAGGTCATGTTTTGAAAGAGTTTGTTAACCTGACTCAAGGGAAATACAAGGAAGCACTTCTTCCCGAAAAGGGAGTTGTATTCACGGAATGCCTTTCTAACGGGGGGTGGTAAACGAGAATACTAAGGGAGTTCAAAAGTTCTTGTTATGTTCAAAACAATGATTGGGTAAAACCAAAAGACCTAATAGTTTATACAGCATCTGTAGATTGGATAACCCTAATGTTTGTTTTCTTCTCAGTTGCCTTCTTAACCCCTTAACGACGAGCGACGGATATAGCCGTCACCAGCGGGTGCTAGTTTCCGCATTGTGACAGATACATCCATAACTCTGATCTCGTTGGTACTTCCACTGTACCCACAAGATTAGTGGCAGAAGTGTGGCTGTTATACACAGCCATGGTCCTGCCACAACTGCCAGGACCAGAGATAACTCAGATCCCAGCAGTTTAACCCCTTAGATGCCACGGTCAATAGCAACCATGGCATTTAAGGTGTTTGACAGGTACCGCCGCAATCATTATAACCTGTAGAACAAACATAACTTATTAGTTATACTGAATGGTTCATAGCTTAAAAGAAACGTACGAAAAAAAAAATGGCAGAATTACTAATTCTTTCTATTCCCCTCTCAAAAAAAGAAATAAAATCGAATCAATAAATTGTACGTACCCCAAAATGGTACCAAAAAACTACAACTCGTGCCACAAAAAAAATATGCCCTCTTACAGCTACATCGATAGAAAAATTAAAAAACGTATGGATCTTAGAATGTAGCCAAAACAAAAATGACTTTTTTTTTTCCATAAAACATGTCTTACTCTGCAAAAGTACTAAAACGTAAACAAAACTATATATATTTGGTATTGCCGCATTCGTACCAACCTATAGAATAAAGTTACCATGCGGTAAACATAAAAATAAACACAAAAAGCTGAATTGCTTTTTTTTTTTGCATTCCCTTGCATAAAAAAAATAATGAAAGCTAATCAATAAATTATATGTACCCCAGGTGCCATTGAAAAATACAACTCGTACCGCAAAAAAACAAGCCCTTAGACAAATACATCAACAGGAAAATAAAAACATTATGAATCTTCTAATGTGAGGATGAAAAATATGAAAATAAATGATTGTTAACCCCTTAACGACCGCAGTATAGTGTTTTTGCGGCAGCCGTTCAGGGTAGTTCTTCTGAAGCGCCGCCTTTTCACGATGGCACTTCAGAAGATGTAGCACTCGAATCGGGCGCTCTGCTTGTGGAGCCCAGGCTGTTGCTAACAGCCCCAGGCTTCAGGGCAACGACTGGAAACCAATAGCAGTGATCTCTGATCATGTTTAACCCCTCAGATGCGGCGATGCAATCGTAAGGTGCTGATGGTTTCCAAGGCAACTGGGGGCCAGACAAAGGCCCCCAGGTCTGCCTTTAGGGAATGCCTGCCTGTCAGTTTTACACTGACCAGCAGTAATACACTGCAATACAGAAGTATTGCAGTGTATTATAAATGTGATCAAATGATCGCACAGTAAAGTCCCCTAGAGGGACAAAAAAAAAAGTAAGAAAAAGTTTAATAAAGTTTATAATAAATAAATAAAATTCCCATGTAAAAAAAATGAAAAAGCCACTTTTTACCCTTACAAAATGCTTTATTATGAAAAAAAGTGATCAAAAAGTCTCATGTTCTCCAAAATCGTACCAATAAAAACTACAAGTCATCTCGCAAAAAAAAAAGCCCTCATACAGCTGCATCGGCGGAAAAATAGAAAAGTCATGTCTCTTAAAATATGGCGACACAAAAACAAATAATTTTGAAAAAAAGGGTTTTTACTGTGTAAAAGTAGTAAAACATAATAAAATAGATATAAATTTGGTATCAACGCAATCATAATGACCCGCTGAATAGAGATATTATGTTATTTATACCACACGGTAAACGGCGTAAATTTAAGACACAAAAAAGAATGACAGCATTTTATTTTTATTTCCATTACCACACTAAAAAAGTTAAAAAAAGTTAATCAATAAATTACATGTTCCCCAAAAGGGTGCTATTAAAAAATACAACTTGTCCCGCAAAAAACAAGACCTTATACAGCTACGTCGATGGAAAAATAAAAAAGTTATAGCTCTTTAAATGAGACGATGGAAAAACGTAAAAAATTGGTGGTCGTTAAGGTTTAAAAAAACCTTCGGTATTAAGGGCTTAAAGGAGTTGTCTGGGCATGTGGTGGTTTTTCATACTGCTGACCTATAGCGGCTGTTCTGCAACACTGCTTCTCTGCTCCTATTCATGTGAATAGTAGCAGAGCTGCAATAACCCAGCATGGCCACTATACAGTGTACGGAGCCTTCTGCTTCTGGCATTGACCACTGCATAACTTCCGATGCCTGAGGCAGCCTGAACAGCTAATCCATATGGGGTCAGTGTGTCGAATCCCTACCGATCATATACTGATGACCAGGGGCGTAGCTAAAGGCTCATGGGCCCGGGTGCAAGAATTCAGCTTGGGCCCCCCTACCACTCCTCAACACCACCATCATCATCAGACCCCTGCGTGCGCCTATGCCAAGACACCTTGCCCAACAGCCCCCATAGTATAATGCCCCCACACAGTATAATGCCCCATAATGTATAAGGCCCCCCATAACAGCCCCATACCGTATAATGCTCCCCATATCAGCCCCCCATACAGTATGATTCCCCCATATCAGCCCCCATGCAGTATAATGCCACCCCCCGCAATATCAGCCCCCATACAGTATAATGCCCCCACCATAACAGCCCCATACCGTATAATGCTCCCCATACAGTATAATGCCCCCCATCTTATCAGCCCCCATGCAGTATAATGCCCCCCCCCCCCCCCGCAATATCAGCCCCCAAACAGTATAATGCCCCCATATGTGCATAATAGAAAAATAACATAATTACTTACCTATCCCCGTTCCCACGTCGGGTGGAGGATCCTTCGCCTCCTCCGGTGTGTGCTATGAGTGACTCAGCGCAGGCAGGCACGATGATGTCGCTGCATCCCGCCTGCCTGCGTCGAGCCGCTCAGGGCACAGTGAATGCTGGATCAAGGAGATGTCAGCTCCTTGCTCCAGGATTGAATGGAACCGGGACCTCGGTGAGTGACTTGCGACCCCCCGGAGGTCTTCACACGAACCCCCAGGGGGACGCGACCCACAGTGTAGGGATGTCACGATACCAAAATTTGCACTACGATACCGATACTTCGTTTACTTTGCCAACAGTAATAAAAAAAAAAAGTTCTTTAGTTTTCTGATGTGAGGCGCGAGGTGTGATGCTGAATTTTGAATGTGCCTCACATTAATAGTAATTAACCCCATCATGTTTCTCACACATTAACCCATTATGACTAAGGTACAGCATGGGGTTAATTACTGTTAGGACTCGTTTACACGAGCGTGATATACGTGCATGCGACACGCGTGCTTTTCACGCGTGTCGTACGCACCTATATTAGTCTATGGGGGCATGCAGACAGTCCGTGAGTTTTGCGCAGCGTGAGTCCGCTGAAAAAAACTCACGACATGTCCTATCTTTGTGCGCTGTTCGCGCATCACGCACCCATTGAAGTCAATGGCTGCGTGAAAATCACACGCACCACACGGAAGCACTTCCGTGGGACGCGCGTGATTCGCGCAACAGCAGTCAAAAGTATGTTTGCAAACAGAAAAGCACCACGTGCTTTTCTGTTGACAAACATTCAAACGGAGTGTCATCATGATGGCGGCTGCGCGAAAAGCACGCAGCCACGCATCATACAGGGCTAACACACGGAGCTGTTAAGTGCCTTTTGCACACGCAAAACGCTGCGGTTTTTGCGTGCTTTTCGCGCAGCCGCCATCATGATGACAGGACAGGACAGGACAGGACTGAGCCTGTTTTGGCCTTCAGGACGAAGCCGATTTTTCAAATCGGACATGTGTCACTTTATGTGGTAATAACTCCGGAATGCTTTTGCCTATCCAAGTGATTCTGAGATTGTTTTCTCGTGACATATTGTACTTTATGTTAGGGAAAAAATTTGTTCGATAAATTCAATATTTATTTGTAAAAAACACCAAGATTTAGAGAAAATTAGCAAAAATTAGCATCTACTTGTAAAACAGATAGTAATACCACACAAAATACTTACTATTTTAATTTTCCCATATGTCTACTTTATGTTTGCATCGTTTTTTGAATTTTTTTTAATTTTTCTAGGACGTTACAAGGCTTAGAACTTTAGTAGCAATTTCTCATATTTTCAAGAAAATTTCAAAAGCCTATTTATTCAGGGACCAGTTCAGTTCTGAAGTGGCTTTGAGGGCCTTATATATTAGAAAGTCCCCATAAATCACCCCATTTTGAAAACTGCACCCCTCAAAGTATTCAAAACAGCATTCAGAAAGTGTTTTAACCCTTTAGGCGTTTCACAGGAAGTAAAGCAAAGTAGAGGTGAAATTTATAAAAAATTTTTTTTTTTTCAAAAAATCATTTGTAATACATTTTTTCTGTACCACAGAAGGTTTTACCAGAGAAATGCAACTCAGTATTTATTGCCCAGATTCTGCAGTTTTTAGAAATATCCCACATGTGGTCCTAGTGCGGTAATGGACTGAAACACCAGCCTCAGAATCAAAGGAGCACCTAGTGGATTTTGGGGACTCCTTTTTTTAGAATCTATTTTAGGTACCATGTCAGGTTTGAATAGGTCTTGTGGTACCAAAACAGTAAAGACCCCCCAAAAGTGACCCCATTTTGGAAACTATACCCCTCAAGGAATTTATCTATGGGTATAGTTAGCATTTTGAACCCACAGTTTTTTTGCTAAATTTATTTGAATTAGTATGTGAAGATGAAAATCTACTTTTTTGTGAAAAAACGTAACAATTGTAAATATTTACAAGGAATAAAGTAGAAAAAACACCCCAACATATGTAAAGCAATTTCTTACGATTATAGCAATACCCCACATGTGGTAATAAACTGCTGTTTGGACCCACAGCAGGCCTCAGAAGGGAAGGAGCACCATTTGGATTTTGGATTTCTGATTTTGCTGGAATAGTTTTCAGTGCCGTGTCACGTTTGCAATGCACTGGAGGGATGAAAACCGTGGAAACCCAGCATTTTGACCGCACAGTTGTTTTGCTGAAGTCATTGGAAATAGTCTGTAAAGGTAAAAATTTTAAATTTTTACAAGGAATAAAGGAGAAAAAGCACCCCAACATTTGTAAAACAATTTCTCCTGATTATGTAAATACCCCATATGTGGTAATAAACTGCTGTTTGGACCCACACCGGGGCTTAGAAGGCTATTTGGCTTTTGGAGCTCAAATTTAGCTGGAATAGTTTTTGGGTGTCATGTCGAATTTGCAAAGCCCCTGAGGTACTAAAACAGTGGAAATCTCCCAAAAGTAACCCCATTTGGGAAACTACACCACTTAAGGAATCTATCTAGGGGTATAGTGAGCATTTAGGCCCCACACGTCTTTTGCAGAATTTATTAGAATTAGGCCGTGAAAATTAATATCAACATTATTTCCACTAAAATGTTGCATTTTTTCAATTTCACAAAGGATAAAGGAGAAAATGCACCCCAACATTTGTAAAGCAATTTCTCCCGAGTACGGCAATACCCCACCTGTGGTCATAAATGTTTTTTCATTAGAAAATAAATTAACCCTTTCCGGACTGATCCATGTTTTGCTTTTTCTTTTTCGTTTTTCCTCTCCGCTTTCCGAGAGCCACAACGTCTTTATTTTTCCGTCAATAGAGCGGTGTGGGGGCTTATTTTTTGCGGGACGAGCTGTAGTTTTTATTGGTACCATTTTTTGGTACATAAGACTTTTTCAGCACTTTTTATTAAATTTTTTGGTAGAGCGAAGGTGAGCAAAAAACTGCGATTTTGCCATTTAAAATTCTTTATTTTTCACGGCGTTCACCGTGCGAGTTCAATAATGGTATATTGTAATAGCTTGGACTTTTACGGACGCAGCGATACCAATTTTGTGTGTTTTTTTTATTTTTTTACATTACTTTAGAGAAAAAATATGAAAAGGGTTTCTTTTTGGACTTTAAATATTTATTTAAGTTTTTCCACTAATAACTATTTACTTTTGTTTTTACATATTTTATTAGTCCCCCTGGGAGACTTGAACCAGCAATCGTTAGATCACTGGTAGAATACACTGCAATACTGATGTATTGCAGTATATTGTGATTTTTACAGGCTCCTGTAACAGCGCGATCGCTGTTTCTGTCCGTTAGTCCCGGGTATCAGCTGTAATACACAGCTGACACCCGCAGCGTATGGCGCGGGCTCAGTGCGTGAGACGCTCCATATATCACCTCCCACACCACGACATGCTATTAAGTCATGGTGCGCAAAGGGTTTAATGCGCAGCCGATGGTGGAAAGTGAAAATTAAAATTTTCCACTGATGTGCCATTTTAGTGCACTATATGTTGTGCCCAGTTTGTGCCACAAATACCACAAATAAAATATTAACCGGGTTCTCCTGGGTATGGCGATGCCATATCGGTGGACGTAAACGGCTGTTTGGGTAGACTGTAGGGCTCAGAACGGAGGGACGCTATTTGGCTTTTGGAGCGCAGATTTTGCTTGGTAGAAGCTCTGGCGTTTTGCTGGTATTTCAGTTTATAATGTGGGGGTACATGTAGGTTGGACAGAGTACAGGGTGGGCCATTTATATGGATGCACCTAAATAAAATGGGAATGGTTGGTGATATTAACTTCCTGTTTGTGGCACATTAGTATATGGGAGGGGGGAAACTTTTCAAGCTGGGTGTTGACCATGGCGGCCATTTTGAAGTCGGCCATTTTGTATCCAACTTTAGTTTTTTCAATGGGAAGAGGGTCATGTGACACATCAAACTTATCCGAGAATTTCACAAGAAAAACAATGGTGTGCTTGGTATGTGGCCAGTGTTGCACTTATATTATAAATGGCGCCCGATCTTATCCGCTTTTGGAACGCTCTGCATATTTTGCATCGCCATATTCTGGGAGCCGGAACTTTTTTTATTTTTTCACCACCGGAGCTGCGTGAGGGCTTATTTGTTGCGGGACAATCTGTAATTTTCATTGGTACCATTTTGGGGTACATGCGATTTTGTTGATCACTTTTTATTCCATTTTTCGGCAAGCCAGGTGACCAAAAACCATCAATTCTGACAATGATTTTTATTTATTTTTTACAGCGTTCACCCTGGGCTATAAATGACCATTATATTTTATTCTGCGGGTCGGTGCGATTACGGCGATATCATATGTATATAGGTTTTTTTATGTTTTGCAGCGTTTGCGCAATAAAAGAACTCATTTAGAAAATAATTTATTTTCTGTGTCACCATATTCTGAGAGCCGTAACTTTTTTATTTTTCAGTCAAAAAAGCTGTGTAAGGGCTTGTTGCGGGACGGGTTGTAGTTTGTATCGGTACAATTTTGGCGTACGTGCGACTTTTTGATCACTTTTTATTGTATATTTTGTGAGGGGTGGTGACCAAAAAATAGTGATTCTCGCTTTGTTTTTCATTTATTTTTTTTGCGGTGTTCACCGTGCGGGGAAAATAATATTATAGTTTTATAGTTTGGGTCGTTTCGAACGCGGTGATACCAAATATGTGTACTTTTTTTTACATGTTCATTTTTTTTCTTATAATAAAAGACTTACTATAGGAAAAAAAGCAGTTCATGTTTATGTCACTTATAACTTTTATTTTTACACTTTTTTTAAAACATTTTTATTATTTTTTTTACTTTTTTCACTTGTCCCACTAGGGGACACTAAGGCTGTGTTCACACGGAGTTTTTTGCAGGAGGAAAATTCCTCCTGCAAAAACTGCTCCAGTAGGTTTTTGCACAGTGGTTTGACAAAAACTCGTCAAAACACTCGTCGAGGGTTTTTTTTCCTCTTTCTGACTCATTGAAATGGGGTTTTGGAGGAGGAAACCGCCTCAAGATGGGTCATGTTGCTTCTTTTTACCACGACGAGTTTTTTTTACTCGTGGAAAAAAAACTCGTCTGCCTCCCATTGAAATCAATGGGAGGCATTTTCGGGCGGTTTTTGAGGAGTTTTTTGGTGTGGTTTCTGCCCCAAAAAACTCGTCAAAAAACTCCGTGTGAACAGGGCCTTAGACTTGCAGCTCTGATCGCTGCTGGAATATATTACACTACACACGTAGTGTAATGCATTCCAACTGTCATTGTGACTTGACAGTCACACTGACAGGAAGCCTACGACGACCACCCTCCGGGTGGTCCTCATAGGCTTCTGTACATGGCAACCCGGAAGCCATTGTCTGGCATCCGGTTGCCATGGGTACGATCGCCAGCCCCCGTGATTTCACATGGGGGCTGCCGATCGGCGCTAAACACCTTCATTGTAGCGTTCAAATCGAACACCGCAATTAAGGGGTTAACTGCCGAAATCAGCGGCGACAGGCCGCTGATCGGCAACGGGGAATGCAGGGCAGACGCCCTGCACAGTTAACCGCCGCTGCGGTGTAGCGCCGCTCGGCGGTTAACTGTCAAAGCACAGACGTAACTGCACGTCAAGGTGCGCGAACTTACTGCTCACCTCGACGTACAGTTACGTCAAGGTGCGGGAAGGGGTTAATGTGAGGCACATGGAGGTTAAATTTATCATCGCACCTCGTGCCCCACAATAAGTGATAGAAAGCAGTTTTTATTTTATTTTTTACAGTGTACACATCATAAATGATGCAAAAAAATTGTTGTGTAGGTTATTACGGCCGCGCCAATACCGATTATATGTATATTTTATGTATTGAGACTTATTTTAATGTTTATTGTAAAAAAGGCGTAGGTGTATTTTTTATTTTATTTAACATTACTTTGTTTTTACTTTATTTTTTAAACTTTAATGTACTGGCATATGTCTATATACTGATAGTAATGTACTGGTATATATCTATATTACAGTACATTAGCCTGTGTACAGATAGTACATAGGCTGTTGTTAGGACATACCTAAGTATGCCCTAACAACAGGAAATATGGTCAGACAGCACTGGGGTCATTCAATGGACCCTGGGCTGTCTGCCCATATATGGTATGGCCCTCAATCGCGTCACAGGAATTCCCTGTGACGCGATCCAGGGGCATCCCCCTTCTCATTTTCCCCTGAATGCTGCAGTCAGCTTTGATCGCAGCATTCAGGAGAATAGCGGCGGAGATGAGAGGTTTCTCTGATCTCCGCCGTTATAGAGCGGGGCTGCGGCTGTGTAATACAGCCATTGCCCCGCTCCTGACAGGAAGTGCGCGCACGGTCAGCATGAGGAGATGCGGCCGGCGCTGCACTAATGAGCGGCGGTTCAGGCACTGAAGACAGAACACGGGGGTATTTTGTAGTGCACCCGCCATGTTCTGTCTTCAATGCCGCAGATCATTAGTGCAGCGCCGGCCGAATCACATCATCCTGACGGCGCGCACATGTCAGGACTCAGGAGCGGGGCAATGACTGTATTACACAGCCGTAGCTCCGATCTCATACAGTCATGTGTACTATACTGTATTGTGTTGTATTGTGCAGTTTGCGGTGGAGAGAGGAGGGGGGGCTGTGATTTAACGCCCCCCCCTCTCCACCGCAAACAGCACAATACATCACAATACATTACAAGGCATCACAACACATTACATTACATTACAACACATTACATTACATTACAACACCACACAATACATTACATTACAGACTGCAGCTTACCTGGAGTCCTCCGAACCGACTCTTCCACTCCACTGTCTGGAAGACGTGTCACGTGAGAACACGGTCACATGGTACACTAAGTGTACCATCTGACCGTAGTAACCAGGAAGTGCCGCCTTCACGGCACAGAAGATTTATTTAGGAAGCTGTATGCTGTATGGCAACGGGAGTCCATGGGCCCCCCAGGCTTAGGGGCCCGGTCGCAATTGCGACTGCTGCGACCCCCTATAGCTACGCCACTGCTGATGACCTATCCTGTGGATAGGTCCGTTTGAAAACCGCCCCATGCCCAGACAACCCCTTTAAGGTCAAAACACGCCAGGTCATTAAAGAGTTTGCCCCCACCCACGTGAATTAACAGGCTAACGGCGCTGTAACTGGGCCATTAGCCTGTTAATTTATGTGTCCTGTTTGATAGAGATGTGCGCTCCTGCATACAGTGCCATCAGCTTGATCGGGCTATCAAACTGTCAGCCCAACCCTGTACTGTCAAGAAATTAAATTCTGGTCGGCATTCCGGACTATGCAACAAGGGTGCCCAGTGGTAGGGACTCAGTCCATAAATATATATAAAATAGAAAAACCACGGCACTCCTCTTCAATGCAAGTGAGAATATTTATTAGCGAATACTGTTATTTCAAGATATTCTTCAATATAGAAGGAACTTAGAATGCCACAGTTGGCAGCTTTCATTACTGTGGCATTCTAATAAATATTCTCACTTGTATGGAAGTGGAGTGTTGTGGTTTTTCTATTTTATACAATTCTGTACTGAGACAGGCAACATAAATAATCAGTTCCCTGTCTGTAACAGCCGTGACCATAGAGCTCATATGACACATGATACATGATACATACATTCAAGAATCCACCTTGTGACATGTTAGGCATGTGCAGACATGGATAACAACTATAGTCAAAAAACTATAAAGCGAGGATATGGGAAAGCCAAAGCTACACTTCAAATGGATCTGTTGAGATCTAAAACACAGCGAACCGGTGATTTCGGTATACGGTTTATAACTACGTACAATAGCCAGTGGGAGAGAATGAGGACAATTTTGGAAAGACATTGGCCTATTTTGAGATCTGAACCAACACTGGCTTCAAATCGTGCTGAAAGGCCTTTTGGTCCAGAGCAACTATGTGCCTCAGAAATCAAATCCGTTTAGTTCCCGGAGACCTAGGCAAGGATGTTATCCCTGTGGTAATTGCATATCTTGAGCAAATATTTGTCGAGCAATCAATATTACGATAGTTGGTGGTACAAGTCAATTTAAAATGAGAGATTATATCTCATGTAGCACGACACATGTAATCTATTATGCCAACGGTGGCTGTCCAAAGGTATATATAGGCTTGATTTCCAGAGAACTCAGAACCTGCACAAGGGAACATGTGTGAGATATTAAAGGTGCTAGCACAATTGAGGACCTCACACAGTTGAAGACCTTGCCGAGGCATTTCAAAATGTACCATGGATGCAATCCCAAAACATTACAAGTTTGTGGGATTGATAGGATACATTGTGGCATCAGAGGGGGCAATCTGAAGAAGGTTTGAGCACAAAGAGAGTGCAAATGGATTGTTACTTTGGGATCAATGACACCCCATGGACTAAACAAGAAATTGAGCTTTGTTTCATTCTTATAAATATCCCTACTATCTAGTATGTTTTTAGAAATTGTTTCTTGTGTTATATTTTGTGATTATGTATGAACTTGATATCTTTCTTTTTTCTGCCTTGTTGCCCTTGAGGGGAGAATGGGAGTGATACATTTGAATTGTTATCATCATCACAGATGAAGATCGAAGTCCAACTATATATATATATATATATATATATATATATATATATATATATATATATATATATTCTTTTTCTTGATTCTAAGTACCCCCCCCCACTTCCCCCTTCTTTTTTCTTTATTTATTTTTTATTATTACTTATGATTCCACTATTTTCACCCCAAAATCATGTTCTCACCCAATTAAGTGTATATAAGGAAAAAGAGGAATATTTTTATTATGTTGTTAACATGAAAATGTAACTAAAATCATGCTTTCAATCTACTAATCTTCAGAAGATTACACATTTATAGCACTAACTTTCTGCTATTGTTTCACAAAATGTATTTACATTGATTTGATGGATGTATAGGATAAATTATTTATGCACTCTTTCTTTGTAAATCCCTCTCTTTTTTGTACTTTTTATGAATTGATGTAATTTATTCACTTTTTTTTTGTTATTTTATGATACCTATGATTCACTATATTTATTTTATTTTCTTTTTATTTATCACTTTTTCTGACATAATTTGTATTGTTTGTAAACTTATGTATAGCAGTATATTTTATTATTTATTGTCACTTTGTTATGTCACCATTATACTGTAGTGATAGATTTATCTATCTGAGAATGGGGTAATATAATATATATTGGATCTAGTGGAACATTATTTAATATTATTTTTTTATTTTTTATTTTTTTATTTAGCTGTATACTTGCGCCGGTGAGATGTGCATGCGTGTTGGACCTTCCAGGAGGGATGTCTGCCCTGCTCCGGATGCTTGGGCGCGCTGCACATGCCCGGACTCCCTGTTGCGTGCTGGGAATCCGGATATGTGCTGTGACGCGACCGGCCGGAAGTGGGGCATTCCTCGCTTCATACGCGCCAACAGGCATGTGCTGCTAGCTCATCGACGCTGCTCAGTTAGGCTGGGTTCACACGACCTATTTTCAGACGTAAACGAGGCGTATTATGCCTCGTTTTACATCTGAAAATAGGGCTACAATACGTCGGCAAACATCTGCCCATTCATTTGAATGGGTTTGCCGACGTACTGTGCAGACGACCTGTAATTTACGCGTCGTCGTTTGACAGCTGTCAAACGACGACGCGTAAATTGACTGCCTCGGCAAAGAAGTGCAGGACACTTCTTTGCTACGTAATTTGAGCCGTTCTTCATTGAAGTCAATGAAGAGCAGCTCAAGATTACGAGCGTCACAGACGCCTCGCATAATACGAGGAGGAGCTTTTACGTCTGAAATGAGGCAGCTGTTTTCTCCTGAAAACAGTCTGTCTTTTCAGACGCAAAAGCCTCTCATCGTGTGCACATACCCTTAGTGAGAACACTTGTCAATGATACTACTTAAGGGCCTGGCAGCTTTAGGACACTATGCACCATCCTGAGGAAGCAAAACATCGCAAAACGCGCGTTGGGGTACACAGTGGTTACATAGGAAGGCCTTGCTGAGATGGGTAAAACTGGCCTTTAACTATAAACTAAAAAATACTTATATGCAATAGTGATCTCCCTTGTTTTATCTACATAAGAGTTATTAGAGATGGGAGCACTTTTTCGGAGCGTTTATTAAAGGTTGTTTTATGTACCTTTGTACACAGTCATCCATGTAATAAATGCTATTTTTCTATGAGTGGACATGTTCCATCCTATAGATTGTTAACTTGTTCTGATCAGCATTTATAGTATATCCTGCTATACCAGGGGTCTCAAGCACGCGGCCCGCGGGCCGCATGCGGCCCCTGGGGTGGTTATCTGCGGCCCGCGGGACACAGAGCCGCTAGTATCGGCTCTGCTCCGAGACTCTGGAATTCCCTGACATCGCTGTCCACATATGAACAGCGATGTTTTTGGCTTCCCCAGAGCCGGAGTCCCGAGCAGAGCGCTGGTGTCGGCTCTGCTCCGGGACTCTGTGGAATTCCCTGACATCGCTGTCCACATATGAACAGCGATGTCTGGGGCTTCCCCAGAGCCGGAGTCCCGGGCAGAGCGCTAGTACAGGCTCTGCTCCAGGACTCTGTGGAATTCCCTGACATCGCTGCCCATATATGGACAGTGTGTCAGGGTCTTGCCAGAGCGGAGCAGAGCGCTGGTGTCGGCTCTGCTCCTGGACTCTGTGGAATTCCCTGACATCGCTGTCCACATATGAACAGCGATGTCTGGGGCTTCCCCAGAGCCGGAGTCCCGAGCAGAGCGCTGGTGTCGGCTCTGCTCCGGGACTCTGTGGAATTCCCTGACATCGCTGCCCATATATGGACAGTGTGTCAGGGTCTTCCCCAGAGCGGAGTCCCGGCAGAGCGCTATTATTGGCTCTGCTTCGGGACTCCGGGGAAGCCTCTGACATCGCTGTCCATACATCGACAATGATGTCAGGGGCTTCCCCAGAGCAGGAGTCCCAGTTATGTCAGGAGCACAGCTGGAGTCCCAGGAAGAGCCTACTAGCGCTCTGCCTGGGACTCCAGCTCTGGGCAAGCCCCTGACATCACTGGGGAAGCCTCTACAGAGGGCACTGGGGCAGCCTCTACAGAGGGCACTGGGGCAGCCTCTACAGAGGGCACTGGGGCAGCCTCTACAGAGGGCACTTTGGCAGCCTCTACAGAGGGCACTGTGGCAGCCTCTACAGAGGGCACTGTGGCAGCCTCTACAGAGGGCACTGTGGCAGCCTCTACAGAGGGCACTGTGGCAGCCTCTACAGAGGGCACTGTGGCAGCCTCTACAGAGGGCACTGTGGCGTTATCTACAAGTGGGTGTGTGACAGTATCTGAAGAGGACACTAGCATTATCTAGGGGTGTGTTGCATTATCTACAGAGGGCACTGTGGCCTTATCTACAGAGGGCACTGTGGCCTTATCTACAGAGGGCACTGTGGCCTTATCTACAGAGGGCACTGTGGCCTTATCTACAGAGGGCACTGTGGCCTTATCTACAGAGGGCACTGTGGCCTTATCTACAGAGGGCACTGTGGCCTTATCTACAGAGGGCACTGTGGCCTTATCTACAGAGGGCACTGTGGCCTTATCTACAGAGGGCACTGTGGCCTTATCTACAGAGGGCACTGTGGCCTTATCTACAGAGGGCACTGTGGCCTTATCTACAGAGGGCACTGTGGCCTTATCTACAGAGGGCACTGTGGCCTTATCTATGGGTGTGTTGCATTATCCACAGAGGGCACTGCGGCAGCATCCACAGAGGGCACTGCGGCACTATCTAAAAAGGGGCTGCCCAATCTTGACATGTGTGCTAACTGAGCCGTTGGACTGCATTTAGCAACACTTAGGCTGGGTTCACACAACCTATTTTCAGGCGTAAACGAGGCGTATTATGCCTCGATTTACGCCTGAAAATACGGCTCCAATACGTCGGCAAACATCTGCCCATTCATTTGTATGGGTTTGCCGACGTACTGTGCCGACGACCTGTAATTTACGCGTCGTCGTTTGACAGCTGTCAAAAGACGACGCCTAAAATTACAGCCTCGTCAAAAGAAGTGCAGGACACTTCTTGGGACGTTTTTGGAGCCGTTTCCTCATAGACTCTATTGAAAACAGCTCCAAAAACGGCTGAAAAAACGGCGCGAAAAACGCCGCGAAAAACTTGAGTTGCTCAAAAAACGTCTGAAAATCAGGTGCTGTTTTCCCTTGAAAACAGCTCCGTGTTTTCAGACGTTTTTGGCTCAGCGTGTGAACATACCCTTAAACTGGAAAGCTGGATTGTTGAAATAAGCACGTGGAGAAATATCTCAAATGTTAAACCTAGCGCTATTATTATAGTAATGTAGTGTTATTCTTCTAGTAATATAGTGTTATAGTAGTTCAAATAACTAATTGATTAACAATAATTTTGTATTGTATCAAATTTGAAAGTAATGCGGCCCGTCAACTTCCCATTTTTTCTATATGATGCCCACTTACCCGGCCGTGTTTGAGACCCCTGTGCTATACCATTTACTAGAGTCTTTTTTACCTTGAGATATTACTGTTTTAAAACTTTGTCTTAAATGTGTAATAAAATGTATATATACAATTGGCTATATGCTCCTTTTTTTCTGGTATTGTTCGAAAATGTTTGGAGTGGTCTATTGATTTATGATGGGAGGTTGTTTTTCAGAACATTACCTAGCCCTAAATATAAATGCTATTGGAGCTTGCATGTTAATAAAAGCGCTGTCTGTATAATAAAGAGTACACATGCAACTTTAGGTGTAAGGGCGGAAGGTATTCTTCACAGACCACGCAGATTAAGATGGCTGTTTTAGGTCAGCTATCTAGGTATGAGGGCCTGTAAAATTCTTCCTCCCATGTGATTTACGTAATTTTCTAACACTTAGTGTTAGAGATTGACCACTTTTGAGATTTTGTTTGTGGGAAAAACAATATAGTTTTTTTTATTTCTGCAGGTTTTTTGTTGTCACAAAGCCATGTAAAACTCATTAGCAAAATCATCATCATAATATTCGTTTTCATATTGGCCACTAGATGTCAGTATTACTTAATTTACACGTGAGCAAGAGCAGAGTGCTTTTCAGCTTTGCCGTTCAAAGTGAATCCTAGCAGACTGTATATATCTCTCACATTCATAGCCCCACACACTTGGTCACTCACAATCGCTCGAATACTGAGTTACATTCATACTCATCTATCTCAGTGTTTCTCTCAGCAGAATATACCACTTGTTACAAACCCTCCTGTCTCCGCTCTCTCAGTAGAATTCAGCATTTATCACAAACCCTACTATCAATGCACCTCTTTTTACAATTCACACCATAACCACCAACATTTGCCACAATTCTTCCAGACATGTACTCTCACATCAGCAGCTTCCTCCCCTAACATCCTCCTTCACCCTACCGGCAGTACCAGAGCTTACTCTGGTGGCTTTAATACCACAATACTGCCCATACACATTAGATCATGAGTTTCCGTAGATTCATTAACCTGTTGCAGAACATTGTGAAATGTCAACTCAAGAAGTTTCTTTACTTTCATCTAGTTGTTTTTTCAGAAAATGCAAAAGGCAATGCATGTCTGAGCATCTGACAAATATATTTGGTAAGACAAACTAATGTTAAAGACCACTGAAAAACATTTTACAATTTATACATAGAGTATTTAGAATTGATTGTCAGAAAAAGTAGATAGACGTAAATACATTGAATTGCTTATCTTGTAAGACTTTTGAGTTATAGCCTGTTTTACAGTCCAGAGCTGCATTCACAATTCTGCAGAGCTGAAATCTCCCAGCATTCCTTGCTGACTCAACTATCTGCAGAAAGCTGTCACTGGTGATTTTCATTCCAGAAAGTGTACTTCTCAAACCTGGCACTATATACTAATTTAAAGTAGTAAAAATCGAGCTGTTTTGCTGCTTTGTAGGAACTCAGCTAATCTGTTATGGGAGATTCTGCTAATCTCGCCCTTTTGGCTAAAGGCCGTTTTACACCGGCCGAAACTCGCCTGGTGCACTGAGCGCCGATCAAGACATCGTTGATTGGCGCTCGCTTGCTCCTGTCACATGGAGCTATGGATGGGGACGAGCAGTCGTTACTCCGATCGCTTGTCCCCATACATTATTATCATGTCGGCAGCGCGTCTCCCTGTTTACACAACCGACAACGATAATCTTTTACTTTTAAAACGATATGACCAGCAGATGATCGAGCGTTTGCTCGTTCATCTGCTGATCATTCTCCTGTTTACACAGGGCAATTATCATCAACGAGCATTATATTAACGCTCATCTGCCCGATAATCGTCCTGTGTAAAACCCCCTTAGGACCAAGTGTAGAATCTATTCGTATCAATGGTTGAAAGGTCATTTTGAGAAATGGATTTACACGTGGTGGTAGGTCATTGGTGTTCGGCGCAGGATTAAAGTAACTCCTGTAGGTAACCATTAAACACCAGATCAAGCCGGGTAGTAGGAAAGCTTAAGGTGCAGAAGTATCTCTGGAGTGTGGACCCTAGGGTCTCTGAGGATGTGATCCTACTGAATGACAACACATTTGCATGCACTCCACTTTCACAACTTGCGAGAACACACTCCTCTGTCTGTCTGGGTCTTCTGGCTTTGCAAACATCGAGGAATTTTTATAATTCAGATGTTCAGGCTGTTAGGACACGGGCACACTACCTAGACAGCTCTGAGGGATGCTTGACAGCCTAGGCAAATGCCAGAAGCACAGTCAGGTCTCTCTTAGCGTCTGCAAGGGTGGTCCCTGAAATGTCCAGTCGATTGTGGACCCTCTGGACTACTTCACAGATGTGCGCAGCAGCTGGCAACAGATAACAGACCACAGGCTGGTAGCAGGTTACGGGCAGGCAACTGGTATTTGGAATACTGGATACAGGCTGGTGGCGGATTACTGGATAGAGGCTGGTGGCGGATTACTGGATACAGGCTGGTGGCGGATTACTGGGCACAGGCTGGTGGTGGATTACTGGATACAGGCAGGAACCGGATTACTGGATACAGGCAGGAACCGAAATACTGGATACAGGCAGGAACCAAAATACTGGATACAGGCTGGTGCCAGATTACTGGACACAAGATGGTGCCAGATTACTGGACACAGGCTGGTGCCAGATTACTGGATACAGGCAGGAACCGGATTACTGGATACAGGCATGAACCGGATTACTGGATACAGGCAAGAACCTGATTACTGGATACAGAGAAGAACCGGATTACTGGATACAAGCAGGTACCGGATTACTGGATACAGACTTGAACTGGATTACAGGATACAGGCATGAACCGGATTACTGGATACAGGCAAGAACCTGATTACTGGATACAGGGAAGAACCGGATTACTGGATACAGGCAGGTACCGGATTACTGGATACAGGCATGAACCGGATTACTGGATACAGGTATGAATCGGATTACTGGATACAGGCAAGAACCAGATTGCTAGATATAGACAGGTACCAGATTATTGGACATAGCCAGGAACTGAATTACTGTATACAGTCAGGAACCGGATTACTGGATACAGGCAGGAAACGGATTACTGGATAAAGGCGTAAACCGGATTACTGGATACAGACAGGAACCGGATTACTGGAGACAGGCGTGAACCGGATTACTGGATACATGCAATAACCGGATTACTGGATACAGGCAGGTACCATATTTTTGGACATAGACAGGAACCGGATTACTGGAAACAGGCAGAAATCGGATTACTATACACAGGCACATGATACGGAAAACAGGATACAGAAAACAGGAAGCTTTGCAGGATAACACGAGGTTTGTGCAACATTGCTCAGGCACTGCGGCAGAGGGCATGCTCACTTTTAAAGCCCCGGGAGTGCAGGGATAGGCTGGGGACACTTTCCCTGGTGTGCGTGCTGGCCCTTTTAGACACACCAAGAGCGCGTGCAGCCTACAGGCACAGAGCATAAGAGGAGGCAGGAAGCAGAGCACATCGGCATCGCTGAGAAGGTAGAGGGAGACGCTGGCGAGCACGAACAAACCGAATGTAAATGTAAGGCTCATATCAAAATGAAAACGGGTGTTCTTCAAGATTTGCTTCCTACATATCTTGCAGAATTCATGTGGGGAGATGGGTTTGGTAAAGACACATCTAACACTCTGTTTCTGCATATTGCAGAGCGGTTTCCTGTCTAGGATTATGCAGTATGATTTATGATTATGTTTAAGTTTGTTTATGTTTATTCTTATTCTTATGTCTATAAATGAATAAATTGTTATCACTAAAAATATCGACATGGGACATATACTTCATTTGTGTTAACAACATTTGTGTCAAGTGAAGTTTATGTCCTAGGGGGACATAATCTTCACTTGATCCTGTAAATCCACAAAGCAGAATTCACACAAAGAAGATTTTGTTGCAGACATTTCTGCAACTGAAAATCAGTTCCATTAATCTGAATAGAGATGTTTGTGCAGCAGGTGCATGGATTTCTGCAAGTTCCATTCAGACAAATCAGTCAGTCGCAGAAATTTCTGCAACAAAATCTACCGCGTGTGAATTCACCCAAATAATCAGTCTATTTTGGAGCCTCAGCCTGTAGCATTAACATATATAAACAAATTTAAAAAAATAAAAATCACTCTGCTTTTACAAATGTCCATATATTTATTGAGCAACATACAGTATAATCAACTTCAACATAAAGAATAATGTATTATACTAAATGGGCTGGCGTGGGGGCAGTCCTGGTAAGCAGACAGTCAGCCAACACAGTTGGGACATAAGAAAGAGGAATAAAGAAAAGTTTGGCATCCCACCCTGCAGAATAGCGTGTTTTCGGGTACACGGCAGTGAGTGCATGCTCCATGCAGTCTATGACAGGTGTTAGATCTGTGTTGCAAAAGGAGAGAAATGTTTTCTCTAGATCAGACACATCTGTAACAAAAAAAGCAAAAAATATACATTTATCCACTGCATTTATTAGGCATTTATATGTTAAGGGCCTGTTCACATCAGCTTTCGGTTTCTGTTGATGGGTTCTGTCAGACTTTTCCATCAGAGGAACCCATCAACGGAAAGGCAAACGGAAACCATAGCTTCCGTTTGCATTACCATGGATTTCAATGGTAACGCTTCCATTGCTAATGGTATCCGTTTGTCTCCGTTCCGTAAGGTTTCCGTTTTTTTGGCGGAAACAATTGTAGTTAACTGCACTTTTGATTCTGCCCAAAAAAAAAATAAACCTAAATTAGCGATTCACCCTCACTATGGGGTTTATAATGATCGTCCTCCACAGGGTTTAATAGATAATCAATGGAATAGGTCTGGAATGTTTCTTAAAGCATAACTTTTAGGCCTAGTTAACATGGAGTTTTTTCAACACGTTTTTTGATGCGGAAACCGCGTCGGAAAACGCGCCAAAAAACTGCCAAAAATGCCTCCCATTGATTTGTGTGCCTGAGAATAATACTGCTACAAAGTGATGCTCCAGCCATGGCAGACTCCCTGCTACCATGTATTACATGGTGATCCATGAATTGGAATGGGTGCCATGTAAGACTACATTTACGCTGCTGGAGAAATAAGCGGCCTATCCCCAATGATAACAGCAGAAAAGCTTTAGAGATAATGCCTTTAAATCTGTCTGTGGATGTTCATGTATTAATGAGTACCAGGTATTCAAGGTTAAATAAGTCAAGGTTGAATAATACAGTCATAAAGAGTAAAAGTAAAACCATAATAAGATCCCTCGGCAGCAGCTAGCCTGCTGGTAGGTCGTTTTCAGGTCGGGTCTACATTGCATAAAGGAAACAAGAATTGAAAAATAAGTTAAAAGATCAATAACATTTATGAATCCAGCCTCAATGTACATCATAAAGGTAATAAGCAATAAAAGAAAATTCAGGATTTAATCAAAAGTAATCATGGAAAAACAACCTGATAAAGAGACAGAGAGAATGATTGTCCAAGTTTTCAGTAAAAGGTAATGAGATACACTAGGCGACTCAAGAGAACCTGTCCCCTCTCCGACATGTCTGTTTTAGTAACTTTCAGTATTCGTCATGAAATAACAATTGTAGAGCATCTTTTCTTAGAGCTCTGCTTGGGTGTTACCAGTCCCCTTGTTAATAGGGCGAGCGGCGTGCCCCTACACAGTCTGATGCTGTGAGCACTGATTGGACAATGTCAGAGTTTGTAGGGGCACACCCCTCTGACAGGGGAATGGTAACATCATGTCAATTTATTCATACATTTCCAGGAGGAATAACAGAGAAACGGAACAATGCTGATTTCTAAAATTGTTAGATGCTTTTGAAGTGTTCTTTTATGGGAAATGTAAGTATTTACTAACACAGACATGTTAGGAAAGCTGACTGATCATGTTTTCAGCCCTGTGCAGGGCCGGATTTACTTATTGCCACAGGCCTGCTGTGGGGAAGGCCGCTGCTAAAGAGAAAATTTAAATAAAAATATACTGAACAGTGTGTATATTTACAGCGCTGTGGGAATGAGACAAGGACACCCAGGGATTGAAAGGTGTGGAGGAGACCACCCTTCCCCCCTGGAGGGTGTACAGAACTGTTGCTCTATAGCCACTAAGTTGTAAAGACTGCATTATGCTCACTCATTGCCTTATGTGTGTATTTTTCCCCTCTGTCACATGTGTGATGCGGACGACAAGTGCTGCTGTTTTATTTATATAAATGTACATAACTGTCACTATGGAGGAATTCATTGTTGTTATGTTTCATTTTAATGCAGGTTTTATGTAAGGGCTCTGTTGGTTCTCCCTTAGGCCTCATGCACACTTCCGTCGGCCGTTGAACGGCCGCTAATGACGTTTCCGTGGATTACAGACCGCACACGAATGGCTTCTGTGTACAGTCCGTTGTTTCACTGACCAAATCAATGCAAAGGCCGAGACTGTTCCGTCAAAAAACGGGCAGGAGTAGGACCCGCCTTATTTTATTTTATTTTTAAAAGGTTTTCTTTTATTAACTTTTCTCATGGTACAAAAGTACAAAAGTGCAAGCAAAAACAAACAGAGAATACTGACCAACCAAAACTAGTTGGCAATAACAATCACCATAAAATATGAGACATTCACATTGCAAAAGCCAGCATTTAGACAAGAAGGATCACATAAGGATATTCGTATATTGCAATTAAAACAGGATCAGAAGGTGACCATTATCATTGCCCAGAACACACAAAACAAACACCCATTCACACGCCAGTCACACATTCGCTCCTCACATCTCCCAGTGCTCCCACTCCATCCAGTAAGAAAGAGAAAAAACAAAAAAACAGATTAGATAGCAGTGTCAGAGGTCTCCAACCACCTAGCCCATATCTTCCCAAATTTGTCAGGGCATCTCCTGCTAAGGTATAACTTCTGATACATGGGTACATACTTATTCACCAATTGCAACCAATGTTCGAGACTTGGACACACCGTGACTTTCCATGCCATAATCATAACCTTCCTAGCACAAAACAGAGCAAAGCGAAAAAATATTTGGTCATAATAGCCTTGTAATATCTCATTCATAATGTCCAAGAGGCACACCTGAGGGGAGAGAACCCGAGGAAACTCAAATTTATCATGAAGAAACTCCACAACCTTAGACCAGAATGGCGAAATCCTAGGACAGGACCATACACAGTGAAGGTACGTGCCAACATCCGACTGACACCTAGGACAGCTATCCGACCCTGAGGCCCCAATTCTCTGTAGTCTAACCGGAGTGTAATAAATCCTGTATATGTCCTTGAGTGTATTAAAAAATCTCATGCACTAATAACTGAGTCAAAGAATGAGAGCTCTACCTCCCTCCACCCCTCTTCCGACAAATCAGGAATATCTCTCTTCCACCTCAGGAACGCCCTATCAAAGGGTCGTTTTACAGACGCCAACAACAAAGCATAGGTTTGAGTAAGAGTTGAGCCGTGCAGGCATGCCTTAATTGAAGATAATGATAAAAAGCCTTCCTCGAGACCCCAAACCTCCCCTCAAGCTCATAAAAGGAGACAAAACCACTAACCACAGAGTATAGCTGACCTAAAAATCTCACCCCCACCCCAGCCCACATCATCACTCCCGGCAGGGACAGCATGTGAGGCAACCATGGATTGTTCCATAATGGAGTCCTAGGGTAGATAGAAGAATCCGCGTCATCTCTCATTAATATGTGTGCCTTCCTCCAGACACTAGCTATAGTTTTTAACGGTAGTGGCGCCCAACACGAGTGTTTAAACCTATATAATAAGTTGGTAAGACTCTCATAGGAAGTAGGACTGCCCTATTTTTGAAGGAATGGCCGCACGGTTCCGTTAAAATAACGAAACTGTTCATGGCCCCGTTGAAATGAATGTGTCAGGGTGCTATCAGTTAAAAACCTGATGAAAAAACCTGAAGTGGGCATGAGGCCTTAGTGATGTGTGGGTGGTTGTGCCCAGTCTAATATGACACTGAAGAATTGAAGCCTGAGATGTCATTACACCTTGCCAGTGTGAAAGTGCATAGGTGTCGGGATGCCGTGTTCTCCACGCTAAGTGGAGCCAGAGAGAATATAAAATGGGGAACTACAAGGGGAGTGAGTAGTGTGGTATGTTGTTGGCTACTAAGGGACAGAAGTCAGCCTTGTGTGGACCATACTGTCTGGATTTCCGCAGTCGGGAGTTTGAGGGAGCGGAGACTGTTGAGAAGCGTCCAGACTGCCACCAGTTGCCCCAGACAGCGTAACACAGACCTTAGAGGGGGCTGCTAGACTGAGCTTGAGGGAACTGTGATACTTCTGTATCAGGAAGGAGAAAAAGTCTGTACAGTAAAGCGCTGATCTGAGGAGAACCAGCACAGCTACTTGCGAGTCTGTATAGAGACTGTTGTGTAACGTTCAAGATACGTCCTCTGGTATTAAGAAGAACTGAGTGCAATTTCCCCTGTGGCAGTCTTCAAACATGTGGCCGTGTTTCTGCAACAAATCCGCTACATGTGTGGGTACCAGTGTTCTCTATCAAGGACATTTATTTTTCAAAAAAAAAAAAGTTTTAGTTGTTAGCTTTATATAGAATGTCGCCACTTACAGTCTTGAAAATATTTTTCTCCATAGCTATCATGGATTTCTGGATGGACATTCTTCCATATTGCTCTTAGAGTGTCCTTCATAGATTTCATATTATTCAGTCCCGTCTTAAAGTAGCCAGGTTCTATAATAGAGACTTGTACTCCAAAGGGTTTCAGTTCACGTCTATAAGTTTAGAATACAGTTTGAGTAATTTCACCTTTATTTAGTTTATTGATTTACTATTCATTTATATATGAAAGTCCTCATCGCAGGTTAAATCTTATCCAGACTGCATGTTTAAAGAGGCTCAGTCACCACATTATAAGTGGCCTATATTGTACATTATGTGATCGGCGTAGATTGAACAGCAGTGTTTTTTATTTAGAAAAACGATGATTTTTGACGGTTATGACCTATATTAGCTTTATGCTAATGAGTTTCTCAATGGACAACTGGGCGTGTTTTACTTCTTGACCAGGTGGGTGTTGTACAGAGGAGTGTATGACGCTGACCAATCAGTGTCATACACTTCTCTCCATTAATTTACACTGCAGATAGCGATACAGCTATATCGCTATGTGCAGCCACATAAACACACTATAACATTACTGCAGTGTCCTGACTATGAATATACATTACCTCCAGCCAGGATGTGATGTGTATTCAGAATCCTGACCACTTCTGTGGCGTCTCTGTGATTTACAGCATAGCAGGCGTAGTCTCGCAAGATTACGTTGAAAACTGTCATTCACAGTGAGATCTCTATATCGCTATCTGCAGATTAAATGAATGGAGAGAAGTGTATGACGCTGATTGGTCACTGATTGGTCAGCGTCATACACTCCTCTGTACAACGCCCACTTGGTCAAAAAGTAAAACGCGCCCAGTTGTCCATTGAGAAACTCATTAGCATAAAGCTAATATAGGTCATAACTCTGTCAAAAATTATCGTTTTTCTAAATAAAAAACACTGCTGTAATCTACATTACAGCGCCGATCACATCATGTACAATATAGGCCACTTATAATGTGGTAACAGAGCCTCTTTAAGTTATAAATCCCTGGTATCATCTGCTTAATAGTATTCTAATAATTTCTTAATATATCTTTATAAAAATACATCTATAGCGGCCAGAGGAAAAAATCCATTGCATAGACAGCTACATGATAAAATTTTGTCGGACTCTGCTAGGTGGCATTTCTAAGCTTTCTGAATATGCCTTATACCCTAAATTTACAGATGTAGAAAACTTTAACTTGACACATCACTTAAAACACGCAAAAAGCCATTGAAAAGGTCAAGTTACAATTTCTAGCCAGAATAAATTTAACGAGTTAAGTGTCAAGTTAATGATTGCTACATCTATTATAAAATAATATGTAGTAAGCTCCTCTTTATTATTTAAATGGGTTTTCATAGTATAAAAAAAACATGGCTGCTCTCTTTCCAAAACAGTGCCACACCTGTCCACAGAATGTGTGTGGTATTGCAGCTGTGCCCTATTCACTTCAATAAAAAAAACAGACATGTTTTTCTAATTATGTACTACCCAGTCTTTTTCTTTTAACTCTTTATTAATAAAATTTTTACAGAATATTAATATAAACAATTTCTTTATTTTTCATTTACCCTTCTCTGCACTAGAGGAAAAAAAAAACAAATAATATATAATGTTTTATCATAGCGTTCAATTTCACATTTTATACTATCATAAAGAGGTTTTCCAGCCAGTAAAATTTGATGGCCTATCAACAGGATAGGCCATCAATAGCTGATGGGTCGGGGTCCGACTGCCAGAACCCCCACCCATCAACTGGTTTGAAGGGGGTGCAGCGTTTATACGAGCGCTGCTTCCCCTTCATTTCTACTTGCTCACTGTGAATCTCAGACATGCATTTAGCAGCAATTCACAGGTATTGCAGCTTTTTCTCCCATTCACTTCAATGAGGGAAAAGGCTGCAATACCTGTGAATCACCGCTAAATTCTGTCCAAAGGTTCGAACAAGGGTCAGTACAAGTTGCGGTTATGTATAAAAACTATTGCAGGTAAAAAGAAATGTGATGTTGCCCATTGATAACCAACAAAATGCCTTTTTGTATATTCTCAGTTGAAACCTCATATTTGGAATGGGCAACAGCTCTAGTTTGTATCCAAACCGAAACGCGCGTTGGGGTGGATCTCAGCTGTGGCTCTTCCCGTTTTTCATCATGGGTATGTTAGACTTCCATTTCATGCTTCATTTACTTTTTTAACATATCTCTCCCATTTCCTCCTATGGATGTTTAATCATTCTGCATGCACAGTATATTTGTGGTGTCCAGCATTTTGTTTGTACTCTGTTCAAACACTACTTACTGTTTCAATTTTCTGGTCATTATCTGTATTTATATCATGTTCATCTTGTGCCGTCAGGCCATGTTTGCATATGTTTGAATTGTTCTTGTTGGCCATTGATATATATTCGATATTTACAAACTTACATTCTAGTCAATTATGGTCACCTGCACTAGCTATACATACCATTTCCTTTGGGGGACCTACACATCTATTTGTGTATATTTGGGTAATTCCCAGTTGAGTTTCCATGTTTTAACTGTTGGTCTATGGGTTTTTAATCATTACTGTACTATTTACCTTATGTCAATAAAGTATTTTTGTATTTTTCACTATTTCTTCGTTTCTTAGCATTCATTCCTTTTTCGGTTCTATCTAGCTCTAGTTTGTATGCAGGAGTCCCATTATGTATGTTACGCATACAGTATATCATGGCTTGCTTTTAAAAAAAATGTAAAGAAAAAATATTAGAACAGTTTTAAAACAATACCCTAGTTCTTTTGGGGGTAATGAAAATGTTAAGAATTCTCATTGCTTACCTCAGACTGTCTGAAAATGCCTCAACCCCAAATTTAGAAATACAATATCCTCCCCCGCAGATAGTCACTCTTCCTACGATACTTGACACATTAACAATGCGGCCTTTAGATTTGCGGATTAAAGGCAAAAGTCTGAGGGTCACATCTATAGGACCAAGCAGATTCACATTCAGAACTTTTGCAAAATCATCTCTTGATAACCACTCATTGGGTGCTCCAGGCATTCCAGTCCCAGCATTATTTACCAAGCCCCAAAGCCCTAAAAAAACAAATTGGAGGAATATTAAACAGAAAAGAAGCATATAGACAAGTAACATTTATATACAATATTTGGGTTAAAGTTGGGTTCACACTTGCTGTATTTGCTCTATTTTTTTTTGTATGTTTTCTACACTGATTGAAATATTGATTACAAATTAACATTAGGTTTGCCTCAGTTCCAATCAGTTTTTCAGTCTGTCAGGGTAAGGCCTCATGCACACAAACTTATTTTTTTCCTCCAGTAAATAATGGCATAAATACGGGTCCTTGGTCACACGTATTCGACCTGTATTGCACCAGTATTTACGTGCCCGTAAATATGGGTCCGGTGTCACCAGTATTCCACCCGTATTTACAGGCACGTTTTCGCTGCAAAATTGCACTGCACTAATCGGCAGCCCCTTCTCTCTATCAGTGCAGGATAGAGAGAAGGGACAGCCCTTTCCGCAGTAAAATAAAAGAAATTCATACTTACCCGGCCGTTGTCTTGGTGACGCGTCCCTCTTTCGACATCCAACCCGACCTCCCTGGATGACGTGGCAGTCCATGAGACCGCTGCAGCCTGTGATTGGCTGCAGCGGTCACATGGGCTGAAACGTCATCCCAGGAGGCCGGACTGGAGGAAGAAGCAGGGAGTTCTGGGTAAGTATGAACGTCTTTTTTTTTTCTTTACAGGTTGATCTATATTGTGATCGGTAGTTTCTGTCCAGGGTGCTGAAAGAGTTACTGCCGATCGTTTAACTCTTTTAGCACCCTGGACAGTGACTATCCCCTGACGTCACCTAGCAACGCTCCCGTAATTACGGGTGCACACACGTAGTCACCCGAAATTACGGGAGCCCCATAGACTTCTATGGGCCTGCCCGTGCCGTAATTATGGCCTGAAATAGGACATGTTCTATATTTTTCAACGGCACGGGCATCTTCCCGTAAGCATACGGGGAGGTACCCGTGGCCAATAGAAGTCCATGGGCCCGTAAAAATGTGCCGTAATTACAGCCCGTAATTGCGGGCGTTTTTACGTTGGTGTGCATGGGGCCTAAGGCCACATGGTGCAGTCACGGTGCGTTTATATTGCGTTTTTAAATAGCAGCAAGTCGTTTTCAATAGAAGTCAATGGTGACATTTTTGTTATGGACAAACTGCTGCTATTATATTCCAATGTGTTCTTTGTGCAGTTAACTGCATCTTCATAATGTCCGACCGCATGCAGTTAATGACCGCGCTGCCAAAGCTGTTGCTGAACTGCTTGCGTTTTTGCTAACAGTTCTGCAATGCGTTGTAATGAACTATATACAGGAAGCACCAAACAAACTTCAACACGGGTGAAAACTATGTCCATCAATTATTTCCTTTAAAAATGCAACAGAACTGCAGCATTACAGAGACAAAAAAACGCACGCAGTTGACCGCATGCGGTTTTCAAATGCAACAAAACCGCGTCAACGACGCGGCCTTGACCTTACCCTTTGACCTTAACCCATTAATGACCAGCCTATTTTAGACTTTAAAGAGGCTCTGTCACCAGATTATAAGTTCCCTATCTCCTACATAATCTGATCGGCACTGTAATGTAGATAACAACAGTTGTTTTTATTTAGAAAAACAATAAATTTGGAGCATGTTATGACCTATTTTAGATTTATGCTAATTAGTTTCTTAATAGACAAATGGGCGTGTTTTTACTTTTTTACCAACTGGTCGTTGTAAAGAGAAGTGTATGACGCTGACCAATCAGCGTCATACACTTCTCTCCATTCATTTTGAGCAGTACTCGCAACACAGTGTGATCAAATACTTTACGAAAGTGTCTTGAGAGTGAATAGACATCACCTCCAGCCAGGACGCGATGTCTATTCACAATCCCGACACTTCGGTAAAGTTTCTGTGAATGACAGCACAGCGTGATCTCTTCTAATTTTTAATGTATCTACTTGTAAAACAAATAGTAATACCACACAAAATTGTTGCTAATTAACATCCCCATACGTCTACTTTATATTTGCATTGTTTTTTGAACATTCCTTTATTTTTCTAGGATGATACAAGGCTTTGAACTTTAGCAGCAATTTCTCACATTTTCAAGAAAATTTCAAAAGGCTATTTTCCAAGGACCAATTCAGTTCTGAAGTGGCTTTGAGGGCCTTATGTACTAGATAGAACCCATAAATCACCCCATTTTAAAAACTGTACCTCTCAAAGTATTCAAAATAGCATTCAGAAAGTTTCTTAACCCTTTAGGCGTTTCACAGGAATTAAAGCAAAGTAGAGGTGTTATTTACAAATTTCTTTTTTCTTGCCAAAATTCATTTGTAATAATTGTTTTTTCTGTAACACAGAAAGCTTTACCAGAGAAACGCAACTCAATATTTATTGCCCAGATTCTGCAGTTTTTAGAAATATCCCACATGTGGCCCTATTGTGCTAATGGACTGGAGCACAGGCGTCTGAAGCAAAGAAGCACCTAGAGGATTTTGTGGTCTGCTTTTTTAGAATATATTTTAGGGACCATGTCAGGTTTGAAGAGGTCTTGTGGTGCCAAAACAGTGGAAACTCCCCAAAAGTGGTTTTAGAAACTACACACCTCAAGGAATTTATCTAGGGGTATAGTTAGCATCTTGACCCGACAGGTTTTTTGCTATATTTATTGGAGTTTGTCTGTGAAAATGAAAATCTACTTTTTTTGTCTGAAAAAATATAAAAAAAATTACATTTTTACAAGGAATAAAGAATAAAAAGCACCCCATAACTTGTAAAGCTATTTCTTCCGATTATGGCAATACCCCATATGTGGTAATACACTGCTGTTTGGACCCACGGCAGAGCTCAGAAGGGAAGGAGCGCCATTTGGGTTTTGGAGCACAGATTTAGCCGGGTAGTAGTTGTGTTTGGGTTTTTACTGGTATTTCAGTTTATAATGTGGGGTTATATGTAATCTGTGCAGAGTACATCAGGGCATAATAAAAGGGTATAATAATGGGGTAAATAAATAATAATTCATATATGTGTGGCCAGTGTCGCACTGATAAATGGTGCCCAATCTTATCCGCTTTTGGAACGCTCTGCACAATTTCTGTCGCTATATTCTGAGCACCAGAACTTTTTTATTTTTTTCTCCACCGCAGCCGTGCGAGGGCCTATTTGTTACATTACAATGTGTAGTTTTCATTGGTACAATTTTAGGGTACATGTATTTTTTGATCACTTTTTATTTGATTTTTTTCGGCAAGCAAAGTGACAAAAAAACAATGTTTTTTGTCCTTTTTTTTAACAGTGTTCACCGTGCACTATAAATTAAATTTTACTTTATTCTGCGGGTCGGTACGGTTACGGCGATACCATATGTATATAGTTTTTTTTATGTTTTGTGGCGTTTGCGCAATAAAATCACTTTTCGATAAAATTATTTATTTTTTGTGTCATATTCTGAGAGCCATAATTTTTTTTTTTTTCAGTCAAAGAAGCTGTATAAGGGCTTGTTTTTTGTGGGACGGGTTGTAGTTTTTATTGGTATTATTTTGGGGTACATGTGACTTTTTGATTCTATATTTTGGGAGGGGTGATGACCAAAAAAATTGTGATTCTAGCATTGTTTTTTAATTATTTTTTTGCGGTGTTCCCCGTGCGGGAAAAATAATATTATATCTTTATAGTTTGGGTTGTTACAAACGCGGTGATACCAAATATATGTACTTTTTTAACGTTTTATTTTTTTTCCTATAATAAAAGACTTATTATAGGAAAAAAAGCATTTTTTGTTTTTGTAACTTCTAACTTATTTTTACACTTTAATAAAACATTTTTATTACTTTTTTTTTTCTACTTGAAGACTTGCAGCACTGATGGCTGCTATAACACATTACACTACCTAGGTAGTATAATGTGTTATAAACTGTCAGTGTGACGTCACAATGACAGGAAGTCTATGAGGACCAGCTGGTCCTCATAGGCTTCCGTGAATGGCAGACCCAGAGGCCGTTGTATGGCCTCTGGTTTTGCCATGCAACCAATGGCAGCACACGCAAACTTTCCACTTTGTTGCTACAACAAACTTTCCCTGTGATCACATGATCGGGACCTGAACCAATCAGGTCCCGATCATGTTTTTCGGGACCAGAGGCAAGGGTTGACAGCGCGATCCGGGTGTCCCCGCTACTTTGAGACACACGGATCGAGTTTTTAACACCCACTGTGAATTCACGTTGGCGCTGCACAGGGCCCAGTAAGCGCCGACGTCAATTTACTGCGGGCGGTCAGGAAGCAGTTAATAATGGCGATCATATTCTCTGTAGCCGAACCAATCGGTTCGGCTATTAGAGAACAGGTTGCTGGGGAGCCGCAGACACTGACACCGCTGGCGTCAGAGCGCTCTCCCCAGCGCTATGCCGGCAGAAGCAGAGATCTGCAGATTCACGTCCTCGCTGCACAGGGTTTATGCGGGTAGGACGTGAATCTACAGATTGTCAGTGTGAAAGGGTTAATGAACGCTGATCGACAATACAGTTTGTCATTCGGCACTCGTTTGCTTCCTACAAACGGAGTAATGATCATTTTAGTTTGAGGACAGTCGTTTGTCCCCATACATTTGCATCATGTCGGCAGCACATCTCCATTTACACAGCAACCATTTTTGTGGCTGCATAAAAGATGCGATTAGCCGATGAAGGAGCGTACACCGAATCATTGGCCCGTGTAATAGGGCCTTTACTAATACTGTACCTAGTTATTAGAAGATCAGCGCCAATATCTTCCTCTGTGAATGTTCTGAACATGGTCGCTTATGAAGGAGAATGTGACCAGGCATGTCCATCAGTGGCCCTCATTGAATAACACTGCGCACGGCAAACTAACCACATGCCCCAACCATGTTTAGAACATGATCGCCGTACAGTTAGTGCAGAAGGTTGTACTAACAAGGGCTTCCCAGATGAAGAAATTGGCACTGATCTTCTAATAACTATGCATTAGTAAGTGGCACATAATGCTGTTTCCCACACATTAGTGAAAATAAAGTGGACTTTAACTTAAATCCAACATTAGTAATATCATCCACCCCTTGTGATTGGCTATGAAGGAGGGAGGGATAACCGCATGGATTTCCACCTGCAACCCGCCCGATGTCATATGATTCTTTTTCTAATGGGTAAAGTAGCGGCCTACATTTTCCCGCAATTTAATTGCTGCGAACCCCATTCATGCGCCACAAAATCAGAAACTTTGGGAAAATTAGAACGAATTCGATACTGGGTAGAATTGATTTGCTCATCTCTGAAGGATCTGTTGAAGGTTCGATCATGGTCCCTTTTTTTTTTTTTTTAACATAAAACATGATTTAGAAAGAGTAAGTCTAAAAATCAGTCTTAAAAAATCATTTTTTGAAAGAATTTTAGCAAAGTTACTTTGAATTGAATTAGAAATTCTAATAGATGCATTGACAGAGTCATATCTTACTTTGTTTCATTTCATAGATCTGCTCTAGTCATCAAACTTTAATCAGAGAATCTCTTGTGTGCTGCAACTTGCAGCATTGTGGACATTTGACACTCTACCTGTCCTTTTTTTCACTTAAAAATGTAACCCATGACTTTTGTCGTTTTCACAGAGGTGACATTGGCTAGTAGATTCTTTCCCCCCTCCCCACATATCTTATGATTCAGCTAATCCAAAAAGAGCTTAATAGAATTGAGATCTGGCAATTGTGGCAGACAGTCCATCATACCGTACTCCAGTAGTCTGTTTCTTCATCAAATAGTTTCTGCAAGACTGGGAAGTACGGTATGCTTCAGATCCTTATGCTGCTGCATGATGACAATTGCACTGATCAAGTACTGACCACAAGGGATGGCAAAACATTGTAAAGTACAGTGGTTCTTTATGGAAGCCGGCAACTTTTTTGTACAACTGGGCAGTGTCAAACTGGGGTTCTGTGGGCTCATCAGAGGAAATGATCCTGATTCCTCATTCACACGACAGGGTCCGAGTGTCGGCCGATAAAATCGTTCGTTTTGCATCCATTCCGATTCCGTTCCGGGCCGTGTTGCCGTTTTTAACGGCCGATTTTGACCCGTTTTGCATCCGTTTTTTTCCCTGTCCGTTTTAAAATCGGATGAATTTCATTTAACTTTGTTGACACACACAGCCCTTTGTAGATAATGCCACACAGCCCTCTGTTGGTTAATGCCACCCAGCCCCCTGTAGGTAATGCCACCCTGCCCCCTATAGGCAATGCCACCCTGCCCCTATAGGTAATGCCACCCTGCCCGTATAGGTAATGCCACCCTGCCCCCTATAGGTAATGCCACCCTGCCCCCTGTAGGTAATGCCACCCTGCCCCCTGTAGGTAATGCCACCCTGCCTCCTGTAGGTAATGCCACCCTGCCCCTTGTAGGTAATGCCACCCTGACCCTTGTAGGTAATGCCACCCAGCTCCCTGTTGGTAATGCCACCCTGCCCCTTGTAGGTAATGCCACCTGCCCCTAGTAGGTAATGCCACCCTGCCCCTAGTAGGTAATGCCACCCAGGTCCCTGTTGGTAATGCCACCCTGCCCCTTGTAGGTAATGCCACCCTGACCCTTGTAGGTAATGCCACCCTGGCCCCTGTAGGTAATGCCACCCAGCGCCCTGTAGGTGATGCCACAAAGCCCCCTGTAGGTGATGCCACCAAGTCTCCTGTAGGTGATGCCACCAAGTCCCCTGTAGGTGATGCCACACAGCCCCCTGTAGGTTGCACCCATCCCCCCCCCCCACATTCCAGGAGAAGTCACTGACTTCAATGTCCATATATGGACAGTGTAGTCACTGACTTCTCCTGGAGAGGATTTCCCTGCCACAGGTCGGGGATTCCGCTGCAGAAGTGAGTGACATCGCTGTGTCCATATATGGACAGTGTAGTCACTCACATCTCCTGTAGCGGAATCCCCGGCCATAGAGTCGGGGATTCCACTGCAGAAGTGAGTGACATCGCTGTGTCCATATATGGACAGTGTAGTCACTCACTTCTCCTGTAGCGGAATCCCCGGCCATAGCGTCGGGGATTCCGCTGCAGAAGTGAGTGACATCGCTGTGTCCATATATGGACAGTGTAGTCACTCACTTCTCCTGTAGCGGAATCCCCGGCCATAGCGTCGGGGATTACGCTGCAGAAGTGAGTGACATCGCTGTATCGATATATGGACAGTGTAGTCACGCACTTCTCCTGTAACGGAATCCCCAATCCCCGGCCGGGGATTGGGGATTCCGACTCCTACAGGGAGCAAAAAAAGACCCTCCTCCTCCTCACATGCACTCTGCACTGTGAGGAGGAGGAGGAGAGAAAGGACGAGCGACGGAATACATGGCCATCACTCGGTACACATTCCGGTGATGGCCGTGTATTACCCGGCCCCATAGACTTCTATGGGAGCCAGGCGGCCGGGTAAACGGCTGAAAATAGGGCATGTCCCATTTTTTGACGGCCAGGTTTCCCGGGCCATCAAAAAAATTGGTCGTGTGAATGGCCCCATTAGGGGTCTATTGTTCCTAATGCAGCCGGGTGACGGCCGATTTATGAACGGCCGTCACCCGTACGGGAAACCCTGTCGTGTGAATAGGGGCTGAGGGTTCTATACAGAACCTATACACATCCACTTTTAGATGTATTGTAATCAATAAGGTCTAATTTTATATATATTTTATAAAGTTTGTTTGAAGCCCGATTTTTCATTGGTTTAAAATTAGGGAACAGATTTTGATTGGACAGAGGATCAGTTACCCATAGCAACCAATCAGAACTCAGATTTTATTTCTCAACTTGCATTGGAAAGATGAAAGCCGTGATCTGATTGGATGCTGTGGGTAACTGCCTCATGTCTGCTGGGGTTTCTGTACAGGAGGAGGCCGGTTCTCTGACAGGATTGAGGCTGTGGCAGACATGACAGGTGTTTCCCGTCAGCGGTACAGGTGCAGACTTCCTCTCATTACCACACAGAATCCTGTCAGGAGTTGCAGCCATAGCACAGGCCTCTGTTCCCTGCTGAGAGAAAACGCACTACAGGTTGTACAGTGAGAGACATTACTGACCAGTATTAATAACTGATAGGAATCTACTGTGACAGGGATGTGGTGTCGTCTCTCTGCGTTTTATGTGCGATGTTTCTGTGTTATATGGGTGACAACTGAGACTGTCTTTATGGGGGGGGTCACTGTGACAGTCTATATGGGGGGGTCACTGTGACTGTCTTTATATTGGGGGGGGGGTCACTGTGACTATCTATACGGGGGGTCACTGTTACTTTCTTTATATGGGGGGGTCACTGTGACTGTCTTTATATGGGGGGGTCACTGTGACTGTCTTTATATGGGGGGGCACTGTCACTGTCTTTATATGGGGGGCACTGTGACTGTCTTTATATGGGGGGTCACTGTGACTGCCTTTATATGGGGGGTCACTGTGACTGTCTATATGGGGGTTACTGTGACTGTCTTTATATGGGGGGTCACTGTGACTGTCTATATGGGGGTCACTGTGACTGTCTTTATATGGGGGTCACTGTGACTGTCTTTATATGGGGGTTTTTAATTGTACAAATGAAAAACTAGAAAGTGTTGGAATAGAAACATGCAGTCCTAAATCAACACTATATAAATCTGTAATGAATATATTGCTTCATTTCATTTCTTTTATGCTTCCAATAACATTATTTACACTCTCTAGCAATTAAATTCATATCGAGAGGTAATTAAATAGTGAGCATTTACTCTATCTATACCGTAATTCAACCTCCCGATCAACGACTGGTATAAAAGCTAGTAGGTTATATATGAATAATTATAATTATATATCTCATAAGAAATAGACCCTGGTGACAAGTGATTGGCTCCAAAGTCACCTCCAAATGGTTGTGTCCGAGACAAGGGCCCACCAAGGACATCCCTGGTAATCAAGTGCGCCAGTCTTACCTTTCATGCGGGTCTTCTGATTTATTAAATTTTTAACTTGGTTAAAATGCAGTTTTTCTCCTAGTGGACACCTTTGTATTAAACAACAGGTTTCTGTGCTAAAACAAGTACATTTTTCTTATCACTTGAATTTTTTATAGAATTCCTTCATTTAAAATACGTCATTATGCTTAGAGTGAACACAAAACAGCAACAAAAGTCTCCATCAAATCAAACAAGGCATCGTACAACATCAATAAGGACCCACCCAACCAGTACATCTCATATAAACCAGCTGGTCTAACCAGCTAATAAGGAAGAATTACTTAAGTCATGAAACCTCTGTAAACCAAACAGACCGTGGCGGCACCTATAATCTAGACGCTTTCTTTACTAGAACTATCTATGCCCTCAGATGGTTTTCGGCCCTCAATAGCCAGTGTCCTTAGCCATACTCAACTGCATCCAAATGTCACACCATGGTCTGATTACCAACTGGTCTTTTTCCTCGACCTCCTAGTTGCTGTGTCTCATTTCCACTATGTACCAATATCACATCCACTACTGTTACACACAAAAAACTCCCCGCCATTTACCAGTACTGCCTCACATCCTAGCCCATATCACTGTATAGGCAACAGGGGCCATCTTTGAGAGAAATGATGCACTCTTATCACCCTTAACTAGGAGGGGTGGCTTGGCAGTCATCCCCGAAGGAGGACTACTATACAAAAAAGGCCCCAGAGGAGCAAAAATATTTATTGTTGATGCCCAGTCTGTATGTAGGCGTTTAATACCTTTGTCTACCTTTTATAACGTTTAGAGACCGAGAGGTCTTCCAGAGAATTATATCTTCATGCCTTAATATATATTCCATTGTCACCAGACACTGGGCCCTACCTAACAAACAGCTAATATATGGGAAAATAATACAGCCCGGCCACACGCCATAAACATATTAATTGACTTAGCGCAGCTTATATTTATTACCGGTCGCCTGGTAAGAGCTCCATGACCTTCATTAGTCTGACCCTTATTGACAATAATGACCAAAACAGAGACTTTTTTAGAAGAAAAACAACCACCCCAGTGAACCCACAAAATCCTGAATATCCCCCCAGGGGAAGAGGTGGAGAGAGGAAAAAAACCCATATCTGTTCAAAGAACAGATCAGCTTTTACCTTTGTACCAAAATCATCTCCTTAAACCAACCTTAGGAGCTTTTTGGATCATTTTAGAAATAGTTTCTGCAACCCCTCTCTAGTACCTATGAAGTTTGGGGCAACGCCATGACAGGTGAATAAGGTCTACTTGATGTGCTAGGCATCTTTGACAATTGTCATTGTTTCTTAGCCCCATCACTTTTAGAAGCTTCAGAGTATAATAAAGTCTGTGGTTCATCACAAAACAATGTAAATGATTTAGTGATATTTTCCCAATGATTTTTGTTTATATTATTTCCTTCATCAAAGAGTAGACATTTTTATATAATGAGGATAAAAGTCCTTTCTTAGTCTTTAAGCATTCTCAAGACAAAAAAAAGGTGTAAGTATAAACCTTGATTTATAGTTAATGGCCGAAAAGGCGTGATTTACTTGAAAATATCTAAAGGGCCGGTGGTTAGGGACCTTATAAAGTCTCTGCAATTCTGTGAAATCGTGCGTTATCAAATAAGTGTGATACTCTAGTGATATAGTACTTTTGCCAAAATAGAGAGTCTGGAAGGCCAGCAAACTCAATAATGTTCTTGTTGCCCCATAACGGTGTAACTTCCATAAAAAAATTTAACATTTCCATGGCCTTAACCGCATTCCAGACCCTTTGTTGATTTTCATAAATAGGCCCTAATCCCAATTCTGAAGACATCAGAACCCCAGCTTCTAATAGTTCAAACACACTAGTGTATTTGTCCCCTTATGTCACCAGCAAATATTCATTGGCACCTAGACTCTCCCAGTCCCGGAAATACTGGAATTGTGAGGCCAGAAAGTATTTTCTCCAATCTGGAAGGACAAAACCCGCTTTGCTTACTGGTTGAGTAAAAGAAGAATGCTTAATGCGATTTTTTTTCCATTTCCAGATTAAGACGTTAACAATAGCTTCCAATATTTTAAAATTTTTATACGGAAGTCAGATTGGGCAATTAGCAAAGAAATGTAGTACTTTAGGCAAAAAGATAATTTTTACCAGTGCTATTCTAGCTCCTATGGTCAAGGGTAATTTATTTCTTGCTCTAACTTTTCCTATCAAAAATACAAACAAAATAATTATATTTAATATAATATAATCTTCTGGCATTCTAGAAACTTTTACCCCTAAGTACTCAAATACCTCAACTGAATTTAAGGAAGAGTCTAAGATGGAGGCATTGATTGTTCTCCTCTTAGAGCAAGATAAGAATCCCCTTCTCGCAGAGTCATATAGACCTACCTCTTGATAAGCTTTGTTACAAAATTATTGGCTAAGGCCCTTTCAATAAGGCTCATTAATGTTCACTAGTCCACCATGATCAATGTGGTTTTATTGTGGGTAAATCGGTTAATGGTCACTTGAGAAATTTACTTTTGAACCGGCAAGTAGACTGTTCCAATATGTTAGATCTCTCTAGCTTTATACTATCGCTTGACGCGTCCAAAGCATTCGACTCTATTGAATGGAAAATTCTGTAGGTGGAGTTTAGATATACAGTAGACAAACTGAGGCAATGATTTCTCTATATGCCCATGACTTATTATTTGTTGACAGAACCATGAATGCGATCTTAATCATTATGAATATTTTTGATAAATGTATTCTGTTCTCTGGCTTATTTATAAAGTGACAGAGGTCTCTCATGTTTTCTATTGACCTAGGTACATGTTCCGTACAGGTTTTTCAAAATAACTCATTCTAAATATTTGTAGGTGATGGACAGGACATTACCGATCTAAATTTAATCCATCTGATTTATAGGCTGAAAGCGAAAGTTTAAATTTGGAAGTTTTCCAGTATTAATGACTTCAAGAGTGGCACTTGTTAAAATGGTGATGTTGCCACAGGTAATCATTATTTTTGTAAATAGTCCAATTTGCATTCCCATATAATTCTGTAAAATTCATGATGCTTAAATTTCAGAATTAATAGGGAAGTGGACACGAGTAAGGGAGGGCCCTTCCAGTCTCTAATGTCCAAAAGAAAAGGGGGACTTTCAGTCCCAAATATGTTCTATTATTATCTGGCTTCACAAATGAAATACTTTGTCAACTGGGAATCTAACATGGTAAACCAGTGGGTGCTACAGTTATACTGTATTGCTGATAATCTTAATATGTTTGAAGTATTAGAAGGAGGTATATTTTTTCAATATCTGATTCAGATTATACCTACATATTACATTAATAGTTGCACCACTTTAGAAAAACATCAAAAAGATTGTTCATCTATAAACGAAAAGATAGAAAATATTATTAAAAGAAGAAATAACTTCAATACAGAAATAGTCATATCCAACATTAACCCCTTCCTCTGCTAGGCTGATACTTTGGTTCCCTTCGCAGCCTAACAAAGGTCCCCAGGGCTGAAAATTGCTAAGTCACTATTGGACCCTTCATTAGGCATAGCTTAATAGGTGCCTATCAGTTTGACCATGACATTCAATAATGCATTGGAATACATAGGTATTCCAATGCATTATTATTTAAAAGTAAAACATATTGATAAAAAAACCCTGGTGAGACAAAAGAAAAAAATATTAATAAAGTTTAGAGAAGTATAGTTACAAGTATAGTTAGTAAAAAACAAAAAGTGGAATGCGTAGTGGTAATATAAAAGAAAAATTGGCTGCATCCATTTAGGGTTAATGATAAAGTAACAATAATTTTAAAATAATGAAATTATATGTTGATAAAAAGTTCAAATTCTCTCAAAAACAATGACATTTCTATATTTGATCTGAATCAACTTGATGACAAACTCACCTTTGCCACCAAGAACGTCAGAGACCCATTTAGCAGCAAACTGGACACTCTTACTGTTTGCAATATCAAGGATTACCGTCTGTAGTCTACTAGAGGTCTCCTTCTTCAGGTTCTCTGCGCCCTGCTCAGTCAAACAGGTTGCTAGGACCCTCATTCCACGTTTATCCAGACTTTTTGCCAGCTGGTTCCCAAATCCTGAATCGCACCCAGTTATCAGCACATATTCATCTGATAAATTTTCTAGTGTCAGGCTGTGCCTATACCATCTGTACAGGAAAATTAAAACCAGCAGTGCCAGTAGATAGAGCCACATGATGGGGGCTAATAACAGTCACTACAATAAGAACAGAGAGAAATGTATCATTTAGATTATTAAATAATAATTTGACATAAATTTTTCTGCAGTTCTATAAATAGTGAATAACGTGATAAATGTAAACTAACACGATTGCATTAGTCATTAACTTATAGGAAAACTGAATGTGGGACATTTCTTAATGAAGTATGCCTAATAACTAAGAGATTTCAGATCCTTCATCAGTCTGGTGGGGTGCGCCACTGCATGAGCGTACACATCAGGATCTCACATAGGGACAGACTCCAGGAGGCTGTCATAGAAATATGATTTACACGTGACCATGATGCAATTTTGTATTCTAGACGTTGAGAAACAGGAGATTGTAGTGATTTGAAGACGAACTTTTAGAATAACATGAAAGCAGTATGTATATGCATCTTTATTATGACTAAAGCACAACAACATATCTTCAAAAAGAAGACAGACGTGGGGAGAAAAAAGTATCTCCCAATCACTTAATAGAGATAACTTACAGGCGTTAACTTCTTCACTAGGACCAAGAACCTGGAACCACGGTTCTCGAGATTGATAAGGGTCTCAGAGGTGAGACTATTTTCAGAGAAGGAGGCATTGTGTATTTTCAGTGAGGAGAAATCAGTATAAAAAATACCATTAAGTGGGTAAATTCAGATTTTAGGCTGCATATCCCACCTGGCTTGGGTTGCCACCTTTTCCAGATAAAAAAAAAAAAGGCCAGCTTTAGGGAGAGTTTACACGTGCCAGTTTATTAGCTTTTTTTTTGCAGCGATTTTTAGCAAATCGCAAAAAAAAAAAAAACACAGTAAAAAGGGCACGTAAAAACACCACAGCAGTGGTAAAAAGCGGGTGCGGTTTTGGGGGCATGATCTCACACTGAGTGTGTTTTGCACTTGGGAGCCTTAGATAGCAATGAAAATCTGTCACTCCTTCTTATCTGCTCTTGACTCTCCGGGCTACAAAGGCTGTCAATGTGCACATTTCCAGCTGCTGGACATGTGTGTCTCTAGTTCTCTGCTACTTTGCCCGCTGCAATCTCCCACTAATGTCAATCCCACATTTGACCTAGATCTGACACTGTTGACGTTTCTAGGGCTGTGCAGCCTGGCAAAGGATTAGTATTCAATCCTAGTAACCTACACGCACTGTTATATTATGCAAAAATGCAGACGTTTGAATTTGGCGGTAAAAATAATTGAATTTCACCTGTCTCCCAGTATAAATATCGGCTGGGCAGTGGTGTATCAGCCTGCTGAAAATCCTATTTCTGTATTTCTTACAGAAATGGTGAATTTTTCGCCCTTTGACTTCAAAGGGGAAAAAAACACAAATACGGTGAAAACCAAAAGCAATAGAAATCAGCGTTTCCATATAAGCAGTTCTTGGAATAATAATAGCTATCTATCCTGGTGCTCTGACCACTGCTGCAGGCATCCTGGTGTTCTTTCTGCAGTGTGACAAGCAGTGTTCCCTATAAGGTGCGTGGCTGCGTGGCCGCGCACCTTCCACAGTCCGGCCGCTCAGTAAAGTATAAAGCCCGCGCACTGTCACTGGCGGCGGGTGGATGCAGTGGCATCGCTAGCACATACAGGATGCACATACAAATGAATACTATCAGTGGCATAACTATAGGGGTTGCAGCGATTGCAATTGTGAACGGGCCCCGAAGCCTGGGGGCCCGCGGCCCCCCACACCACATTAATGAAAAGTTACTATAGTAACTGTGACCTATGTAATAAACTACACGGGCCCCTGTTACTATAGCAACTGACAATACTTACCCTCCCTCTTTCCGCAGCACAACGGAGGTTCTGACGTCACAGCGCTGTGCGCAGCGCATGACGTCACGACGCTATGCGCTGCGCACAACATCCCGACACTCGATGGAGTGAGGACCTCCGCTGCAGCTGAAGATGAGGGTAAGTTTAATACCACTGTCTTGCTGAAGCTGATGGGTCGGAGTCCAACTTCCGGGACCGCCGCCAATCAGCTGTTTTGAAGGGGGTGCAGGGCTTGTACGAGCGCTACTTCCCCTTCATTCCGGTCCCTTTCTCACACTGGATCGCCGACATGGACGTGTCAGCGATTCACAGTGTGAGCAAGTGAGGGAAATGAAGGGGAAGCAGCACTCGTATGAGCTCTGCACCCCCTTCAAAACAGCTGATTGGCAGGGTCCCAGGAGTCGGACCCTGACCCATCAGCTACCGTGTTTCCCCGAAAGTAAGACAGTGTCTTACTTTCTTTTTATCCCCAAAAGCCCCACTATGTCTTACTTTCGGGGTATGTCTTATATTGGAAAAAAATTGTCGAATTATTATTTATTTTTTTTTCACAAACTTTATTTAACTGTTTTACATTTTTTTTTTAGTCCCACCAGGGGACTTCACTATGCGATGTGCCGATCGCATATATAATGCTTTGGTATACTTAGTATACCGAAGCATTATTGCCTGTCAGTGTAAAACTGACAGGCAACCTATTAGGTCATGCCTCTGGCATCGCCTAACAGGCAGATGCTGAAGGCAGACCTGGGGGTCTTTGTTAGACCCCCGGCTGTCATGGAAACCCGACGGCGACCCGCGATTTGTTTGCGGGGGCGCCGATCGGGTGACAGAGGGAGCTCCCCCCTCTGTCAAACACATTAAATGCCGCTGTCACTATTGACAGCGGCATTTAATGGGTTAAACTGCCGGAATCGGCGCGCGCTTCGATTCCGGCAGTTGCAGCAGGAGCCAGGCTGTGTATAACAGCCGTGCTCCTGCCGCTGATCGCGTGGGTACAGTCTCAGTACCCGCGCCATCACAGGACGGATATATCCGTCCTCCTGCGCGAACTAGCAGCTGCTGAGGACGGATATATCCGTCCTTCGGCGTTAAGGAGTTAATACTGTGTGCATTACCGTATTTTAAGCAGGAGGCGGCATTGACAAGTGCAGGGGACGGTGCGGTGACGTATGGAGACGTATGGAGAGGGGGGCGGTGCGGAAGTGGGCAGGAGGCGGCAATACCCCCGTGTTTCCCCGAAAGTAAGACATATGTCTTACTTTCGGGGTACGGCTTATATTAGCCGACCCCCCTGAAACCCCCGATACGTCTTACAATCGGGGGTGTCTTACTATCGGGGAAACACGGTATTGATGGCCTATCCTGAGGATAGGCCATCAATACTTAGGGACTGGAGAACCCCCTTAACGTGTGTTAGGCTTAGATACTGGGCTCTATACTGTATAAGATTACTGTCTGCCGGACACTGTATCTAAGCCTACCTTATGCCTAGATACGGGGTCCAACAATCAGTATCACACATGCACATGGGCCCTGTATCTAAGGACCTGTTCACATCACCGCGGCCCTTCCCTTGAGGGGTCCTGTCGGGTTAACCCCTCAACGGAAAGGCAAACGAAAACCTTAGCTTCCGTTTGCATCACCATTGATCTCAATGGTGATGGAAACTTTGCTAATGGTTTCCGTTTGTCACCGTTGTGAACGGGTTCCGTTGTTTTAGCGGAATCAACAGCGCAGTCGACAATGCAAAACAATGGATCCCTGCCACAGCGGTGACAAACGGAAACGTTTCCGTCACCATTGAGATCAATGTTGAGGGAAACAGAAGTTACGGTTTCAGTTTGCCTTTGTGTTGAGGCCCTCAACTGAAGGGCAGCGGTGATGTGAACAGGCCCTTACTAATGTTTTTTTTGTGTTTTTTTTACAGGTTCGGTCGTTGGACTACGTCAGTTTCAAGGACTACATTGATGACGGCTTTTTTATTCTCAATATAATGGTTAATGAGGGTTGTGTGTTTTTTTTAAATTTAAATAAATCATTTTTTTATGTCTGTATTTTTTTTAAACTTTATCGCTACCACCTTACTAATGGCCGCTGACTGATTGACAGCGTCCATTACTAAAGCGGGGCTTAGTGTTAGCCGGTGAAAAGGCTAACACTAACCCCCATTATTCCCCCTGTACCCACCGCCACCAAGGGTGCCAGGAAGAGTCAGGTACGATCCAGTATCCGACCATCTGTAGTGATGGTCGGGCACTGGGGCGGCTGCAGGCTGGTATTATTAGGCTGGGAAAGGCCAAAAACAGTGGCCCTTCCCACCCTGGTAATGCTAGCCTGCTGCTGCTGCGTGGTATCTGGCTGGTTATTAAAAATGGGGGGGACAACACGTCATTTTTTTTATAAATAATTGGACAGCACGATGTGGGGTTCCCCCATTTTTATAACCAGCCAGAAACAACACAGCAGCAGGCTAGCATTACCAGGGTGGGAAGGGCCACTGATTTTGGGCTTTCCCAGCCTAATAATACCAGCCTGTGGCCGCCCCAATGCCCCTCCGTCACTATAGATGGTTGGGTACTGGATCGTACTCGACTATTTCCGGTACCCCTGGTGGCAGTGGGTACCAGCAGGGGCGTAGCTAAAGGCTCATGGGCCCGGGTGCAAGAATTCAGGCCCGGGTGCAAGAATTCAGCTTGGGCCCCCCTACCACTCTCCAACACCACCATCATCATCAAACCCCTGCGCGCGCCTATGCCCAGACGCCTTGCCCAACAGCCCCCATAGTATAATGCCCCCACACAGTATAATGCTCCCATAGCTGCCCCCACACAGTATAATGCCCCATAACGTATAATGCCCCCCATAACAGCCCCATACCGTATAATGCTCCCCATATCAGCCCCCCATACAGTATAATTCCCCCATATCAGCCCCCATGCAGTATAATGCCCCTCCCTGCAATATCAGCCCCCATGCAGTATAATTCCCCCATATCAGCCCCCATGCAGTATAATGCCCCCCATCTTATCAGCCCCCATGCCATATCAGCCCCCATGCAGTATAATGCCCCCCCCCCTCTCGCAATATCAGCCCCCATACAGTATAATGCCCCCATATGTGCATAATAGAAAAATAGCCCCCATGCAGTATAATGCCCCCCATCTTATCAGCCCCCATGCCATATCAGCCCCCATGCAGTATAATGCCCCCCCTCGCAATATCAGCCCCCATACAGTATAATGCCCCCATATGTGCATAATAGAAAAATAGCATAATTACTTACCTATCCCTGTTCCCACATCACGTGGAGGATCCTTCGCCTCCTCCGGTGTGTGCTATGAGTAAAACAGCGCAGGCAGGCGCGATGATGTCGCTGCATCCCGCCTGCCTGCGTCGAGCCGCTCAAGGCACAGTGAATGCTGGATCAAGGCGATGTTAGCTCCTTACTCCAGCATTAAATGGAACCGGGACCTCGGTGAGTGACTCGCGACCCCCCGGAGGTCTTCACACGGACCCCCAGGGGGACGCGACCCACAGTGTAGGGATGTCACTTCGATACTGATACTTCGTTTACTTTGCCAACAGTAATAATAAAAAAAAAAGTTCACCCATTTTCTGATGTGAGGCGCGAGGTGTGATGAATTTTGAATGTGCCTCACATTAATAGTAATTAACCCCATCATGTTTCTCAGTCATAATGGGTTAATATGTAAGGTACATGATGGGGTTAATTACTATTAATGTGAGGCACATGGAGGTTAAATTCATCATCGCACCTTGTGCCTCACAATTAGGCCCCATGCACACGACCGTAAATAACCTCCGTTTTTGCAGACCGCAATTGCGGTCCACAAAAATGGAGCCATTCACTTTCATTGAGCTTGGACACATTTCCGTAGCGCTACGGATGGGTGTCCGTGCCGTAGAAATGTTCCGAAAATAATGGAACATGTCCGTTCTTTTGCATTTTGCGGGCCGTGCTCCCATACTTTGTATGGGAGCACGGCCCGAAAATGCGGGTGGCAGTCGTGATTGCGGGCACGGTCGTGTGCATGGGGTGTAAGTGATAGAAAGCAGTTTTTATTTTGTGTATTTTTTTAATTTAACATTACTTTGTTTTTATTTTATTTTTATACTTTAATGTACTGGCATATATCTATATCAGTACATTAGCCTGTGTACTGATAGTACACAGGCAGTTGTTAGGACATACCTCACTATGCCCTAACAACAGGAAATATGGTAGGACAGCCCTGGGGTCCTTCAATGGACCCTGGGCTGTCTGCCCATATATGGTATGTCCCTTAATCGCGTCACAGGAATTCCCTGTGATGCGATCCAAGGGGCATCCCCCCTTCTCATTTTCTCCTGAATTCTGCAGTCAGCTGTGATCGCAGCATTCACGAGAATAACGGCGGAGATGAGAGGTTTCTCTGATCTCCGCCGTTATAAAGCGGGGCTGCGGCTGTGTAATACAGCCAATGCCCCGCTCCTGACAGTAAGTGCGCGCGCGGTCAGCATGAGGTGATGCGGCCGGCGCTGCACTAATGAGCGGCGGTTCAGGCACTGAAGACAGAACATGGGGGTGTTTTGTAGCGCGCCCACCATGTTCTGTCTTCAGTGCTGCAGATCATTAGTGCAGCGCCGGCCTGCATCACCTCATGCTGACCGCGCGCGCACTTACTTTCAGGAGCGGGGCATTGGCTGTATTACACAGCCGCAGCCCCGCTTTATAACGGCGGAGATCAGAGAAACCTCTCATCTCCGCCGTTATTCCCGTGAATGCTGCGATCACAGCTGACTGCAGAATTCATGAGAAAATGAGAAGGGGGGGATGCCGGCATCACATCATCCTGACGGCGCGCACATGTCAGGACTCAGGAGCGGGGCAGTGACTGTATTACACAGCCGCAGCCCCGCTCTCATAGTCATGTGTTTCTATACTGTATTGTGCAGTTTGCGGTGGAGAGAGGAGGGGGGCTGTGATTTAACGGCCCCCCTTCTCCACCGTAAACAGCACAATACAACACAATACATTACAAGGCATCACAATACATCACAATACATTACATTACAGCTTACCTGGAGTCCTCCGCACCGACTCTTCCACTGCTCTGTCTGGAAGACGTGTCACGTGACAACACAGTCACATGGTACACTAAGTGTACCATGTGATCGTAACCAGGAAGTGCCAGCTTCACGGCACAGAAGATTTATTTTGGAAACATGCTGTATGGCAACGGGGGCCCGTGGGCCCCCCAGGCTTAGGGGCCCGGTCGCAACTGCGACCGCTGAGACCCCTATAGCTACGCCACTGGGTACCAGGGTAATAATGGGGGTTAGTTTTAGCCTCTTCATGTCTAATATTAAGACCAGCCTTAGTAATCGGCGTTGTCAATCAGCCAGCAGTCATTACTAAGGTGGTAGTAATAAAGTTTTAAAAAATACAAAGACATAGATAAAAAGTTTATTGAAATAAAAATCCCACACACAATCCTCGTTATCCATTTTATTGAGAATAAAAAAAACGCAGTTATCGAAGTAGTCCTTGAATCTGAAGTAGTCCAAAAACCGAAGTTGTAAAGAAAACCAAACACACAAAAATAATTAGTAACACATAAAAAAGGAAAATAATTCTTTTTAATTACCTTTTCTAGGTCCAGCGCTGGAGCTGCAATGTCAGCGAGCTGAGCCCTATATTTAATCCTATCATGTGTGATACTGTCTGCTGAGCCACTCTATCTAATCCTATAATGTGTGATACAGTCTGCTGGGCCACTGCATCTAATCCTATCATGCGAGATACAGTCTGCTGAGCCCTATATCTAATCCTGTCATGTGTGATACAGTCTGCTGGGCCACTGTATCTAATCCTATAATGTGTGATACTGTCTGCTGGGCCCTATATCTAATCATATCATGTGTGATACTGTCTGCTGAGTGACTGTATCTAATCCTATAATGCGTGATATAGTCTGCTGGGCCCTATATATAATCCTATCATGTGTGATACCGTCTGCTGGGCCCTATATCTAATCCTATCATGAGTGATATGGTCTGCTGGGCCACTGTATCTCATCCTATAATGTGTGATACTGTCTGCTGAGCCACTGTATCTAATCCTATCCATAGCTATAGGGTCGTATTGCTATAGATATGCTGTCTCATATATATATATATATATATATATATATATATATATATATATATATATATATATACATATGTATTGGGGCTATTCCTCTTGATGTTTTAAGTTCTTGACGCCCCTGGATGCTAGTGCTGCATTGTTGGATCACTTACGAGACCCAGCGATGCAGCTGAAAGCTGCGGGCCATCGGCCATGAGACGTTTGGGGGAGGCCCTAGAAGAACCTTTGCATCGGGGCCCATGAGCCTTTAGCTACGCCCCTGTATAAGCTGCAGGCCACGTTAAGCCTGCAGCCTATAAGGCGCTGGCAGTCTGCGCATACGTCCCGCCGGGGAGGCAGTGTAGCACTCGGTCTGTCGCAGGAATGGGGAAAGGTAAGTACAGTCCTTTTTTTTAAGGAGCTGTGGGGGAGGGGGCTGTGTAGCGCTATATACAGGGGGGGAAGTGCTGTGTTGCACTATATACAGGGGGAATTGCTGTGTGGCACTATATACAATGGGGCTGTGTGGCACTATATATATATAGAAGGGAGCTGTGTGGCACTATATATACAAGGGGGCTGTGTGGCGCAATATATACAAGGGGGCTGTGTGTGGCACTATCGACAGGGGGTCTGTGTGGCACTATCTACAGGAGGATCTATGTGGCAGTATCTACAGGGGGATTGTGTGGCAGTATCGACAGGGGGGTCTGTGTGGCAGTTTCTACAGGGGGGTCTGTGTGGCAGTATCTACAGGGGGGTCTGTGTGGCACTATCTACAGGGGGGGTCTGTGTGGCAGTATCTACAGGGGGGGGGGTCTGTGTGGCAGTATCTACAGGGGGGTCTGTGTGGCAGTATCTACAGGGGGGAATTGCTGTGTAGCACTATATACAGAGGGGATTGCTGTGTTGCACTATATACAAGGGGGCTGTGTGGCACTATATATACAAGGGCACTGTATGGCACTATATATATATATATATATATATATATATATATACAAGGGGCTGTGGGTGGCACTATCTACAAGGGTCTGTGTGGCACTATCTACAAGGGGGTCTATGTGGCAGGGGGGTCTGTGTGGCAGTATCTACAGGGGGGTCTGTGTGGAAGTTTCTATAGAGGGTCTGTGTGACCCTATCTACAGGGGGTCTGTGTGGCACTATCTACAGGGGGGGTCTGTGTGGCACTATCTACAGGGGGGGTCTGTGTGGCATTATCTACAAGGGGGTCTGTGTGGCACTATCTACAGGAGGATCTATGTGGCAGTATTTACAGGGGGATTGTGTGGCAGTATCGACAGGGGGGTCTGTGTGGCAGTTTCTACATTGGGGTCTGTGTGGCAGTATCTACAGGGGGGTCTGTGTGGCACTATCTACAGGGGGGGTCTGTGTGGCAGTATCTACAGGGTGGGGGGTCTGTGTGGCAGTATCTACAGGGGGGTCTGTGTGGCAGTATCTACAGGGGGGAATTGCTGTGTAGCACTATATACAGAGGGGATTGCTGTGTTGCACTATATACAAGGGGGCTGTGTGGCACTATATATACAAGGGCACTGTATGGCACTATATATATATATATATATATATATATATATATATATATACACAAGGGGCTGTGGGTGGCACTATCTACAAGGGTCTGTGTGGCACTATCTACAAGGGGGTCTATGTGGCAGGGGGGTCTGTGTGGCAGTATCTACAGGGGGGTCTGTGTGGAAGTTTCTATAGAGGGTCTGTGTGACCCTATCTACAGGGGGTCTGTGTGGCACTATCTACAGGGGGGCTCTGTGTGGCACTATCTACAGGGGGGGTCTGTGTGGCATTATCTACAAGGGGGTCTGTGTGGCACGATCTACAGAGGGGTCTGTGTGGTGCTATCTACAGAGGGTTTGTGTGGCACTATCTACAGGGGGGTCTGTGTGGCGCTAGCTACAGGGGGGATGTGTGTGGCGCTATCTACAGGGGTCTGTATGTGGCGCTATCTACAGGAGGTCTGTGTGGCGCTATCTACAGGGGTCTGCTTGTGACACTATCTACAGGGGGTCTGTGTGGAACTATCTACAGGGGGATGTGTGTGGCGCTATCTACAGGGGGGGTCTGTGTGGCATTATCTACAAGGGGGTCTGTGTGGCACGATCTACAGAGGGGTCTGTGTGGTGCTATCTACAGAGGGTTTGTGTGGCACTATCTACAGGGGGGTCTGTGTGGCGCTAGCTACAGGGGGGATGTGTGTGGCGCTATCTACAGGGGTCTGTATGTGGCGCTATCTACAGGAGGTCTGTGTGGCGCTATCTACAGGGGTCTGCTTGTGACACTATCTACAGGGGGTCTGTGTGGAACTATCTACAGGGGGATGTGTGTGGCGCTATCTACAGGGGTCTGTGTGTGACGCTATCTATAGGTAGGGGGTCTGTGTGGCGCTATCTACAGGGGGTCTGTGTGGCGCTATCTACAGGGGGTCTGTGTGGCGCTATCTACAGGGGGTCTGTGTGGCGCTATCTACAGTGACAGTGGTGTAATGAGGGATTCTTTCATTGATGCCAATAATTGGTGTTTATAACTGTCTATTTTTCTGGTGGACTTGTAATATTATAGTCTTTAAAAAAGTAATTAAATGTTGGATGCCCCAATCACAGTGATGAAATTGGAGGTGGTTATTAGGAACGCCCCTGGAGGTAAGTCCCCTGGGTTGGATGGGTTGCCCTTTGAGGTTTATGCACAATATATTGAGGCATTAGGGGCTAGACTTATGGATCTATGGAATAACTTACTAGGGGAAGGGGAAATGTCTGTTTCTATGAGGGAGGTGTTAATTACATTTATTTTAAAATCAGGGAAAGACCCTATTAAAATTGAGTCTTATAGACCAATCTCTTTGATTAATACAGATGTTAAATTGCTGTCTAAAATCTTGGCAAATAGGTTGGTGAGGGTTAGCTCTTATTTGATTCATAAGGACCAATGTGACTTTATGCCAAACAAGTCTACGTCAGATAATATTAGGAGGTTGTGCGTGAATCTCCAGGTGGAGCCATCTAACCCAGGGGAAAAGTCGATTTTGTCCCTTGATGCTTGTAAGGCATTTGACACTGTAAATTGGAATTTTATATGGGCAGTCCTTGAAAGGATGGGTTTTGGCTCAAGATTTATTTTGTGGATTAAACTTTTGTATGCAAACCCGAAAGCTTGAGTAACAGTCAATGGGGTAGTCTCCAGAGATTTTAAGATTGAACGGGGTACAAGACAGGGTTGTCCCTTATCACCTTTGCTCTTCTCTTTGATTATGGAACCCCTGGCAGTAATCATATGTGAAGATAGGAGTATAGTTGGCTTTGAGTATGGAGACGTTATCGAAAAAATATCTTTCTACGCGGATGATGTTTTGTTATATATGGGTTCTTCCCACTCTATAAATAGAGTTATTTAGATTTTGAACGGTATGGATCATTTTCAGGGTTAAAAATTAATTTGGACAAATCTGCCTGTTTTATGATTGATAAAATGGATAATTTTTCTCTCGGGCAAATGTCGGTTGTTCGAGATGACCAACATATAAAATATTTGGGGATTTATTTCACTAAAAAACGTAATGGATTTTATTAAATTAAATATTGAACCTCTTTTTGATAAAATCAAGGGGCGGACCCAGGTGTGGAAGAAACTGTATTTTTTCTATTCCTGGGAGAATTGCCCTGATTAAGATGATTCTTCTTCCCCAAATGTTGTATATTTTTGGAAATTCTCCTATAAGCATACCAGAAAAGATTTTTTTAAAATTTGAAGGAATATTGAGAGAGGGGAACACAACCAAGAATGAAATTTGAATATTTACAGTATCCTATCCCATATGGAGGATTGGCTGTTCCGGATATCCGTGGATATTACTTGGCTTCTCAATTAAAACAGCTTGTTGAGATGAATATGGATAATGGAAATAGGGAGAAACTAGGGGGAGCGGTTAAGGTGGGCTCTGGGTTTAATCTGTTTCAAATGCTGGAGATGGGAATATTTAGGATAGACCCCTTTAGGAACTGCCCGACTATGGTAATGTTGGACACGTTATGGTGGGAAATTAAAATTAAATGGAATGTAAAGGGAAGATATGGTTTTAGCCCAGTATGGGGGAATATCTATCTTCCAGAATTCAATAAAATCTTGAATATTAAATACTGGGAAAGAAGAGGCATTTTGTTTCTTGAGCAATTAGTAGAGAATGGAGTCTTGTTGGACTTTGAGACCCTTGATAAGAAATTTGGACTGGGTAAAGGAGGTTGGTTCTATTTCAGGCAGCTGTATCAAGCCTTTATGTCAGAAGATCATGGAGTAATGAGGATTGTGGAGGTTCCAGAATTTGTTAAATTAATGATGAATTCACTTTCTAATAAGGGGCTGTCGTCTAAATTATATAAATCCTATATGAGGCAGAGGTTAGTAAGGAATCCAGGTAAATACAGGAAGTACTGGGAAGAGATTTTAGGTACTGGGGATGGTAGAGAATGGCCTCTGGTATTAAGGGGTCTCACAAAAGTGTCAACCAGCCCAGCCCATAGGATATCACAATTTTTTATTTTTTTATTGTTCACAATCTACATTTTTCCCCGGCCAAGATAGCGAAATTCTATGGGCATCAGAAAGTCAGGTGCACTAAATGTCTAGAAGCTGATAACCTGCATCTACTATGGATGTGCCCAAAAATAAATATGTTCTGGGAAGAGATCTGTAATGATATTTTTGGGAATTTTAAAGTAAGAATATCTCTAGACCCTTTGATCTGATTATTTGGAGCTCTGGAGGTGGAAGAGTGGTCTGCGGGGAGAACTATGGCAGTAGGAAAATTACTTTATTATGCTAGGAAGTGTATTTTATTGAATTGGAAGAGTAAAAGCCCTCCATCGCTAGATAAATGTGTTAAATACACAAAAAGAATTACAATGTTGGAAAAGAATGATTTTAGAAAGAAGGAGAAGATCTCTTTTTTTCATCTCAGGTTGGGCCCCTTGGATTCAGTGTCAGTTTGAGGCACTGGAAAGGGAAGTATTGGAGGCGATGTAGCGGTGGGGGAGGAGAAAGTGGGTTGGAGATATTATTATTTTATTATTTATTATTTAAATGAATTATTTATTTCTTTATTTTTTGGGGATGGGGTTTATAATGTTTGTCATAACTGCTATGATCAGAGATGAGCGAACTTATGAAAAGTTCGGTTCGGCTAGTTCTCCGAATTTCACGAAAAAGTTCGATTCGGACCGAACTAGTTCTGACCGAACCTGTAATTTCCGTGCGCCGAGCATGGTACTGTCCAGGGTGCTGAAAGAGTTAATGGGCTGCACTAACTCTTTCAGCAACCTTGACAGTACCATGCTCGGCGCGCGGAAAATACAATTTTAATGTAATAACATTTTTAAAAAAATACGTTCATACTTACATTCCTCCTGTCCGGCCTCCAGCGATGACGTTTCATCCATGTCGCCACTGCAGCCAATCACAGGCTGTAGTGGCGGTCACGCACATCACGTGACCGCCTCTGCAGCCAATCACAGGCTGCTGTGGCCTCTGCAGCCAATCACAGGCTGCCGCGGCCTCTCAGCGTCATACACTCTTCAACATCTGCACGCTCCTGTCCTGAAATATTCTGTGCTGATGTGAACTCTGCTCTTACCATTACGTAGATCTCAGTCTGTTACCTCTCCTCCACTCCTGTCCTCAATAACACCTTCACATGATTGGCAAGTCACCACGTAATGGTAAGAGCAGAGTTCACAGCAGCACAGAGTATTTCAGGAGATGAGCGTGCGGATCTTGTGCGGGGTGGTGACTTGCCAATCATGTGAAGGTGTTATTGAGGACAGGAGTGGAGGAGAGGTAACAGACTGAGAGCTACGTAATGGTAAGAGCAGAGTTCACAGCAGCACAGAATATTTCAGGAGAGGAGCGTGCAGATTCTGTGCTGCTGTGAACTCTGCTCTTACCATTACGTAACTCTCAGTCTGTTACCTCTCCTCCACTCCTGTCCTCAATAACACCTTCACATGATTGGCAAGTCACCACCCCGCACAAGATCCGCACGCTCATCTCCTGAAATACTCTGTGCTGCCTTAAACTCTGTGGACAGGTCAGGATCCTGTTTCTTTTAAATGCTGCTGGGGAACCCGCTCGATCCACTATATAAGGCTGCGCCTCCATCCTCTTCTGCCCCAGTCACTTATTCCCAAGCACTGTAGCGCAGCCTTATATAGTGGATCGAGCGGGTTCCCCAGCAGCATTTAAAAGAAACAGGATCCTGACCTGTCCACAGAGTTTAAGGCAGCACAGAGTATTTCAGGAGATGAGCACGGCCGGGCACGGCCGGCCACGGGTAGCCGGTCGTTTTTCCGAGCCGTGCTCCCATTATAAAGTATAGGAGCACGGCCCGTAAAATAAAAAAATAGAACATGTTCTATCTTTTTAACTGCACGGGCACTTTTCCCGTGAGAAAACGGGAAGGTACCCATGGCTAACAGAAGTCTATGGGCCCGCTATTTCGGGTCGTAATTACGACCCGTAATAACGGGTGTTTTTACGGTCGTGTGCATGAGGCCCCGTAATGACGACATTCCTGGATGACGTTACAGCCCATGTGACCGCTGCAGCCAATCACAGGCTGCCGCGGCCTCTGCAGCCAATCAAAGGCTGCAGCGGCCTCTGCAGCCAATCACAGGCTGCCGCGGCCTCTGCAGCCAATCACAGGCTGCCGCATCAGGAAAGAAGGTCGGACTGGAGGAAGAAGAGGGACTCGTCACCAAGACAACGACCGGGTACGTATGAAATGCTTTTTATTTTATTTTTAATCAGCAGCCTCTTTTCTCTATCAGTGATTGATAGAGACAAGTGGCTGCCGATTTGTATAATATTTTTGACCGGGTTCGGTCAAAACGTGTTCGGCCGAACCCGGTGAAGTTCGGATTCGCTGCGAACCGAACTTTTCCCGATGTTCGGACCGAAACCGGGTTCGGTTGTCCCGGTTCGCTCATCTCTAGCTATAATGTTTTGTGAAGAAACTAAGCAGCTGTACATTGTTGGTTCATATTGTTTTCTGCAGAGTTAAAACTATCTAGTGATATGCTCTGTTTTTTTATAGGGGTTATAGAGTATATGTAG